>NW_024712913.1:5310331-5425181 GCF_018991925.1 Homarus americanus
CACAGCTTGTGATAGTGACAGCTGGTTCTAGATATTTGGTGGTGTCAATTTCATTATAATCCCCGCATTATACTAACTTGGCACATGGGCACCTAATTTGAGGTGGTCTCTCAGGTAAAATGAGATGATTGATAAGAGTGTCTCTGTGTAAGTGAGGTGATAAAGACACACAGATAATGTGTGTGTGTATTCTGCTGATATTGACCTCCTTGACCTTAGCCTATGCTAGTTATTAGCTTAGATTTTATAGATTGTTACAGATGCATCCTTCAATGCGCGCACACACACACACACACACACACACAAACAGACAAAACAGACAAAACACACACAAAGACATAGACAGACCGACAGACAGACAGAGACAGAGACAGAGACAGAGACGTAAAGGAAGAATCGACTGATTACAAAAAGTTCAAGTAGTCAGTCTCTAAAACAACTGAGCCATATTCCCGAAGCTTTAAATACTTGCCAGACCTCGAAATGGAAAGAGGGAGAATGAGTCAATACGGGCACACAACGACGAAAATAAGCGTGACGATTTTTAATTCAGCAATACAGCGGCAAATACAGATTCTTCTCTTTGCCAGTTTTTTTCTCGAGTGATGAGTATAAAAGCAATTTTCAAGAAATGAGTAAATGTTATGTGATGTTTAGAAGAGCGCCACACTTGTTCAAGTATGAGAGGACTGAGGAGGGTATGGTTTTATATTGTTGAGAAAAAAATACTTCACCTATGTCGAGACTCGTGCAAAAATGGTCCGAGTTTTAATATTATTATTATTATTATTATTATCATCATCATCATCATCATAATCATCATAATCATCATAATCATCATCATCATCATCATCATCATCATCATCATCATCATCATCATTATTATTATTTGAGAAGCACTGGTCAACCCGTCACTGTCTGTTAACGCCAATATACTGGAGGTGATACATGCATACCTGCACCGTGCCCGATTCCAGGTCAGATATGAGAAGGGGGATGTCTCGTGTGACTTTTACCTAACAAGAGGTTTATTCCGGGTTCTTTTGTTTAATCTTTACAACACAAACGACTTGATGTGCTATATTACGATGATGTATAATACTTATATGCAGCTGTGTGTGTGTGTGTGTGTGTGTGTGTGTGCGCGTGTTCACACAGGGTGGTGAAATGCGTCTTGGGTGGCAGACATGTTAGTGTTAAGGTGAAAGCACTGCTTACTTCCCTCTGCTTTCAGCTATCAGTTGCCATTAGAAGCCTCGTGGCGAACAACAGGAAGCAACATGCCAAGTGTTTCTGTCAGTACACAGCCTCCCCACCATCAAGACTCTTGCTGCAAACACAAGGGTAACTGCGCCTCATATTCAGGCCAATCAGCAGGGTATTCGGATCAACAGTGGGCCCCAGAGGGACGGCGATAAGCCCACTGGGCATATGGACACGCCCTGAGCCAACGTAACCACCGCCATCCACAAAGACCCCAACGGCGTGTAGGCGGAAGAGGTGACCACCGTGAAACCCAACGACTACACCGGCGGAAGAAGGCACGCATGATGGACAGGCTACTAAGGCTAAACCACAAACAAACTGGGCTATCGGCAACTAATACAATTCTCCCTCTCCCACCGTTGCAACACTTGCATCACTGGATCAGGAAACGGAGACCCAATATGTGTGGTTACAGCCCGCTTCTGCCTCACCACATAACAAATCTACTTCCACGTGTAGCCATTACCCAGCCCAACATAATTTCATCATTATCACCCCTATCCTCAAAAAGTCCTATGGCGACGGACGAGTTGCGACGGGGACAGACAGCAGAGATGACTGCCGGGAGTCTCTCTCGTCACAACTTCTGCACATGGCGGCACAGATAAGATGCATATTTATGCACTGATATAGGCAGCAGCAATCCCAGTCCGTTCAGTAACTGAGCAGCCCTTTTGGGGAGCTAATTTCTTTTACCCCCACATGGGGCAGAAGAGGTGTCCTAATCATAGCCTGCCTAAAAACCCAACTCACCGGGCAACCGCATCCAGCGTCATCCTGAGGTCGAAAACACAACCAAAATTACAGATCCTAAATAAAAACAGCATTCACAACCTCTTATAGTCGCTGCATGAAATGTCAGGACCTTCTGGATACTGGCAATAAATGCGCGTCCTGAAAGAAGAACTGCCCTTGTGGCAAAAGAGCTGGCAAGGTATAACATCGACATAGCAGCCATCAGTGAATCCTGGCTCCCAGATGGAGGATCAATCACAGAACGGAGGTCTGGCTACACCTCTTCGAAGTGCGCCTCTGAGGAGAAACCGCATTTGGAGTTGACTTGGCATCCGCCACTTCCATCCTACACACAGGCTAACTGAAATGCCTATTGGGATCAACTAGTGCCTCATGACGCTTCGAGTCCCATTGAATCAATACCACGTCATGCCTTCTTCATCAGCAGATGCCAACACCGATGCAGAGGATGACATCAAGGAGGTCTTTACACCGACCCTGACAGAGTGCTAACTCGATCCCCAGAGAAGATAAGGTTGTGCTCCTTACAACTTCAATGCCAGAGCTGGCAGAGATGCTAACATTTGGCAGGGAACCATAGGGAGAAAATGAACCAGGGCAAGTGTAATCCCAACGCTCATCTCCTTCAGCAAGTGTGTGTTGCACATAACCCTCACTATCACCAATACCTTGTTTAGGCAGGCCTGCTACAGTTCAAGGCGGCACGATGAACGTGCTGCTTTAAGCATGTGAAGCACAAAAATCTCCAGATCAAAGTACAAGATGTGCGAATTTTTCATTTCCACTCAAAATATTTTATGGGCCAGTCATCGGCGCAACCCCCTCCTCACCATCTGATTGTAACCCATAATTAAAGACGATAAAGGCTCTTCAGCTGGAAAGAGCACTACCACATTCATTACTCAACCGAAACATCGATGTGGGATATCCTGACTACCCAGCAGGTCCCTAAGATCCAGAGCTGACCTGACCTCAGGGCTGATGGAATCCCAGCCGAGGTGTATAAAGCAGGAGGACTCTACTTACCAGTCAAGCTTCCCAATCTCTCCTGGAGAATCTACGAGAAGAGGAGGAAATCCTCAAGGTCCTAAAGATGCCTCCATTGTGGGAATATTTATAAGAACAAGGAGACCGGTTAGACTGTAGCAACTACCATGGATCTCGCTGTAGCTGGCAAGATTACGCCCGAGTCCTCCTTAAACAGACTTCTTCCTGAGGCGGAGAACTTCTTCCCAGAATCCTCAATGTATTAGACCATCACATGGCACCCTGACATGATTTTGCTGCCCGCCAGATACAGGAAAAGTGCAGAGAACAGACCGTGACTCTGTACATGGCTTATCGATTCTCAGCCATTTTGGCTGCCTCATTAAAATGTAACGCTTATTGTGAGGCAACTCCAATGATGGCATGAACGGCAGTCCAGCTAGTAACGGCACCCAGTCAGAGTTCTTCCTAACCCCAAACAGGGTTAAGGAAGGGTACTGGCACCAACTCTCTTTTTTTCCATCTTCTGGCTGCCTTTCTTTACTTGTATCAATGCCAATTTAGCCCATGCGAACATCGAGGCACCGGTGAAGGGGGGGCCTTTAACATAAAGAAGACCACTCCAGGCAAGAACAAAGGTGTTGGAGCTTTCCATTACTAAACTTCAGTATGCAGTCGACCTCACCCTGTTGCTCACACTGAACAGCATTTACAGAAGATCCTGAACACCTACGCAGACCTGTATGCGCATTTCGGCCTTTGAGGTGAATGTACACTGGCACCAAAAAGCATCGATGCAGGGCGAGATCGACGAGTCCCGAAACGATACATATACATGTACACTGTGATATGTCAAAGGCTGGTAAGTGTATCCTCATAACCCCCCCTTCCCTCTCCTCCACTAGGTGTTACCATGCTATTGACAATCAGGGCTGACGGCTGGAACAACTCGCCTTTCCCAATCTATCGTCACTGGTCTCAAATTGTTCGCACTACAGTATGCACCGATATTTTTGTTGCGAGTGTACGTAAGACTCAGATTCTCTTTCAACCTGCCCTGGTTCAGACACACCTCCACCATCCATCCAGCCCTAACGGTACTACCCTCTCTAATGTTGCCCTTTTCGGTATCTCGGCCCCACCGCAGACATCGAGGAAGAGACATCAGATGTGCATCTGAAGCCTTTGCAGACTCGAAATCGTGTCTTCAGCTGTAGGAAGCTGAAATTATCAAGCTGCACGTATATCGAACAGTGGTCCTTCCCACCCTGCTGTATGACAGCAAGACATGTATCACATACAGGAGGCACCTCAAGGCACTTGAAAACTTTCACCAACGTAGTCTACATTCCATTTTCCGAGTTCGCTGGGAAGACAAGAGAACAAAAGCCAGTATTCTTGCTGACACCAACTGTAGGAGCATCGAGGCTATCATTATTCATGAACAACTACGTTGGACTGGCCATATTACCCGCATGGACGACAGGAGACTGCCAAAGCAGCTACTTTACAGTCACCTAACAAATAGTAAACGTAACGCCGGCGAGCAATTGAAAAGATATAAGGATAGTCTTAAGAGAAACCTGAAAAAGTACCAAATCGTTCCCCCTCACCTGGGAGTCGATTCCTCCACATCGTAACGCTTGGAGGAGTACCACACGAGAAGGTGTCATTACTTTCGAGTTAGCCCGACTGCAAACCGAAGCAGACAAGCGCCAACGCTGGAAAGACGCTGCCACGTCTCTCTCGCAGTTGATGGAGCCCTCCACATGTGCAACGAATGTGAACGACGCTGCGGGTCCCTTATCGACCTCTTTAGTCACCTCAAAACTCACTAACCTAGGTGACATAATAACTTATATCATTGTATCATGGCTGGATGATCGTCATACTCGATTCCGAGTGACAGCAAAGTAGTAATGTGTATGTGTGTGTGTGTGTGTGTGTGTGTGTGTGTGTGTGTGTGTGTGTGTGTGTGTGTGTGTGTATTTATTTCTGTTTCCTGGGTTATCTACACGTGGGAGGCGTCTCTGGGTACAATGTTGCAGCCTTCACCCCACAGGTCTCCGGTCCCCATGAGGCATTAGATTAGAGGGCATTAGAGAGCCAGAGGCACCCAACAGGTCACGTGCCGTCGTGGGTTCCAGTTGACCCATTTAACAATAATGACAGCAGTGCCGCCCGACCATCCCCTCAACACATTGTTTAACACTCCGCTCTCCGCTCATGGCTGCTCGCTACGTTACCCAACTTATTTTGTAGTTACCAAAGGGTGTTCGTATCATACGTATAGATAGATAACGACTAATAGATTTATACACCAATTTATATACAGGTATTGATATTTGCAAAATCAGCGAAAGTTGATATAGAATGATACATTAGTGGATATAGGTGTGTTGGTGTATTCAAAATAAGCGGAGGTTACCAGTTAATTAATATTCCACGAAAATTAATGAGAGTTTATTCATGAGTGACAAATTAATTGATCATGTGTGTGTGTGTGTTGTGTGTGTGTGTGTGTGTGTGTGTGTGTGTGTGTGTGTGTGTGAACTAAAGATTTCAAAACAATATTTCCAATGTTCATGATACAAAATAGCAGACGGTATTGCACAACAGCCGAGACACTCTGAGGTAGGATGCACCGATTAATCGGTATCGGTAAGGTTGGTATCGGTAGATACCGATACTGGTACTCTACATACGGTCACTTTAAAATAAGATTATGAAATGTACTAAGAAGAAGTGTTTGTACAAGGTGAGACTCCGACAACACACTTGCCCGAGACCTGTTGCTCTCACACAGTGAAGGATGTCAGATCTATCAGATGCCAAGTCGATATATTTACTCCGTAATTTTCTTAGCTGATCATACAGTATATTGCTGTGAGGTCTGACTTACTCGTAATCTTCTCTGATAATTAGTGTGTAATACACATTGATACATAAAAGTATATGAGATGATGCATCTTTATCATTGTAAATATTGCCATATACAACACAATATGTCAATTATTTGTTGAGCCACAACAGATGGTCACACACACCAAGGTCACACACACCAAGATCATTTACCATGGTCACACACACCAGGTCACACACACCAAGATCACATACCATGGTCACACACACCAAGATCATTTACCATGGTCACACACACAAGATCACATACTGGTCACACACACCAAGGTCACACACACACAAGATCATTTACCATGGTCACACACACCAAGATCACATGCCATGGTCACACACACCAAGATCACATACCATGGTCACACACACCAAGATCACTTACCATGGTCACACACACCAAGGTCTCACACACACTAAGATCATTTACCATGGTCACACACCAAGATCACATGCCATGGTCACACACCAGGTCACACACACCAAGATCATTTACCATGGTCACACACACCAAGATCATGCCATGGTCACACACACCAGGTCCTGAGATCACATACCATGGTCACACACACCAGGTCACACACACCAAGATCATTTACCATGGTCACACACACCAAGGTCACACACACCAAGATCATTTACTATGGTCACACACACCAAGGTCACACTAAGATCATTTACTATGGTCACACACACCAGGTCATACCATGGTCACACACCAGGTCACACACACCAAGATCACTTACCATGGTCACACACACCAAGGTCACACACACTAAGATCATTACATGGTCACACACACCAAGGTCACTTACCATGGTCACACACACAAGATCACTTACCAGTGGTCACACACACCAAGGTCACACACACCAAGGTCACATACCATGGTCACACACACCAAAATCACATGCCATGGTCACACACACAAGGTCACACAAGATCATTTACCATGGTCACACACACCAGGTCACACACAAGATCATTTACCATGGTCACACACACCAGGTCACTTACCATGGTCACACACACCAAGATCACTTACCATGGTCACACACACCAAGATCATTTACCATGGTCACACACACCAAGGTCACACACACTAAGATCATTTACCATGGTCACACACACCAAGATCACTTACCATGGTCACACACCAAGATCACTTACCATGGTCACACACACCAAGATCATTTACCATGGTCACACACACTAAGATCATTTACCATGGTCACACACACCAAGGTCACATACCATGGTCACACACACCAGGTCACACACACAAGATCACTTACTATGGTCACACACACCAAGGTCACTTACCATGGTCACCACCAAGATCCTAACACCAGATCACTTACCGTGGTCACACACACAAGATCACTTACATGGTCACACACCAGATCACTTACCATGGTCACACACACAAGGTCACACACACCAAGATCCTTACCATGGTCACACACACCAGGTCACTTACCATGGTCACACCACCAAGATCACAACACTAAGATCACTTACTATGGTCAACACACCAAGATCATCTTACTATGGTCACAAACACCAAGATCACTTTTAACATGTCACACACGCCAAGACCACTTACCATGGTCACACACACACCAAAGATCACTTACCGTGGTCACACACACCAAGGTCACTTACCATGGTCACCCACACCAAGGTCACTTAACATGGTCACACACATACCCAAGATCACTTACTATGGTCACACACACCAAGATCACTTACCATGGTCACACACACCAAGATCGCAAACACCAAGATCACTCTGTGGTCACACACACCAAGTCCACCATGGTCACACACACACCAAGATCACTTACCATGGTCACACACACAATGCCTACTTACCATGGTCACACACACACAAGATCACTTACCATGGTCACACACACTAAGATCACTTACCATGGTCACCCACACCAAGGTCACTTACCATGGTCACACACACACCAAGATCACTTACCATGGTCACACACACACCAAGATCACTTACCATGGTCACACACACACACCAAGATCACTTACCATGGTCACACACACCATGATCACTTACCATGGTCACACACACTAAGATCACTTACCATGGTCACCCACCAAGGTCATCTTACCATGGTCACACATCACCAAGATCACTTACCATGGTCACACACACACCAAGATCACTTTACCATGGTCACACACACCAAGATCGCAAACACCAAGATCACTTCCTGTGGTCACACACACCAAGGTCACTTACCATATCACACACACCAAGTGGTCGCAACACTAAGATCACTTACCGTGGTCACACACACCTAAGGTCACTTACCATGGTCACACACACCAAGGTCAGAAACAACAAGATCACTTACCGTGGTCACACACCAAGGTCACTTACCATGGTCACACACACCAAGGTCACTACCATGGTCAGCACACTACCAGGTCACTTACCATGGTCAGACAAACTAAGATCACTTACCATGGTCACTCACACCAAGATCACTTACCGTGGTCACACACACCAAGATCACTTACCATGGTCACACACACCAAGATCACACACACCAGGTCACTTTACCATGGTCACACACACTGTTGTCACTTACCATGGTCACACACACCAAGGTCACTTACCATGGTCAGACAAACCACATCACCACTATCATTACTCACACTAAGATCACTTACCGCGGGTCACACACACCAAGATCACTTTACCATGGTCACAATATACCAAGATCACAAACACCAAGATCACTTACCGTGGTCACACCAAGGTCACTTACCATGGTCACACACACCAAGATCACTTACCATGGTCACACACACTAAGACGTACCATGGTCACACACACCAAGATCACTTACCATGGTCACACACACCAAGATCACTTACCATGGTCACACACACCAAGATCACTTACCATGGTCACACACACCAAGATCACTTACCATGGTCACACACACCAAGATCACTTACCATGTCACACACACCAAGATCACACTACGGTCACACACACCAAGATCACTTACCATGGTCACACACACCAAGATCACTTACCATGGTCACACACACCAAGATCACTTACCATGGTCACACACACCAAGATCACTACCATGGTCACACACACCAAGATCACTTTACCATGGTCACACACACCAAGATCACTTACCATGGTCACACACACCAAGATCACTTACTATGGTCACACACACCAAGATCACTTACCATGGTCACACACACCAATATCACATACCATGGTCACACACACAAGATCACTACATGGTCAACACACCAAGATCACTTACCATGGTCACACACACCAAGATCACTACCATGGTCACACACACCAAGATCACTTAGCTTGGTCACACACACCAAGATCACTTACCATGGTCATACACACTCCAAGATCACTTACCATGGTCACACACTCCAAGGTCACACACACCATGATCACTTACCATGGTCACACACACCAAGATCACTTACCATGGTCACAGACACCAAGATCACTTACCATGGTCAAACACACCAAGATCATTTCACCATGGTCACACACACCAAGATCTACCATGGTCACACACACCAAGATCACTTAGCTTGGTCACACACACCAAGATCACTTACCATGGTCATACACACCAAGATCACTTACCATGGTCACACACACCAAGGTCACACACACCATGATCACTTACCACTTGGTCACACACACCAAGATCACTTACCATGGTCACAGACACCAAGATCACTTACCATGGTCACACACACCAAGATCACTACCATGGTCACACACACCAAGATCACTTACCATGGTCACACACACCAAGGTCACTAGCTTGGTCACACACACCAAGATCACTTACCAGGGTCACAGACACCAAGATCACTTACCAGGGTCACACACACCAGGGTCACACACACCAGTGTCACACGCACACCAGGGTCACAGACACCAGATCACACACACCAGGGTCACACACACCAGGATCATACACACCAGGATCACACACACCAGGGTCACACACACCAGGTCACAAACACACCAGGGTCACACACACCAGGATCACACACACCAGGATCACACACACCAGGGTCACACACACACCAGGATCATACACACCAGGACTACCACACCAGGGTCACACACACCAGGGTCACACACACCAGGGTCACACACACCAGGGTCACACACACCAGGATCACACACACCAGGTCACACACACCAGGACCACACACACCAGGGTCACACACCAGGGTCACACACACCAGACTCACACACACCAGGGTCACACACACCAGGATCACACACACCAGGATCACACACACCAGGACACACACACCAGGGCTCCCACACCAGGATCACACACACCAGGGTCACCCACACCAGGGTCACACACTACAGATCACACACACCAGGGTCACACACACCAGATCAAGCCACAGATCACACACCAGATCACACACACCAGGATCACACACACCAGGGTCACACACACCAGGGTCACACACACCAGGCCACCACACCAGGATCACACACACCAGGTCACACACACCACAGGATCACACACACCAGGGTCACACATACCAGGGTCACACACACCAGATCACACACACCAGGGCCACACACACCAGGATCACACACACCAGGATCACACACACCAGGATCACACACACACCAGGTCACACACACCAGATCACACACCACAGGGTCACCCACACCAGGTCACACTCACTCAGGATCACACACACCAGGGTCACACACACCAGATCACACACACCAGGATCACACACACCAGGTCACACACACCAGACACACACACCAGATCACACACACCAGGATCACACACACCAGGGTCACCCACACCAGGGTCACACACACCAGTGTCATACACACCAGGATCACACACACACCAGGGTCACACACACCAGGATCACACACACCAGGTCACCCACACCAGGGTCACACACACCAGGATCACACACACCAGGGTCACACACACCAGGGTCACACACACCAGGTCACACACACCAGGATCACACACCACGGGTCACACACACCAGGTCATACACACCAGGCCACACACACCAGGGTCACACACACACCAGGATCACACACACCAGGGACACACACCAGGGTCACACACACCAGGGTCACACACACCAGGTCATACACACCAGGGTCACACACACCAGGTCACACACACCAGGTCACACACACCAGGATCACACACACCCAGGTCCTGCCACACACCAGATCACACACACCAGGGCCACACACCAGGTCACACACACCAGGGCCACACACCAGGGTCACACACACCAGGGTCACACACACCAGGGTCACACACACCAGCCACACACCAGATCACACACACCAGGGGGTCACACACACCAGGTTCACACACACACCAAACCAGGGTCACACACCAGGGGTCACACATCAGGGTCACACACACCAGGGTCACACACACACCAGGGCCACACACACCAGGTCACACACCAGGGCTCACACACACCAGGTCACACACACCAGGTCACACACACCAGGGTCACACACACCAGAGTCACACACACCAGGGCACACACACACCAGGGCCACACACACACCAGGTCAAACACCAGGTCACACACAAATTAGGTCACACACACCAGATTCACACCAGATCACACACACCAGGTCACACAAGGGTCACACACACCAGATCACACACACCAGGGTCACACACACCAGGGTCACACACCAGGGTCACACACACACCAGGGGTCACACACACCTGTGGTCACACACACACCAGATCACACACACCAGGGTCACACACACCCAGGGTCACACACACTCCACACACCAGGGTCACACACACCAGTCACACACACACCAGGTCACACACACCAGATCACACACACCAGGTCACACACACCAGGGTCACACACACAGGGTCACACACACCAGGGTCACACACACACCAGGGTCACACACACCAGGTCACACACACCAGGGTCACACACCAGCACTCACACCAGGGTCACACACCAGGTCACACACCAGGGTCACACACACCAGGATCACACACACCAGGGTCACACACACCAGGGCCACACTAGGGTCACACACACCTTTGGTCACACACACACCAGGGTTACACTTACCAGTTTACACAGGGCCACACACACCTTTGGTCACACACACCAGGTCAAGCACACACCAGGTTACACCAGGGTCACACACCAGGGTCACACACACCAGACCACACACACCAGGTCACACACAACAAGGGTCACACACACCAGGGTCACACACACCAGGTTAGCCACACCAGGTTCCACACCAGGTCACACACAACCAGGTCCACACCAGTGTTACACACACCAGACACACCAGGTCACACACCTAGGGTCACACACACCAGTCACACACACCAGTCACACACACCAGTCACACACACCAGGTCGCACACACCAGGGTCACCACACCACCCACACCAGGGCTCACACACCAGCCACACAGTGGTCACACACAACCAGGTCACACACACAGGTCACACACACACACCAGGGTCACACACACCAGGGTCACACACACAGGGTCACACACACCAGGGTCACACACACCAGGTCACACACACAGGGTCACACACACCAGGTCTTGGCCACACCAGGGTCACACACACCATGGTCACACAAAACCAGGGTCACATTACTACACATAGGCTCACACACACCAGAGTCACACACACCAGGCCACACACCAGGGTCACACACACCAGGGTCACACACACCAGGCCACACACACCAGATCACACACACTAGCCCACACCAGGGTCACTACACAGTCACACACACTCAGGAGGATCACACAACACCGTCACACACCAGGGCCCACACACGGGTCACACACACCAGGGGTCACACACACCAGTCATACACAAGGGTCACACACGGATCACATTTATGCCAGGTCACAACACACCACACCAGGGCAGACAACCAGGGTCACACAACTGTGGCCAACACCAGTCCACCAGGGCCACACACCAGGCCACACACCAGGGTCACACCACACCAGGATCACACACACCAGGGCCACACACCAGGTCACACACACCAGGGTCACACACACTAGGGTCACACACCAGGTCTACACACACCAGGCCACAATACCACCAGACTACCACCAGGGTCACACACACCAGATCACACACACACCAGGGTCACACACACAGGATCACACTTCACTAGGTTCACACACACCAGGGTCACATACATCAGGGGTCACACACACCAGGGTCACACACACAGGGTCACACACACCAGGATCACACACCAGGGTCACACACAGGGACCTCACACCAGGGTCACACACACCAGATCACTCACACTAGGGGCACACACACCAGGGTCACATACACCAGGGGTCACACACACCAGGGTCACACACCAGGGTCACACCAGGATCACACACACCAGGTCACACACACCAGGGTCACACACACCAGGGTCACACACACCCAGGATCACACACACCAGGGTCACTTACACTAGGGTCACACACACCAGGTCACACACACCAGTCACACACACCAGGATCCCACACACCAGGGTCACACACACCAGGACTCCTCACACTAGGGTCGCACACACCAGGTCACACACCTGGACCACCTCACACCAGGGTCACACACACCAGGGTCACACTACCACCAGGGTCACACACCACTGGGGTCACACACACACCAGGCTCACACACACCAGGGTCACACACACCAGGTCACACACACCAGGGTCACACACGGGATCACACACACCAGGGTCACACACACCAGGGTCCACACTACTGGGGTCACACACACCAGGGATCCACACACCAGGTCACACACACACACCAGGGGTCACACACACCTGGTCACCACCACCAGGGTCACACACCAGGTCACACACACCAGGGTCACACACACCTGGGTCACTTACACCAGGTCACACACATGTTGTCCACACACCAGACTGCACACAACACACACCTTAGCTGGCCACACCACACCAGGTCACACACAGACCAGGTCACACACACCAGGGTCACACACACCACAGGGTCACACACAGGTCACACACACTAGGTCACACACACCATGGTTCACAACACACTAGGATCAACACACACACCAGGGCTCACACACACCTGGGTCACACACACCAGGGTCCACACACACCAGGGCCACACACACCAGGGTCCCACACACCAGGATCACACACACCAGGGTCCTCACACCAGTGGTCACACACACCAGGGTCACACACACCAGGGTCACACACACCAGGACCACACACACCAGGGCACACACACCAGATCACACACACCAGGGTCACACACACCAGGGTCACACACACCAGGGCCACACACACCAGACCACACACACCAGGTCCACACGCGGGACTGCACACACCAGGGTTTCACACACTGGGTCACCTACACCAGGTCACACAACTACACCAGGGTCACCACCACCTGGGTCACACACACCAGGGGTCACACACACTACCACACCAGGGTCACACACACACCAGACTACACACCATGGCACACACACCAGGGTCACACACACCAGGGTCGCACAACCAGGGTCACACACACCTGTGATCACACACACCAGGTCACACACAGTCACCCACACCAGGGTCACACACACCACTTTCACACTAGGCCACACACACCAACCATTACCTAGGGTCAACCACACCAGGGTCACACACACCAGATCACACACACCAGGGTCACACACCAGGGTCACACACACCAGATCACACACACCAGTTTCTCACACCAGGTTCATACACAACCAGGGTCACACACACAGTGTCACAACACACCAGGGTCACACACACCACTTTCACACACCAGGGCCACACACACCATTCCACACTAGGGTCACACACACCATCACACACACCAGGGCCAGCACACACACTAGGTCACACACACCAGGGTCACACACACCAGGGTCACACACACCAGGGTCACACACACCAGGGCCCACACACACACAGCCACCAGCCACACACCATGGTCACACACATCTCACCCACACCAGGGTCACACACACCAGATCAGCACACACCAGGGGTCACACACACGAGGGTCACACACACCAGGGCCACACACTAGGCCACCAGGTCACACACACCAGTGGTCACACCATCACAACACACCAGGGTCACACACACCACACCACACCAGGGTCACACACACCAGGGTCACACACACCAGGGTCACACACCAGGTCACACACACCAGGGTCACACACACCAGGTCACACACACACCAGGGTCACACACACCAGGGCCACACACACCAGGGTCACACACACACCAGATCACACACACCAGGTCACACACACCAGGAGTCACACACACCAGGCCAGCACACACCCAGTCACACACACCATGGTCACACACACCACTCCACACCAGGCCTGGTCAGCACACACCAGGGTCACACACACCAACTCCCACACCAGGTCACACACACCACGTCACACCACATTACAACAATTCCACACCAGGGTCCACACACCACCCACACCAGGGTCACACACACCAGGTCACACCAGGGCCACACACACCAGTCACACACACCACACACACACCAGGATCAGCCCACACCAGGACCACACACACCAGTCCACACCAGGGTCACACACACCAGGGCCGCACACACCAGGGTCACACACACACGAGGGGTCACACACACCAGGTCACACACACCAGGGTCACACACACCACCCACACCAGGGTCACACACACCAGGGTCACACACACACCAGGTCACACACACCAGGGCCACACACACTAGGGTCACACACACCATGGGTCACACACACACCAGGGTCACACACACACCCCAGGGCCACACACACACTAGGGTCACACACACCAGTCACACACACCAGGGTCACACACACCAGGTCACACACCAGGGTCACACACACCAGGGTCACACACACCAGCACCACACCAGGGTCACACACACCCCAGGGTCACACACAGTCCAGGATCAAGGCACACAGATCACACACACCAGGGTCACACACACCAGGTCACACACACTAGGGGTCACACACACCAGGGCACACCAGATCAACACACACCCAAGATCACACACACCAGGTCACACACACCATGATCCCACACCAGGGTCACACACCAGATCACACACACCAGGTCACACACACCACCCACACACCAGGTCACACACACACACCACCACACCAGGGCTCACACACACCCCAGGGTCACACACACTAGGGCTGCCACACACCAGGCCCCACACACCAGGTCACACACACCAGGTCACACACACACCAGGGTCACACACACCAGGGTCACACACACCAGGTCACACACACCAGGTTCACACACCAGGTCACACACTAGGACCACACACACCAGGTCACACACACCAGGGTCACACACACCACACACACACCAGGGTCACACACACCAGGGTCACACACACCAGGTCACACACACCAGGGTCACACACACCAGGTCCCACACCAGGGTCACACACACGCCAGGGTCACACACACACCTCACACACACCAGGGGTCACACACACCACCAGTCACACACACACCCAGGGTCACACACACCAGGGGTCACACACACCAGGGTCACACACACCAGGACGCACACACAACCAGGGTCACACACACCAGTTTCACAGACACACAGGATTCCCACACACACCAGGGTCACACACACCATACTCACACCAGGGTCAGCTCACACACACCAGGGCCACACACACCAGGCTGCCACACACACCATGGTCACACACACACACCACCCTACACCAGGGTCACACACACCACCCACACCAGGGTCACACACACTACTCCACACTAGGGTCACACACACTACCTTACACTAGGGTCACACACACTACCTTGCCACTAGGGCACACACACTACCTTACACTAGGGTCACACACACACCTTACACCAGGGTCACACACACCACCTACACTCAGGGTCACACACACACCTTACACCAGGGCCACACAAACACCACCTTACACTAGGCCACACACACACCACCCACACCAGGGCCACACACTACCCACACCAGGGTCACACACACCACTCCACACCAGGGCACACACTACCCACATTAGGGCCACACACACTACCCACACCAGGTCACACACACCACCCACACTAGGGTCACACACACCACCCACACCAGGGTCACACACCACTCCCACACCAGGGCTCACACACACTACCCACATCAGCCACCACCACCCACACCAGGGTCACACACACACCACCTTCACTAGGTCACACACACTACTTGCACCAGGTCACACACACATTTTACACTAGGTCACACACACTACTACACCAGGGCCACACACACTACTTCATACTAGGGTCACACACACTACCCTTACACTAGGGTCACACACACACTACCTTACACTCAGGGCTCACACACTCACCTTACACCAGGGTCACACACACCTCACTCACACTCAGGGTCACACACCACTACTCTTACACCAGGGTCACACACCACCTCACCTACACTAGGGTCACACCACACTAGGTCACTCACCACCTACACTAGGGCCACACACACACTCCACACCTAGGGTCACACACACACCACACTAGGTCACACACACCACCTACACTAGGTCACACTACCACCTTACACCAGGTCACACACATTACTCACACCAGGTCACACACACTACTCACACTAGGGCACACTACCACTTACACCAGGTCACACACACACTACTTTCACACTAGGGTCACACACACCACCTTACACTAGGGCACACACACTACCTACACTAGGTCACACACACTACTCACACTAAGGGGCCACACACATTACTCTACACCAGAGTCACACACACACTACCTTACACCAGGGTCACACACACACACTACCTACACTAGGCTAACACACACACTACCTTACACCAGGGTTACACACACTACATTACACCAGGTTCACACACACTACCTACACCAGGGTCACACACTACCTTACATCCACACACACACTCACACCAGGGTCACACACAAACTACCTACACCAGGGTCACACACACACCACACCAGGGTCACACACACCACCCCACACAAGGGTCACACACACACCACACCAAGGGCCACACACACACTCCACACCACAGCTCACGCACACACCACCCCACACCAGGGCCACACACACCACACCACACCAGGGTCACACACACACACCACACCAGGCCACACACCACCCACACACCAGGGCCACACACACACCACCCCACACACCAGGGCCACACACACCACCCACCAGGGCCACACACACCACCTTATACCAGGGCCACACACACCACCCTGCACTAGGGTCACACACACCACCCACACCAGGGCCACACACACACCACCCCACACCAGGGCTCACACACACCACGTTCTCAGGGCCACACACACCACCACACACCAGGGCCACACACACCACCTCACACCAGGGCCACACACACACTCTTTACACTAGGGTCACACACAATTACCTTACACTAGGGTCACACACACCACCATACACTAGGGTCACACACACCACCTTACACTAGGGCCACACACTATTTACATTAGGGCCACATTCACTAAATTGAACTAGGGCCACACACACTACTTTACACTAGGGCACACACACTACCTTTCACCTTAGGTCACACACACTACTCTACACTAGGGCACACACACCACTCCACACCAGGTCACACACACCACTCCACACCAGGGTCACACACACACCACTCACACCAGGGTCACACACACACCACACCACACTAGGGCCACACACACACTACCATACACCAGGGCTACACACACCAATTCACACCAGGGTCACACACACCACCACACACCAGGGTCACACACACCACCACACGCCACACACACACTACCTTACACCAGGCCACACACACACCACTACACTAGGCCACACACACACTATTCACACTAGGGTCACACACACTACACTAGGTCACACACACACATACACTAGGTCACACACACTACTCACACTAGGGCCACACACACTACTTACACTAGGGCCACACACACTACATTTCACACTAGGGCCACACACACTACTTACACATTAGGGCCACACACACTACTCCACCAGGGCCACACACACTACTCCACACTAGGGCCACACACACTACCTTACACTAGCCACACACACTACCACACACTTGGGTCACACACACACCTTACACTAGGGCCACACACACTACCTACACTAGGGCCACACACACTACTTACACTAGGGGCACACACACTACCTTACACTAGGGTCACACACACTACCTTACACTAGGGTCACACACACACTACTTTTACACTAGGGTCACACACATTACTCCACTAGGGCCACACACACTTACTTTACACTAGGCCACACACACTACCTTACACTAGGGCCACACACACTACCTTACACTAGGGCCACACTCACTACCTTAAACTAGAGCCACACACACACTACCTTACACTAGGGCACACACACTACCTGCACTAGGGCCACACACACCTTACACCTTGTGTTACACACACCACCTTTACACTAGGGCCACAAACGTACTTACACAGTGGCCAAACACACTGCTTTCACCCCTAGGGCCACACACACACCACCTTACACTTGGGGCCACACACACTACTTTACACTAGGGCAACACACACACACACTACCTACACCAGGGTTACACACACTACCCACACTAGGGTCACACACATTACCTACACTGGGTCACACACACTACCTTACACTAGGGCCACACTACTACCTTACACCAGTCACACACACACTCCACACCAGGGTCACACACACACTCCACACTGGGGCCACACACACACCTTCCGCCAGAGCCACACACACACACCACACTAGGGTCACACCACACCATCTACACTGGGGCCACACACACCACCCACACTAGGGCCACACACACACCCTACACCAAAGCCCACACACACTCCACACCAGGTCACACACACACCCTACACTAGGGGCCACACACCACCCTTACACCAGGGTCACACACACACTCCACACAGGGTCACACACACCACTCCACACCAGGGTACCTCACATTACCTCACACCAGGTCACACACACCTTACACTAGGGTCACACACACCTCACCTACACTAGGGCCACACATTACCTTCCACCAGAGTCACACACACTACACTACACTAGGGTCACACACACACCACACCACACACACACATTTTACACCAGTTACACACATTACCTTACACTAGGGTCACACACACTACTCACACTGGGGCCACACACACCACCTACACTGGGGCCACACACACTACCTTACACTCAGAGTCACACACACACCTTACACTAGGGTCACACACACACTCACACTAGGGCCACACACACTACCTACACCAGGGTCACACACACTACCTTACACTCAGGTTCACACATCCTTTACACTGGGCCACACACACACACTAGGGTCACACACACTACCTTACACTAGGGCCACATACACTTTACACTAGGTCACACACATACTCTACACTAGGCCACAACACTACTTACACTGGGGCCACACACATACTCACACTAGTCACACACTACTCACACTAGGGTCACACACTACTCACACTGGGGCCACACACCACTCACACTAGGGTCACACACACACCACTTCACACTAGGGCCACACACACTACCCACACTCAGGGTCACACACACATTACTCCACACTAGGGCCACACACACCACCTTACACTAGGGCCACACACACCACCACACCAGGGCCACACACACACCCACACCAGGGTCACACACACCACCCACACTAGGGTCACACACACCACACCAGGGTCACACACACCACCCCACACCAGGGTCACACACACACCACTCACACCAGGGTCACACACACCCCACACCAGGTCACACACACACTACCCACACCAGGCCACACACACCACCACACCAGGTCACACACACACTACCTTACACCAGGGTCACACACACCACTCCACACCAGGGTCACACACACACCTCACACCAGGGTCACACACACCACCTTACACCAGGTCACACACACCACCCACACTAGGGCTCACACACACACCACCCACACCAGGGTCACACACACACTCCTCCACCAGGGCTCACACACACCACCTTACACCAGGGTCACACACACCACCCTACACTAGGGTCACACACACACCACACTCAGGGTCACACACACCACTCCACACCAGGGTCCACACACACCCCACCCACACCAGGGTCACACACACCACCCCACACCAGGGCCACACACACCACCCACACCAGGGTCACACACACCACCCACACCAGGGCTCACACACACCACTCCACACCAGGGTCACACACACCACCTTCCACCAGGGCCACACACACCACCCTCACCAGGGTCACACACACTACCTTACACTAGGGTCACACACACTACCTTACACTAGGGCTACACACACACTACTTACACTAGGGCCACACACACACTACCTTCACACTAGGGCCACACACACTACCTTACACCAGGCCACACACACTACCCACACTAGGGCACACACACCACCCACACAGGGGCCACACACACTCACCCACACTAGGTCACACACACACCACTCCACACCAGGGTCACACACACCACCCACACCAGGGCTCACACACACACCCTACACCAGGGTCACACACACCACACATACACAGGGCCACACACACCACCACACCAGGGCCACACACACACCACCCACACCAGGGTCACACACCACTCCACACCAGGTCACACACACTACCTCCACACCAGGTCACACACACCACTCCACACCAGGGTCACACACATACCCACACTAGGGTCACACACACTACCCACACTAGGTCACACACACTACTCACACTAAGGTCACACACCATTTACACTAGGTCACACACACACTTTACACTAGGGTCACACACACTACCTTACACTAGGGTCACACACACTACCTTACACTAGGGTCACACACACTACCTTACACTAGGGCCACACACACCACCCTTACACCAGGTCACACACACCACCCACACCAGGGTCACACACCACCCCACACCAGGGCCACACACCACCCACACCAGGGTCACACACACCACCTCCACCAGGGTCACACACACCACCCCACACCAGGGTCACACACACCACCCACACCAGGGCCACACACTACCCACACCAGGGTCACACACACCACCACACCAGGCCACACACACAATCTTTACACCAGGGCCTCACACACACCACCACACCAGACACACACTACCTTACACTCAGGGTCACACACACTACCTTACACTAGGGTCACACACACTACCTTACACTAGGGCCACACCACCACCCTACACTAGGGCCACACACCACCCTACACCAGGGCACACACACCACCTTACACCAGGGTCACACACACTACCCACACCAGGGTCACACACACACACCACACCAGGGTCACACACACTACTCCACACCAGGGCCACACACACTACTCCACACCAGGGTCACACACACCACCCACACCAGGTCACACACACACACTTACACTAGGCCACACACACACTCACACCAGGGTCACACACACACTCACCTTCACACCAGGGCCCACACACACCACCTCTACACTAGGGTCACACACTACCTTACACTAGGGTCACACACACTACCTTACACTAGGTCACACACACTCACACTAGCCACACACACTACCTTACACTAGGGTCACACACACTACCTACACTAGGGTCACACACTACCCACACTAGGGCACACACACTACCTTACACTAGGGTCACACACACTACCTTACCACTAGGTCACACACACTACCTACACTAGGGCCACACTACCTTACACTAGGGTCACACACACACACACCTGCCCTAGGGTCACACACACACCACTCCACACTAGGCCACCACACTACTCCACACTAGGGTCACACACACTACCTAACTAGGACCACAACTACTCCACACTAGGTCACACACACACTCCACACTAGGTCACACACACTACCTTCTAATTAGCCACACACACCTACTAGGGCCACACATTACCTTACACTAGGGCCACACACATACTCCACACTGATTCACACACACACTACCTTACACACTAGGGTCACACACACACACCACCCTACACTCAGGCGCCACACACACTACTCACACCAGGGTCACACACACCACCCACACCCACACACATTACTCACACCAGGGTCACACACACACCACCCACACCAGGGTCACACACACCACCCACACCAGGCACACACACTACCTACACTCAGGGTCACACACACTACCCACACTCAGGGTCACACACACTACCTTACACTAGGGTCCACACACTACCTACACTAGCCACACACTATCTTACACCAGGCTCGCCACACACTACCTTACACTCAGGGTCACACACACACCTCACACTAGGGTCACACACACTACCCACACTAGGCCACACACACCACACACTACAGGGCCACACACACACCACCTACACTAGGTCACACACACCACTCCACTAGGGCTCACACACACCACCTTACACATAGCTACACACACTACCTACACCAGGGCCGCACACACACTCACCTACACTCGGGCCACACACACCTCCCTACACTCAGGGTCACACATTACTCCTACACTAGGGTCACACACACTACCTACATTAGGGCCACACTCACCTTACACTAGGGTCACACACACACCACCTACACTAGGGTCACACACACCTTACCTCTAGAGGGTCACACACCACCTTACACTCAGGCCACACACTACTCACACTAGGGTCACACACACTACCTACACTAGGGTCACACACACCATCCACACTAGGGCCACACACACACCTTCCAACTAGGACCACATTACCTTACACTAGGGCCACACACACCACCTTACACCAGCACACACACTACCTACACACTACCTTACCAGGGCCACAACACTACCTACACCAGGCCACACACACACCACCTACACCAGGGCCACACACTACCTTGCCACTCAGGGTCACACACACCACCTTACACTAGGTCACACACACTACCTTACACTAGGGTCACACACACACCTTACACTAGGGTCACACACACTACCTTACACTAGGGTCACACACACTACCTACACTAGGGTCACACACATTACCTACACCAGGGTCACACACACTACCCACACTGGGTCACACACACTACCCAACACCAGGGTCACACACACACCTTACACCAGGTCACACACACACTACCTACACTCAGGTCACACACATTACCCACACCCAGGTCACACACACACCACCCACACCAGGGCCACACACACACCCACACCAGGGTCACACACACCACCTTACACCAGGGTCACACACACACTTCACACCGGGTCACACACACTTCCTTACACTCAGGGTCACACACACCACCTTACACTAGGGTCACACACATTACCCACACAGGGTCACACACACACTACTTTACACCAGGGTCACACACACACACCACCACACTAGGCCACACACACTACCTTACACTAGGCCACACACTACCTTACACCAGGGTCACCACACACACTACCTTACACTCAGGGTCACACACACTACCCACTCAGGGTCACACACACCACCTACACTAGGTCACACACACCACCCACACTAGCCACACTACCCACACTAGGGTCACACACACCACCTTACACTAGGGTCACACACACACCACCCACACCAGTCACACACCACCCACTCAGGGTCACAAACACCACCTTACACCAGGTCACACACACCACCTTCCACCAGGGCCACACACACCACCTTACACTAGGGCCACACACACTACTCCACACTCAGGGTCACACACACCACTCCACACCAGGTCCCACACACACACCATCTTACACCAGTCACACATTACCTTACACTAGGGTCCACACACACCCACACTAGGCTCACACACACATTCCTTACACTAGGGGCACACACACTACTTACACTAGGGTCACACACACTACCTTACACTAGGGCACACACACTACCTTACACTAGGGCCACACACACTACCTACACTAGGGGCCACACACACTACTTACACTAGGACCACACACACACACTACTCTACACTAGGGCCACACACACTACCTTACAAGGGTCACACACATACCTTACACTCAGGTTCACACACACTACCCACACTAGGGGCCACACACATTACCCACACTAGGGTCACACACACTACCTACACTGGGGCCACACACATTACCTTACACCAGGGCCACACACATTACCTCACTACTACACTAGGGTCACACACTACCTTACACTAGGGTCACACACACTACTCCACACTAGGTCACACACATTACCTTGACACACTACCTTACACTAGGGTCACACACATTACCATACACTAGAGTCACACACATTACTCACACTAGGGTCACACACACTTACCTTACACTAGGGTCACACACACTACCTTTACACTAGGGTCACACCAACCACACCAGAGTCACACACACATTACCTTACACTAGAGTCACACACATTACCTTACACTAGGGTCACACACACTACCTTACACTAGGGCCACACACATTACCTTACACTAGGGTCACACACACACTACCTTACACTACTGTCAACCACACTACCCACACTAGGGTCACACATACACTATCTTACACTAGGGTCACACACACCACTCACACTAGGGTCACACACACTACTTACACTAGGGTCACACACACTACCTTACACTAGGGTCACACATACACTATCTTACACTAGGGTCACACACACCACCCACACTAGGGTCACACACACCTACCTTACACTAGGTCACACACACTACCTTACACTCAGGGTTACACACACTACCTTACACTACTGTCACACACACACACACTACACAACACTAGGTCACACATACACCATCTTACACACTAGGGTCACACACACACCACCTTACACTAGGGTCACACACACTACCTACACTGGTCACACACACTACCTTACGCTAGGGTCACACACACTACCTTACACTAGGGTCACACACACTACTTTACACAATAGGGCACACACACTGCCTTACACTAGGGTCACACACACTACCTTACACTATGGCCACACACACTTTTACACGAGGGTCACACACACACACTACCTTACACCCACACACACTACAGTTACACAAGGGCCACACACACTTCCTTACTCCTGGCCACACACACCACTTTGCACTACACACACACTCCACACTAGGGTCACACACACACACACCACACTAGGGACCACACACACACACACACACACACACACTACTCCACACTAGGGCCACATACACACACCTTACACTACACACACACACTACCTTACACTAGGGCCACACACCACCTACACTGGGGCCACACACCAACTTATACTAGGGCCACACACACTACTTTACACTTGGGCCACACACACACACTACCTTACACTAGGCTCACACACACACTATTTGCACTAGGGCCACACACACACTACTTTACACTAGGGCCACACACACTACCTTACACTAGGGTCACACAGACTACCATACACTGGGGCCACAATCACTCACACACACTACTTTACACTAGGGCCACTCTCACTACCTTACACTGGGGCCACATTAATTTTCGTGTGATCTTAAGATCTGTCAAGTGTTGTTATGTTATAGTTCTGCGTACAAGGAAGTAAGGTTAAAGTGCGGGGAGGTTCACGGCACTACATCCAAGGAAGTAGTTATCAGCAGTTGGATGTTTTGATGATCCAATTCCTTCTGGTGCCTAATAATAGGTCGTGCGTTATTAGTGGTGCTTTAAGGTTATATCCCATTGTCTACCCTTTTATCTCTCCCTCCATTTGTGTCCTCTACTTCTCTCTCTCTCGTTATCTTCGCTCTGTCTCCTTCCTCTTTTTCTTCCCTCATTTCTCTCTCCCTCCTTCCACGATTTCTTTCTTAATGTCTCTCTACATTTCTTCCCCTATCTGCTCCACCCACTCTTCCCCATTTCCAAGAATAAACTGTAAACATACAGTGACGGGAATACATTACTGTCGATGAGAGAGAGAGAGATACTACAAGAATCCTGAGTGCGTCATCACGTTAAGCTCTGGATGGAGTTTCTGCATGGATCACCCTCTTATACACTATGAGACGAGGTACTGGGTGTGTAAGAAAGATAGAGACCAACAATTCTTACTGGAAGGCTTAAACTATTCTTTTTTCATGACTAAACACGATTATGTCACCCCTGGGATAATTTTCTTAATTCATTTAAATTAATCAATATATTTACTTTATTTGTTATTACATCTGTATATCTTATTTTTTACTTCCCTGGATATCTTAAAGGACCCTAGCACGGTCAATATTTATTGACAATAATATTGACCGTGTGAGGATGATGTTGATGGTATTGACAATACAAAATATTGATGGGACTTGTATTGATGTGTTTCAAAATATTTCTAATATTGTCTATACATTCTGACCGTGAGGTCATTATTAACTGTCTCCATGGTGTGCACATCTACAGTACTGCTGGACTTACTGATGAGTCAACTGCCCAAACAAAAAGTGACGCTCGGTATGTGTTGATGGGATTCACATGTACATACAAAGAATTACCAGTGTTTTGGGATGTCACTTCAAAGGATTATATGAACAAAGTAAAGAAAAGTGTAGCTTATGATTAGTTGCTAATTATTCTCAAAGAAATTTAGAAAGATGCTGTTTACTAAGGACAAATTATAAGAAGGAGCTTAAGAAAATCAAGTGATCATGCAAAAGCCAAGATTATTAGCACTCCTTGGTGATTTGCCTGACAAGTTTGTTCCAAATATTGATCGTGTGAGGTGACGGCTGTTAACAATTAAAACATTGACAATATAAGTCAATAAATATTGACCATGTGAGGCCCGCTTTACAAATGCTCATTATTATTTTTTGTTAACAAACAAACGGGAGAGATTTTGGTGGGAAGAATACAGTTGTGAGTACTAGTGTTTATAATTGTGAGTCAAACAATAATTCTTAGATAGTACATGCTTATTGAATTGATGAGTAAAATTGAAAAGGAGGTGATAGAACAAGCTTATGGAATCCGCTTTTTAGAATCTTGCATTCCCTGATTCATGGTTTGCCCACTAATGGATTCGCTATTAATACAAGTTTTCGGTAAATATCAATTTATATGCGACGGAATGAGCTGAAACTGCGTAAGGCATTTGGTCGAGATTTTATTGATTTACGCCATCAATAAACCACAGAAACGAGCATCTTTCAACAGACAGCCTACAGGTCAGACCACCTCCCGTAAGAGAATGACCAAACCCAAATATTCCATGAAATTCCACATGATAATCCAAAAAAAAATACTATATATTTACTCGAAATTATAAGAAATGGGTTAGTTGATAAGGAAAAATACTTTGTTTTCTTGTTTAGTTAACCGAAATTCCTGGTGTCAGAGATGAAGAGTATTTTCCGTTTTCGGCGGGAAGGGACGCAACCCTCCCGCCTTTGCTAATGGCCATATTTACCAAGTCATTCTCAGTCGATGGCCTCTGCTGTCCAGAACATTAATGAAGTTTTCAAACACCGGAATTATTCATGAGCATTAATCAAACCCACGAACACCGGAAACAACGATAATGATCTTTTATCTTACCGAGTGTGTGTGTGTTCCCTCGTGTTCTTTCACCTCCCTTTAACTTGGCGGCATTTCCTTTAATTATCTTTATTTACCTTTCTGTCCTTTTTATCTACCCATCTCCGTTTCTCCCTTCTATATTTCTCCGTTTCTGCCCAGCTGTTTCTCTCCTGTAAATTTATCTATATTTTCTCTCGATATTTCTCTCTATCCATCCCTTAAAATACATTAATTTCTGTCCCAACACAGCATCGCTAGAAAGCGTCACTACCTACCCTCGCCCTTCGCCGTCACAACAGCACACCACGTGTAGGTCATACAGATATTACTATAGTTAGTAATAGAAACTAAAACTTCTACTTACACATTATATCCACCATGTTCCTGTTATTATCAATGAACTTTCGATTACAAGTCACTTAAATTATTCCCAAATAGACAATTTAACCAATCCTAACCTCACCTAATCGTCAAAGTGGGATGACACCGTGTTATCTATTGATAATGAGCTCTCAGGTATCTGCAGTAATTTGAAAACAAGCTTCGTTAGTTTAGTTTTCAAGTTTGTTGTCAAATTATAGCAGAAACATTACAGTATGGCGTTAGTGGACAAGCAAATTACGAAAGTTTCTTAACAGTAATAATGGCGAATATGTTGAATATATACGAGTAGTCCGGACAGTCACGTCTTAATATTTCGCCAGTCGTTCTAGTTTCACATACAGTTTAGCCTAATAATAGGCCTAACCTAACCTAACCCAATCTAAGAAATATAACGCGCTAACCTAAGGAAACCTAGCACAATCTAACACATACAGTACATATATTTCTTGATAAAATTAGCTGTGCAAATTATTATAGTAAAGCTCATCATAAACGTAAGTGGATGGAAATAAACGTAAGAGAGTGTAAATAAAAAAATTTAATTGGGTGTAAATATAATATAGGCTATATATATATATATATATATATATATATATATATATATATATATATATATATATATATATATATATATATATATATATATATATATATATATATATATATATATATATATATATCGCTTAAATTTCGTGTTTTCTTTTTCCTTGTGGTTATCAGCATATACCTGGATCAAGCACCTACAGTGATTTACTTGCATATATATATATATATATATATATATATATATATATATATATATATATATATATATATATATATATATATATATATATATATATATATAATTGCTAGTTCCTGATGCCGAACAAAACCTTCCCGCCACTTCCTTAATGAAATCGTTGTTGTGATTGTTTTGCCGGCGAGTGTAAGTTTTTCTCCCTCGAGTGATGCCAACTCAGTCACTTGTTGTTTCTACTGTTTTTACCATGAGGTCAGAGGTCATGATAACTCAGGATCCGTTGAGGTCAATGTTGTGGCTGGAGGGGGAAAACCGTGATGCTTTTTACTATTATCAATTCCTCATCAGCTTACTTGAGTAACCGTTCTTACAGTTGGTTTATTAAGTCATCATAACCTCTTAGATATTCCAATTAGTCTAATTAAGTTTGTGACATCAACAAGCATCTGTACAAATGATCTCAACCTCCCCCCCTTTTTACCATACAACACATTTGCATGAATGAGTGGACAGAATTAGGCACGTCGTGTGTGAAACAATCGGGCAATACTGGTCACAGCACACCCACTTGTCACAGCTATACGTGAGAAGTGCATGTGGTCTCTCTCTCGTCTTTGTTAATACTTTCTAGTTCATTCTCCCGCGAAGGCTATTCGTTGGTGTTAAAGCTATAGGCAAGTTAGGTTAAGTTTTTAGCCTGAAAGTTATAATTCTAATTTATTTGTTTCTAGGTTGATAAAGGGTAAAAATTTAATGAACCAATTTATTTTCCAATATATTTTAGCCCAGATTTTATAGTCTCGAAACCATGTTTTAGTTAATTACCCAAAAGGAAAAATTTGATTTGTCTTGAACATTTTCATCACGTACTGTATATTGATACATGGTTATATACTGTATCTAACGAAAGATTATTTTTATGAAATCATGCACCTGGTTAATGTAATTATGGATTTCTGTTTGTTTAGTATGCAATATCATCACATACATCTACATTATCTCTGCTACTAACAAGTGACCAGTTGGCCATGGCTTGATGAAGCCGTACTTGAAAAACATATGTAGTGGACGTCTCCCCTACAACTGCGTATCCCCATTCCAATGCGACAGTATCCGAGCAACCAAACGAGTGTTTGAGAGGCGTCACCAGCTGCTACCGTATCCCTGCTTAACACGGGGGGTCGAAAACAAAGCGAGAGTTCCCACGGGTTTTACTTCCGGCTGCTGCTGTGTATATAAGCTCTGTCTCTCCATTAAGATTGATTCTACTCTACGTTCCTGAACGCAACACCTCCTCAAAGCAAGCTCACATGTCCAGCTCTCATTCAACCTGGAGGCCAGCAACAAGCCTTATCTCCTCTAACAAGACTCCTGCACATCTACCTCCTTCAGCCTACTCACCGAACGTCTCTGCCAGGCCTGGCACCTCACCACACAGCACCTCCAGCACCAGACTGTCTATCATATAACTTATATTATGCAAAAGAAAACCACCTTAGAGTTTCCATCCATCCATCCTAGTGCTAGACAACATAATATCTACGTAACCCTACAAATAGTGACCCAGGAAAAACGCACTCACACAGGATGGAGGACGGACAGATCTCTCTACCGACTTTCAACCACAACGTCGAGAGACTGGTTAGATCATGTGGAAAGCAACCCTCGTCGCTCACAAGCGACTAACGAGCAAGAAATGTAGCGCCCTGCTCTGAAACCTTGCCCACAGAGTACGCCGCAGGTCTCTGAACCATTCCAACCTCGGAATGACAACAAATTCTAGCTACCCTGCGGGCTGCCTTGAAGACGCATTATCAACAGACCAGCCCCAATCTCCTGCAAGACCTATCCTCACCTATCTCTCCTAGAACTCAACCCCCGGGACGTCTCTGGGAGGAGATATGTGTCCAGCTGAACTCCCGTCACACAGACAGACTCTGACTCTATCCTGCGCCAGCTTCACGCACCAGCTTCTACAAGTACGCAACATCCTGGCAGTAGATTACTCTACGACACCAGAACTATATGCAACCGCGGCAGACCAGAATTTTTCAACAAGTGCGCTGCTGCACCCTTGCCGCCACGGTCACACCAGTACCTACCACCGAACTTGTAAGCCCCGGGTCAACACCCCCTCAGCCGAGCAATACCTCCACAAGACATCGGGACCTGTTACCCAAACTTTGAACCGCAGGATGGACACCATTGAGCAGTTCTGCTCCTCCGGCACCCGCTGCTGTGCCAGTTCTGTACACACCACGCCCTACAAGTTCGACGCCTGTGGCCAGCCCCCAGCACAACAAATATACCCCTCTGCTTTGGTATCGCAGACTTTCATCCACCAATGCTCGAAACTGTAGGCCCTATTGCACCTATTCGAAACACAGCAACACCGGAGGCCTGGTGACGCCTCAGCCTCCGTCCCCCAGGCGTCTCATTACTGCACGTCACCGACCACGCACCTCAAAGCAAAAGTTCCTCATCGCTTTGGGGTTCATCAGTCAGCCTCATCCCTCCCTCACTACAAGACAAGTCAAAAACTAGCACCACATGACCTGTTCCGCTGCCAACAGTACCTCCATCGCCTCCTACGGCGTACGCACCCTCGCCTTAGACCTCGAGGTCTGCCCAAGTCTCTATGTTGGTTATTCGTGATAGCAGACGTGTCTCAACCCATCCTTGATTTCAAACTTCCTCTTTACCTTCCACAAGCTCGGCGTCAAACCAAGTCATCTATGCCTCATCCATGAGCCTACAGCACGCAAAGAACCAGGGTTCTCGTACCCGAACTCGGCTTATCACCTGTCTTGCGCCTTCCGCGTTCTCCTCCTTGCTCGGCAAATTCAAGGAGGCTTTTCTCTTGAGTCTCCCTACCCCCACCACCTACATCCCGGGAATTTTCACCATATCGAAACCAAAGGACCACCAGTCTTTTCACGCCCTCGCCGCCTGCGCCCTGAGCTCTAAAGCACAGCCAAGTAGAATTCAACAAACTACTGCAAGACAGCATCATTCGCCCTTCAAGAGTCCTGGACATCGCCTCTTCACATAGTTCCTAAGCAAACGCCCGGCAGGTGGAGGGGAGTTTATTGTGGCGACTAGAGCCCTGAATCTCGTCACCAAACCTGACGGTACCCTATTCCGCATGCCCCAGGACTTTCACCACAAACTTCATGGCAAGACTATCTTCTCGAATCGACTTGGAGCGTGCCCTTCCACCAGATCCCAGTAGCACCGGCAGATACCCGAAGACAGCCATCACCCTCCGTTTGGACTTTTCGAGCACACTTTCATGAGTTTTGGCTTACGCAATGCAGCACCACCAGACTTTCCAGAGGGTACATGGACCACATGCTTCGCGACCTCGATTTTGTCACCGTCTACATTGACGACATCCTCATCGCATCTTCGACGCCTGCCGAAAACACCGCCACCTACGCTCCTTCTCCAACGCCTGCAGAATAACAACGCGAAGTTCATCCTGCTAAGTGCGTCTTTGGAACCTCGGCCATCGATTTTCCTCCCGGTCACAGAGTCTCGCCCAGTGGCGCTAGCCCTACAGAAGATAACTGCGATTGAGGGAGTTCCCCAAACCTGAAACGGCGAAGAAACTCCGAGAAATTCCTGGGTTTAGTCAGCTGCTACCACCGCTTCATTGACAAGCTGCCACCATCCTAGCCCCCTGCACGACCTTCTCAAGGGACCCCCAAAGAAGTCTCACAAGTCTCTCGTGTGGACTCAAGAGGCTACTACAGCATTCACCACTATCAAACAACTACACGCCTCACCCTCCTGGCCCACCCACACCTAACGCGGACCACTCTCACAACAGACGCTTCTTCTCTGCAGTGGGCGCCGTCTTGCAACAGGAGATCAACGGAATTCTCATGCCCGTTGCTTTTCTTCTCTAGCAACTTCAACCACCACGCACCCCTCAAGTACAGCGCCTTTGATCGAGAACTCCTGGCCGCCCATGCCTGGCCTGTCAAACATTTCCAGCACTTCCTCAGGCCAGTAGTTCCACCACTCTGCTGATCTGGCCCTCGTCCCACATAGCTTCCAGTCACCTCATCGTCCTGCCCTTGCCTTACATGTCAAGTTCTCCAGCGACGTCCAACACATTAAAACAGCCGCTTGGATCATAAACGCCCTCTCTCGTTGTATAACCAGCATTCTTCCATCTCACCCGGCTGATTATGCGACGCTAGCCATGACTCTCAAAGAAGGACGAAAGACCTGGCAGCATACAAAGACCTCCCCCTCAAGCCTTCTCACTCCAGAACTCCTGTTCCTGGCACAAAGATAGGTATGGTGCGACGTATCCTGTAGCCAGCTAAGATTCGTTTCGTGCCTCACGTCCACCCCCGCCGCGCTGTTTTCGACCGCATCCGCCATTCTCTCCAGCATCTTGGTGTGCAGGCCTCCCAGCGCCTCCTCTCTTTTTCAACGTGTCGTCAGCCCGACATCAAGTCTGATACTGAAAATGGGCTGCTTGGTACTGGCCTGCCAGTCTCAAATATCCTCATGCCCCACCCAAGCCTTCCCTATTCCCAAGGACGTTTTCAAGTAGTACACCTCGACATCGTGGGACCTCTTCCATCATCCCTACGGTAGCTTTCATCTTCCTTTTCATCAGCCATTTCACCGGTGGACAGAAGCAATTCATGTAATGCTTTGTGAGGCTGTCCGCTTTTCTTCTGTCGGTTGGTTTTCCGTTTTCCCATAGCCGTAATCACTGACCGAGGTCAGTTTGGTCTGTTTCACTTGCTTCCTCTACAGTTCCCTCAGCACGTCTAGACAACGCACTACAGCACTGCCCTCAGCCAACATGGTGGAGCCCGATTTTCTGCCAGCAAAGTTGCCTCAAGGCACAGCACGGCCGCACAGCTGGACGTGCACTTCCTTGTGCTCCTCGGCATCCGTACCGTCACACAAGAGAACTGTGGCCCAACTAGATCTTACAAAGGCGAAATTGCCCGGCTGCAGGGATTCTCATCCTCCCTGATCCCCCCACAAACCACTCCAGCCGTTCGTCACGACTTACTCCAAAAGCCACGACAGCAGTTTCTGCATTCGGGCGCTACCTACTCCGCCAACAGCCTCCTCGGTGCCCCTGGGCACATCTCTGCACTACTCACAGCCGGTATGTTTTCGTCGGGCATGATGCTCACCAGCCATCGCGCCCTACGATGGAGCCTTCCGGTGGTTACCCGTTCAGCAAAGTTCCTGACGATTATCCGGAATGGCGGAACCACGACACCGTCAGCATAGACCGAAGTCAAACCGGCCACCTTGCCGTCGGGCCCCAGCCCAGCAGCACCATCAACAAACTACCCTGCGCAGTCTGCCGCAGTTACCACCGGGCAGCAACACCACACGCCCTGACATTTCTGGGCACGCCCTCTTTTCACCCTCATGCCCACACCCTGTTTCTGCTGTAGAACCACTGCTCCTGTCATGAGCCACTCCTCCTGTCCTTAGAACCTGAACCTATGAAATAGACCTCCCTCCCTGTCATAGAACCTGCTCCTTGCCATGGACGGAGTCACCTCTGACATAGAACCTGCACCTATCATAGAACCTGCTCCTGCCATGGACCCTCCTCTGTGCAGCCCCCTGCAGCAGCAGGGGCACAACAACTCATTGCTTGTACAACCTCCTCCTAATCCCAAACCCTCCTTTCTCTAATTCTCCCACAGGTTTTGTGTCACTGGAGGTTGTTGCATGTGGCCGGGTGTACGTACACCTGCCCAGTATGTGTGTGTTATGTGTGGGACACAACCGAGACAACATCAGCCTCCCGCCGCGCCGAAAGGAGGGAGAGAAATATTGTAGTGGACGTCTCCCCTAACTGCGTATCCGCATTCCAATGCGACAGTATCCTAGCAACCAAACGAGCGGCCAAGAAGGGGTGCGTCTGGCTATTGTATCCTAGCAACACAGAAGTCGAGAAACCGCTTGAGATTCCACGGGTTTGCCACTTCCGGCTGCCTGTGCCCATATAAAAGCTCTGTCTCTCCAGCAAGATTGATTCTACTCTACGTTCCTGAACACATAGCTTTCTCCTCCAAGCAAGCTCCTCAGCTGTCAGCTCTCATTCCAACCTGGAGGCCAACAACAGGCAACCTCCTCTCCCCTAGCAAGCTCTGCATCTACCTCCTTCAGCACGCTACTCACCGAACGTCTCTGCTGAGCTGCTTCCTCCACACACAGCACCTCCAGCACCAAGACTGTCTACCATATAACTTATATTATATAAGAAAACCACCTTAGAGTTTCCATCATGCGATTAGCTGAACAACATAATATCCGTAACCCTACACATAAGCACAAAAAAGTTTATCAGATCCCCCCAAAGGAAGGCTTTTGGTTAGGCGAAACAAACGTTTGCCATAAGTACAGCCCCAATAATGACCTACAAGTGAACTGAGATGAACACACCAACTATCACTTTCTAAGTAGCATCCACAGACACAGCGCTACAGTACCTTAACTGTACCTCAGCATGAGAGCTGTGTTATACTGTGCTGTGGCAGCCCAGAATACTGGCCCGTGTTCTTGATTGGTCGCCAACTGTGTTAAACGTGTACAAAATCTCACCATCACCTGCGTTGCAAGGTGTCTGTGCCAATCAGTAACGAAAGACATGTTAGTAGTAAAAAAAATCAGAGTACTGTAAAGGGTGTAATATAATTAAAATGTGATTAATGTACAAAAGTAAACACAACATCTATAAGCATGCACATCAAACCCAGGTAGTTAATGGGCCTATACTAAAAACCATACCTACTGCTGTAATCGTTTGTCTGCCGCAATACATAATGAAAACAGGTGGTGAGTCAAGCCATCTTCATTTTTTATCTGCTTGATTTACAATGACTACATGACATAGCTGCAGTTATATGCCTCTAAAATTGACCACAAAATAAACTGCATTTCACATAATTGGGCAGACTGGGTGGGGGCTTACCCATTGTATTTAGTTTATGTTGTTTCCTGTTTTCTTTAAAATCGAATTTCCAAACCTATGGTAAAGACTTTGAAAAATGTCTTGATTATTTTATATAAGTTTGTATACTAGTATTTGTTTCATTATGTAAACTTTGTAGAATGTATTCTTATTTTTTATACAGCTATGAAAAACTGTAAGAAGTAGGTGTGAAGTATAAAAAGAATTAGAAATTATATGTTGATGAAACAAAAAAGTATTGGAACATTGTTGTCAGGGCTGGATTAACCATTAAGCAAAATAAACACGTGCTTTGGGCACAAAGAGGGGCACCACAGGTTTTTCTTTTGAAGGTATTATGCCTTGTAGTGACCAGATCATATTTGCCATAAAACCTAATAGGCTAGTGTAAAACCGCCGTAAAAAATTGGTGAAAAATAGTTACCCCATTTTGTTCGTTAACTATGTTTTTGTAAGGGTTTTAAACCAAGAAAACTGTGCTCCTTTTTTAAGGACACGTTGCCCAATGGAAAACGGCTTTATTTTATACGTTCAAGAACGTTCCTGAACGTCTGAAATTTCTAAGTTCGTTCCCTCGCTTCAGCCCTCACTCAGGCTCTTGCAGTATCAACGAAATGTGTCTATTTTAACGTGTGGTATGAGGTGGATTGTGTGAAGTAACAAGTAAGTTTCTGAATTTTATTAATTAAATTACTTTATATTTACAAAATAAAGAGGTAGATATTTTAACTATATAAATATATTGTGTTACTAAATTAAGAGCAGTAACTCTAGGCCTAGTTGTTATAATAAATAAGGTTAAATCAAAACTGTCCAATTTAAGTGATTTTTATAATTATCAAATGTTGAAAAACTTCAACTCTTTGTTTTATTTAATTGTCTTTAACTGTATTTGTTCTGGTTCTAGTCTAGCATCAGTGATGAGAAAATTGTAGGATCTCTCGTGGGGTGGCCTGGAAGAAACCTGAATTTTTTATCTTATATTTCAACATCAGTATTCATTGAGTCTTAATCATGGTCTTAATATCTTGTCAGTTAAGCAATGGGAGGGCCGAGGGGGCACCATTGTTGGGCTGTGCTTAGGGCATCAATTGGCCTTAATCCGGCCCTGATTGTTGTGATTTTGACACACTCTCGGTAGCTAGGTTGTGGAGGATAGGAGGGCCAAGTTTGTGTGGTGCATATTTTTCTATTATTATCTGGGCATTCATGGATAATTATGGTATTAACTAAAGTGTAATATGTTCACTATAGTCTAAAGAATATTATAGTAGTGAGAGAGCATTGTATTTGGTGGAGATAACATTATTCTGAGTGAATTGATTTGTGGCCTGTTGTATGCACATGGGCGGAGAGCACACATTTATTATATTTTGTTGTTAAATATATTTTGTTGTAATTTTAAAGCTGTGTTTTGATAAAACCAGTTTTAATGGGAACAGTGGTATTGAAATAAACACCTGTCAGCTGTCAGGAGGTTGTTAGCCAGAAATAAGGTAAGGGTCTGTGTTTAACATTTAATCTCTCTGTAAACAGAAGCTATTATTTCAGTCAATCCTACTTTTTGCACTGTCAACTATGTTGAAATGCCCTGTAGTTTGAGCTTCTCCCCACTTATTTATTATATATCATATTTGTATCACTTATGTTACTTGTATATTTTTTGTAAATCAAGAGACCCATTCCTCAATTATGTAACTTAATATTTTCAGCCTTCTGGCTGCCATGCTCTTTCAATAAACCGTTAATAATAATAATTATTATTATTATTATTATTAATTATTATTATTATTATTATTATTATTATTATTATTATTATTATTATTATTATAATGGGCCTATGGGCTGAATATACATCCTCTAGTGAGTCCTAGAAGAGGGTGTGAAGGTTGTAACAGCAAACAGTAGAAGTATGAGAAACAAAATGGTTGAAATCAGGGTGTTGGTATGTACAGAAAAAATCAACAAAATAGCATTCACCGAAACATGGATGAACCTAGACTCACGTGAGTTACCTGTCGAATATCAAATTGCAGGTTACAAATTATTCCATACCCATAGGCAGATTAGGAAAGTAGGCAGAGTAGCAATCTATGTCAGGAGTAATCTGAAGTGTGTAATAAACAAGAAATAAAAACTGAGGAGAATACAGAAACAATTTGGATAGAATTAATTGATGGTAGGGAAAAATTTATTACAGGAGTAATATATAGACTAGGGTTGCCATACGTCCGTATTTCCCCGGACATGTCCTCCATTTAGGTCTCGAAATCTTCACCCGGAAGTAATTTACAAAATTCTTCAAAAGTCCGGAATTTCAGCTTCCATCATTTTATCCTCAAAAAAACAAACATGAAACTGTAATGACGAGAGAGAGAGAGAGACTGTGAGAGAGGGGGGGTGGAAACCGTAGAGATCTCATTCAGTTTTCGTCAGCTGATAAGTCAGGTGTACGCCTGTACGGTGTTGTCAACTTAGCTGGTAGCAGTTTTTGGGCTAGCATGGAGTGCCATGTACAGTACTGCTTTTCCTTGTTCTTCAGCCACGCGCATTATTATATATTTTTTGTATTCTTACTTATCATTACTCCTAAATCTCTCTCGCAGTCGGATTTCTCAAGAACATCGTTGTTCATCTGGTATCTGGTTTCCCTGTTTACATCTCCTATACTGAGTACTTTTCATTTGTCCACATTGAATTTCATCTGCCATTTTTCAGACCATTCGAAAAATTTGTTTAGATATTCCTGTAGTTTTGCCGAGTCCTCGTCAGATTTAATTACACGTCTTATTTTAGTGTCATCAGCAAATTTACTTATGTTGCTGTCTACGCCGATATCTATGTCGTTTATGTATATAATAAATAATAATGGTCGAAGTACTGAGCCTTGCGGAACTCCACTAGTGACGTTGCTCCAATATGATTTAGTGCCGTTAATGGTCACTTGCTGTTTTCTGTCCTGTAACCACGTACTAATCCATTTTAGAATATCACCTTTAATGCCATGAGCCTCCACTTTTCATATTAGTCTTTCGTGGGGGACTCTGTCGAAGGCTTTGCTAAAGTCAAGATATGCCATATCATAGTCGTGCCCCTCGTCCACTCATTCGAAAACAGCTGAAAAGAATGTTAATAGATTAGTTAGTCATGAACTCCCACTTGTGAAGCCATGTTGGGAATCATTGATCAACTTGTGCTTCTCCAGGTGATTTTGAATAGTGTTTGAAATTATTTCTTCCAGTAATGTGCCTGCAATTGGTGCTAAGCTGATTGGACGGTAGTTAGAGGGTAAGTGATCTATATTTCTCTTTTTGAAAATCGGCATTACATTCGCTATCCTCCAGGATTCTGGTGCTACACCCGTTTTTAAGGACATGTTAAACAATTTTGCTATGGGCATACTAAGCTCTTCCTTACATTCCTTTAATACTTTGGCAAATATCTCATCGGGACCTGGTGACTTATTAGGCTTTAACTTGTCTATTTCCTTACTAACGTCGTTACCAGACACTAATATCTCGCTTAAACTATTTTCTTCACTATCTCTGTATATAGTCAGTGCTTCGGGTATCATGTTTAAATTTTCGGTGGTGAAAACTTTTTAAAAGTATTTATTCAGATTATTGCTCATTTCTCCGGCGTTATCAGTTAGCTCGCTGGTATCTGACTGTATTGGTCCAATCATTTCTCGTGTTTTAGTTTGGTGCTTTTGAAAGAATCCCTTAGGGTTTCACTTCGCCTCCCTTGCTTCCTTCAGTTCATTATTCCTCTTTGCTTTTCTTATCTCGGTCATAACCCTACTGGCCAATACCTTATAATAATCTCGGCGGTAAACTTCACCACGAATCGTTCTTCTACCTATAGCCTTCCTTTGTCCAATAATATTCTTTAAATAATTGTTTATCTATTTAGGGTCAATGTTGTCTGATCTTAGTTTTCTGTATGGTATGTTCTGCCTTTGTGCATTAGGTAACTCATTATTTAAATTCTTGTGGAACTCGTCAACCTCATATCTCGTGATCAGGTCATCCTCAACCGTCTTATTTTGTTAGGATATCGTTGTCAGGTCTCTAGGTAAAGTGAGCTCGCCCTCTGTTGGTACATTGTGTGAGGTCACCTCACATAACGTCATGTAATCTATCCCCATACGTGATTCCTCTTTTCTCAGTTGCCTTTTCAACCTATCAAAGTTTGCCCTTCTGAAATCTGGGACTTAAATGGCATTTTCCTTGCGACTGCGATTTAATTCTAATTGAAATCATTGCTATGTCTGGAAGCCCTGTGCATTTAATCCCAAATAAGTCGTTCATTAACTCTATCAACATTAGAGGGACTATATATTACTCCTACCATTAATTTTTCTCTCCCATCGAGTAATTTTATCCAAATTGTTTCTGTATTCAGTTCAGTTTTTATTTCTTTATTTATTTCACACTTCAGATTATCCCCGACATAGATTGCTACTCCGCCTCCTTTCCTAATCTGCCTATCTGTTTGGAATAATTTGTAACCTGCAATTTGGTATTTGACAGGCAACTTTCGTGAGTCTAAGTTTATCTATGTTTCGGTGAATGCTATTATATCGATTTTTTCGGTGCATACCAATGCCCTGATTTCATGCATTTGCTTTCTCATACTCCTACTGTTTGCATAGGAGACAGTTAAGTTAGTTGTGTTCTGAGTCCTCTCTTTGAAGCGTTTAGGTTTTAACTCCCTGCCTAATTTAGTTTTGTCATCATTCCTAGAACGATTTCCCTGTAACCTTCCACTCTGTTTACCCGCTCCCACTGCAGTCTCCTCCACCTCCGTGCCCATATTTTCCCCTAGCAGTTTAAAGACTTCAACATTTTTTTTAACTTCCCTCTCGAGAGAGCTAGTCAGGGTTGCCACCCCATCCCCATACAGATGCCCTCCAAATCTAGCATAAAGGTCCCTTCTGCGGTAAAAGTTGTCCCAGTTGTCAATGAATGGGATTGATGTTGACTTGCAATATCTGTCAAGACGGCCGTTGACCCCAACTGCCCTTGACAACCATTCATTGTCAACTCTTCTTCTAGGCAGGACACCACATATGATAGGGATTTCTTCAACCTAATACGTTCTATAGCTGTCTTGAATTTATCAAGAAGCTCCTCACTCCTACACCGGCCAATGTCCTTGCCTCCTGCACTAAGGCAGACAATGGGTTTGTTCCCATTACTAGACAAGATATTGTCCATCCTGTCAACTATATCCCCACCCCAGCTCCTGGTGTTTCTACCACAAAAAGTTCTATCCAGGTACCGTACCTGGGAATCGCCAATAATTAAGGTTTTTGTACCTTTCCTCTCAGCTCTGTGCCTGACTATGCTAACGTCCAATTTGTCTATCAAAGAACTAAAAGAGTTTTTACACCTAGCTGTTGTGTTTCCATTTTTGTCTTTTCTCACTTCCATTTTGGTTGTTCTTCTCCTCACAACTTTCCATTCACCTTAGTTTTCGTAAGACACGGGCTTTCGTTGTCTAGTGTCTTCTTCCTTCATCCTCGCTATCACTTCCTTTAATTTCAAGTTTTCTTCTTTGACCTTCTCTAACTCGGCCCTCAGAAGGTCACAGCCCTGTTCACAGGTAGCACTAGTCATTACCGACCAATATATCCCCGGGAGGTAAGTCTGCCCAGACCTTTCCTCTAGCGAGGTCAGAACACAATTGTGTTAGAGTGAAACAGTGTAAGTAAAATATTCGTTTATTACAATTTCGACATCTGCCAGTATAGATATATTTACCAATTACAGCTGCTATCATCGTCTTCGGATGATTTACAGAAATTGCGCTGTCGTTGTCTTAAGAAGATTACCATTTGACGCCATGAATTTAAATATTGTTAGTGAATCAATAATTACGTGAAGATATAACCAAGAGTTGTTACAAATAAACCAGACAATCAGCGTCATTCACATTACTATCAGTTCACAAATTAACAACTACCTACTTATCTGTAATCCAACAATAAATGCAATCCTAGTTCGTGGTCAAATATGTTTTACAGTGATCATATAGACTTTCAAAGACAGACCCAAAAATGTTGGAGTAAAGTGGGATGTGGAGGACACAAAGGTGAAACATAAGAGAAAAACATAGCCTTTCTGCTACATTCATTACTGAGCAATCAAGAATGTAGCCAATGTGTCAGCCTGATTTGGAAAAACTCAGAGAGGGGAAGACTGACTAAAAATTTAAACGGGGTGAAGCAGTTCTCACGATGATGTTCAGGGACACGTCGGGATATTTAACTAATCTCGACAAGAGCGGCGAGAGCCCCGGTGAAGGCAGCATTGTAGGTGCAGGACACACCATTGTGAGTTATATCCTTGCGGTCGTCTGTGTAGTCACCGTTCTAGGTAGGAAGAAACAAAACTTAATTTATAAGAAAAATAATATGTACAGAGAGGGGCGACCATGTTACATTAATTAGTAGGAAGTTAAAAGAAATTAAAGGTATTCACAAAAATATCTCTTCCTGAGATGTTCGAATACATATCTTATTTGTCAACTTAGTTTGATCACAATTATATGACCTGCTGGTACTAACCTCAGCTGGTCCAGCGGCGAGGGCTCCGAAAAGAACGTGGGGATTGGGGCCAAGGTTGTCAAGAGCTCCTGAACAGTCCGCTGGAGGGTTAGGGCAAGAACTGGGGAAGAAGGAATACATGAGGATCCTCCGTGCGACTCGCAGCTTTCATGATAGGTGTTTAGAATACCCTGTATTTTTACTCTTAAGTTCATGTCACTAAATACACTAAAGCTCTTGAAGATACATTATCTATCATGTTCTAAAAATCTTAGCAGAAACGATTTACATATTGCATAAGAAGTTAGTTATGATGGAGTGTGTGTGTGTGTGTGTGTGTGTGTGTGTGTGTGTGTGTGTGTGTGTGTGTGTGTGTGTGTGTGTGTGTAAATTCATCGCCACTGTAAGGCAACTCCAAGATGGCATGAACGGCAGTGTCCTGCACAATGGCACCCAGTCTGAGTTCTTTCCCATCCAAACGGGGTTAAATCAAGGATGTGTACTGGCACTAACTCTCTTTTCCATTTTCTTGGCTTCGTTCCTTACTCATGCCAGTGCCAATTTAGCCGGCGGGGTGTACATCGAGTGCCGGATAAAGGGTCTCTTCAACACAAGACAACTCCAGGCTGGAACAAAGGTGTCGGCAACTTTCATTACTGAACTTCAGTACGCAGACGATCACACTGAACGCGACCTACAAGAGATCCTGAACACCTACGCAGATGGGTATACACACTTCGTCCTTGAGGTGAATGTATGTAAGACTCAGATTCTCTTTCAGTCTGGACCTGGTTCAGAAACACCTCCAGACATCCACCCAGCTTAACAGTATTACCCTCTTCAATGTTACCCACTTTCAGTATCTCGTCTTCCATCTGTCCACAACCGCGATTCAACATTGGCTTAGATGCGTATCTCAAGCTTTTGGCAGCCTGTGTCTTCAGCTGCAGGGAGCTGAAATTATCTACAAAGTTGCACGTATATCGAGCAGTGTTCCTCCCCACCCTGCTATATGGCAGCGAGACATGGGTCACATACAGGAGGCACCTAAAGGCACATGTAAACTTTCACCAACGTAGTGTACGTCCCATACTCCGAGTTCGCTGGGAAGACAAGAGAACAAATGCCAGTATTCTCGCTGACACCAACTGTAGGAGCATCAAGGCTACCATTATCCATGAACAGCTACGTTGGACTGGCCATGTTACCCGCGTAGGCGACAGTAGACTGTCAAAGCAGCTACTTTACAGTTAACTAGCGAATAGTAAACGTAACGCTGGCGGGCAACTAAAAAAGTTTAAGGATAGTCTTAAGATAAATCTGAAAAAATGACAAATCAACCCCCTCACCTGAGAGACCATTACTCCACACCGTAACACTTGGAGGAGCACCACACGAGAAGGTGTCAATACTTTCGAGTTTGCCCGAGTGCATACCGAGGCAGACAAGGGCCAACTACGGAAAGACGCTGCCGCCGTCCGTCCCACACTAGATGTAGCTCTTCACAAGTACAACATCTGTGGACGACCCTGCCGGTCCCGTATCAATATCTCTAGCCACCTCAGAGCTCACCAATAAAGGTGGCATCCCTAATAACTCATATCATTTTCTCATAGCTGGTTGATCGTCATATTCGATTCCGAGTGACAGCATAGTAGTAGTAGAGTGCGCGCGCGCGTGTGTGTGTGTGTGTGTGTACCTGGCACGGTGATGGACTCTCTTAGGGGGGTTCTGGCCGTAGCCCACCACGAAGGACCTGCTGTAACGGGAGTTGTCTCCCAACAGTTGACCGATCTGTTCCCTCGCCCACTTCTGGTTAGCTTCAGTGTCCATACCATTCTTGGCGGCCTGAAAGATTCAAGATATATTATCATATGCAACTACGATAATTTTTGGTATTTCTGTATACTGTATCACTAGTAATATTTATATGAAGATTTTTTTGGTCTGACTTGCCTCACACGACTTTTTGAGTAATAAAATCAAAACAAGTGAAATGTATCATCTTTATACAGATCGACTCTGAATTATTTCAAGATGTTTCTTTTCTTCTCATATTAACCCTCAAATGTGTAGATGGATATGAACAATTTCATCGCTTGTGTCTTGTCTAAGGTATTCCAATATTTTAAAACTATTATGGAAGGAACTAACAAAGAGGGAGATGAAGGCGGCGTTGGCAGCATAGCGGTTGGAGCCCTGGTCACCCAAGAAAACAAGACCCTCCGGGGTGTATGATGCACTGGTCTTTAGCCCGTCCAGGTAGTTTCTGAGGGCGTCAGGATACTCACTGGAGTTGTCCAACATCCAGAAGAGTGACTGTATCAGGGAAGAAAAGTATGGCCGTTCAACTTAGTGGATAAACTATTAATTTCCAGTCCTAAATGATCTTAGTGAAAGACTATACTATCATTTCACAAGTATATCAAACAGGACTGCTATGCCGTGTCACCTCATGCATTTTACTTTTATTTGCAAAAATATATTTTGAAGGCAATTCTTCAGCGACACGGTAAGATGTGCTGCTCGCTTGTTGTCATTAATGAGCATAAAAAAAATAGCGTAGGCCATTACCTTTTTTAGTACTCCAACGAGTATGTCTGAGTAATTGGATTCAGCTAGAATCAAATATGTGTCATGTCCCATGGGTAATCCACTGTCTCCTATATTATTTAGTCTCTGTGTAGAATATATCAGAACCCTTAATATACACAGGTAAATCAATGTAAAATGTTTTCATCTCTGGGTGCTGAGTTGGAACCATGGTGGCCTCGGTTTGAACCCGGCACCAAGATGTGAAAATTGCTTACATTCTATGAGGAATATTTGAGTCCAACATTAATATTGGAATTCATTTTTAAAAATAACTTACAAAGATTCCAGGTATCTTGTCGTCCCAGGAAAACTTGCTATTTACATCCTTTACGAAGTTAAACTCGTCCCAGTGGTCTCGAGCCTTGGAGATATAGCTGGGATCTCCTGTGGCTCTACCCAACCATAACGCTGCCCAGCAAAGCTCGTCCCCGAAGCCGTTACTGGAGCTGAGGGAGTGGAAACTTACAGTCACCCATGTCCTATGTTTACTGACCTACTATAATAGTCTTACTAACCCCGGGATTACTGACCTACTAGTCACAAACTAGTGTTACTGACCCCTGGGTTACATGTCAGCCGGAGATATATTGTTACGTACTCATGTTCCTGAGCTGGTTACCTTACCAGGAACCGGGTGGTAACCGACCCCCACAGACTCGAACGTTTTGTTTATTTACATTTCACCTCATGTTTATCCTATTGCTTCTGCACTATTCAGTCTTACTCAGGTATTCTACATCACCATAGGAGAGGAGTATTAACCGCAATGTTGGAATGTGTATGTATATTATGTATGCTGGATTATGTATTATGTATGTATATTATGTATGTGCTCCATTTATATTTATTCAGCCTAGCTAGCAGCGTGTGGCAATGTTATTACCATATCCCACACGCTTAATTAATGTGCCTGGCGACGTATGGAAGCTGCTAATGTATCACTTGCCATACGTCGTCTATGGTAGTTGACCAGGACCTTAGCTAGGGAGCAGTGCTATCCACCTCTGTGTACATACTCTTATCCAGTAAACCGAACCTACAAAACTATACAGGTGTTTGTGTTCTCTCCTGTATATAGAACTTATTACCCAGAACACCTAACATGGCGCAGTGCGTAGTTTTACTGGATTATTACGAGTGATTAGTGCAAGTTTGTGGAAAGCCGGCTGATGGATCCCCGCCTTGGGTCAACCCCGCGTCATCCCTCGAAGAATTTCGCAACTTTGAGCAGTGTCAGTGACAGTGATTTTCTGTGAAGTGTTTAGTGCATTGTGTGTTTCGTGCCATTCATGTGTGACCTTGTTCGAACGGATTTCCAAGGTATACGGCATGTTCTGGGCATTTGTGGGGTGTAGAGCTCAGCGCACCCTCCTCTGACCGTTTACAGAGAGCGACTGAGCTACTCCTATCTCCACCCCCCTCCCTCACAGCGCCGCCTCCACCCCCCCTCACAGCTGGGGCGAGACGCTCTGCCTGCCTGGGACACACACACATACATGTACTAACACTTGCTGACCGCGCGGCTTCATTATATATATTTTATATATATAACCTACTTATCTGTGTATTTAATTAAATTTTTTTGTCTGAAATCTTGTTGATACGACGGGCTGACCGGTCAACACTGATTTAAGACACAGTACACAGATAAAGTAGTTATGTCTCATGCCTTACGTAGCCGTGGACCCAGCGCCTGGATGAGTCAAGCGGATGATAGTCCCCCAGAGATGGATGACCAGGCCGGCCCAGCTCCCACAACATCGCGCAGCCCTTCACCTCAACATTCAGCGTTATCTCCAGAGATAATTGCCTTAATGAAGTTTATGAGAGATGAGAGACGCGAGGATGAAGCTCACAGACGTTTGGCGGATGAGCACAGAAGGCAAGCAGAGGCAGAACGAGACCACCAACGGAGAATGGAAGACAGTGCACGGTTTGAAGCCTTGATATCTCGCCTCACTGTTAACCAAGCCCCTGGCTCTAACACTGCCTCGGTACTGAATGGTTCAGATACCTCATCCATGCTTCCTTCACGCCCCCCAGCCCCACCTAAAGCAGCAGCTCAAACACCGCCCATCTTGGAGCCTGATGTAAATTTCCAGACTTTTCGCGAATGGCGGCGGCGGTGGGCTGATTATGCTACAATGGTGGATCTCCAGAGTTTGTCACAGCCTAAACAACTCATCCAGCTGCGTATGTGCCTGTCCTTGGAAGTTCAGCGTGTCTTAGAACATACGTTGCAGGTACCCCCAACCTCTTCGCTGTCTGTAGAGGAGGTACTGGACGTTCTACAACGGCACATCAAAGGACAGCAGAATGAAGCTCTGCGCAGGAGGGAATTGTTTAGCTGCAGACAGATGGAGGGTGAGTCTTTTGACGCTTTTTATGTACGTCTTAAGAGAGCCTCGGAAGAGGTAGATATATGTTTAGGCCACCACCAGCAGTGTGAGGAGACCCAGTTGAAGCAGGTGATCTTGATGGGTGTTAAGGACGAGGAACTTGTCCGACGCCTCACCTCCCTCGACTCTTCCTCTTCTCTTCAGGATGTGTTGACGATATGTCGCTCCTATGAGGCTGCCAGGTGTGCCACCTCTGCCATCCGAGCTCCCCCTACAGCTGTACGCGCTGTTTCCCGGTACAAGAAGGACAAGAAGTCCGCTCCTACGCCTTCGCCCACCACGTCCACGCCCGGTTCATTTTGTAACAACTGTGGTAAGCAGCACGGAACACAGGTGTGTCCAGCTGCTCAGTCTACCTGCAACAGTTGTGACCGTATGGGCCACTGGTCGCTCACAGTGCGGTGCCCAGCTAAGTACGTACAGTGCAATGTGTGCGGTCGTCTGGGCCACTATGACAAGTGTTGCCCTACCCACGAACCCAAGGGACAGCGTCGGCGGAAGCTTCGGCGCCCTTCTACCAGTGAGGGCCGCCCACAGTCGCCAAATCAGAGGCACGACGACCCTGGACAAAGCCCGACCCATTTTAGGAGGGTGTACTCCTCGCATCCCAGGACCAAAGTCCCCCAGTACATCAGCGTCATCGTGACCTACGGCGGTGTGTCATCCCGTCTTCAGATGTTGCCCGACACCGGCGCTGATGCTACAGTCATCGGTCCCCAGCATTTGCGATGCTTGGGGCTCTCTCCAAGCGATCTAGGACCGCCTCCCGAGGACCTCTGCGTCATGGCAGATGGTTCACAGATGGCCCCAGCCCTGGGTTCACTCTATGCACATGTCACCTTTGGCAACAGGTCGTGTCAGGCCTGGATTGACGTGCATAATGGTGTCCCGACTCCCTTGCTGTCCTACAGACATTGTCAAGAGTTGGCCATCATCTCCCAGGACTTCCCAACACCGATTCTCGAGGTAAATTACGCCAACAGGGTGCACGAAGGGAGCAGCAACTACCCTGCTGCCGCCCTACCCCTACCTCTGGCCAGTGACACCTCTCCTTCGGTAGTTGTCCCTGCTGCATCACGTCCCCACGCCTTGGCTCGCCTTCACGACAGTCACCGTGGAGCTGAGGCCACCAAACGACGTGCACGACAGACTGTGTTCCGGCCTGGCATCGACCCCGACATCTCCAATGCTGTCCAGGTGTGTAAGCCCCGCCACGTATTACAACCCAGCCAGCAGCAGGTACCCTTCATGAGTGACGACAACCCCACCCGCCCCTTTGAGTCTGTGTCGGCCGACTTTTTCTGTGTGTCAGGAAAGTCCTTCCTGGTTATCGTCGACCGTCTCTCTGGTTGGCCGGTTGTCATCAAGGGCGGTAATGACACGACGTCTGCCGCCACCATCAGCAAGTTCCGCCACTACTTCCGTGACGTGGGCGTTCCTGTACGCCTGCGAACCGACGGAGGGCCTCAGTTCACAAGCCGGGACTTTGCTGTGTTCCTTGACCGATGGGGAGTCCGGCATGTGTTGTCATCGCCCCATTACCCGCAGTCCAACGGCCACGCTGAGGCTGCTGTCAAATCCTTGAAGCACCTCATCCTTAAGGTGGCCCCTTCTGGGAACATTGACTGCGAGGCCTTCGACCGGGGTCTTCTTGAACTCCGCAACACACCTAACTACACCGGACGCTCCCCTGCCCAGGTTTTGTATGGACGCCCCCTTCGTTCTTGTGTCCCTGCTCACCCTCAATCCTTCTCCAAGGAGTGGCAGGCCAAGACAGAGGATTGTGATCGCCGAGCCGCCGAACGTGTTCAGGACGTCGTCGCCCGCTACAACGACCACGCCCGTTCTCTCCCCAGGTTGAGTGTCGGCACCCAAGTCCGTGTTCAGGACCCGACCTCCCTACGTTGGGACAAAGTAGGCGTAGTCATGGGTCTCGGCAGGTCACGGGACTACCAGGTGCGGTTACCCAGTGGTCGTGTGTGGTGGAGGAACCGCCGTTTTCTCCGCCCCGTAACAATGCCTTCTGCTGGCCCCGCCACCAGTGTTGAGTCCCATACCCTTCCCAGTGATGAAGTCCCTCGACGCTCAGAACGGATCCAGAAGAAAAGGTCCGCTCAAGACTTTGCTATGAGCGTATAGGGGGGAGGGAGGTGTATGTATATTATGTATGCTGGATTATGTATTATGTATGTATATTATGTATGTGCTCCATTTATATTTATTCAGCCTAGCTAGCAGCGTGTGGCAATGTTATTACCATATCCCACACGCTTAATTAATGTGCCTGGCGACGTATGGAAGCTGCTAATGTATCACTTGCCATACGTCGTCTATGGTAGTTGACCAGGACCTTAGCTAGGGAGCAGTGCTATCCACCTCTGTGTACATACTCTTATCCAGTAAACCGAACCTACAAAACTATACAGGTGTTTGTGTTCTCTCCTGTATATAGAACTTATTACCCAGAACACCTAACAGAATGCACAATATATTGACAAGAAACACCAACAACCAGCAATAATCAAACATTAGCAATTGCCACACTCATACAACAATTATATAAATATAAAACAATACTCTAACAATCACCCTATTCCTACCACATAGAAATATACATAAACATTACAAACTTGCATTACATTCTGAGTCAGAGTAACACAATTTGCTATCAACCACAACCGGATCACCCGACCAGCGACCACCAGTTCCACACCCTCGTCAGTCCCGGAATGCCCTGCCCTGCTGCACGACCACTGCTCCAACCCCGTTACTCGATCTCCTGACTCAACGTTCCGGTTCCGTACCTCGAGTCATGGATCATGGATACATTGAATGGCCCATAGCTTGGGCTCATGGTTTGGTTCTCCGGAGCTCCGTATCTGTGTTGTTCAGATCTCGAACTGAGTTGTAATAAAGCGGTGCACCAGGGAGTTTTTAAATGCCACAACTAAAAACCTGGAACGTCAATGTGCCATTTAAAAACTCATGCACTGTTAAACAAATGTTAATCAAGAACTCCCCAAAAAATACAGGTGGCTGCATTTATAAGGTTCCTTGCAAGAAATGTAATATGTTTTACTTAGGCTAGACAGGTAAAGATCTTGTAACTAGACTTAAACAACATAAATATAGTGTTAGGCCAGGCCAGGAATCCAATGCTCTGTTTGTTCATTTGAGGGATAATAAGCATTGCATTGACTGGGATAATGCCTCCTCAATATTACCTTGTAATTCAATTGTCAGTAGGAACATTATAGAATCCAGTCTCATTAAACATACCGAATCCGTCAACATGAATTTGAGTAAAGGTATGTACAAACTGGATAATTTCGTAATTAAGAAGATTTGTAACCAGGTGAGAAGGTTGGGTCATCTTACCCTCTGACCTGCTACGTTGCTTTTTGAAGATTAGTAGGGTCATTACCTAATACCTGACCATTGTGGACTTGATCTCACCCTCCTCTGTATATATATACATTGCTATGTACTTCTCCTTAGTCTGTACTCACCCTGAAGATGTGAATTACACGAAAGCGCTTGGGAACTTCGTGTTTCCTTTTTCCTTGTGGTTATCAGCATATATATATATATATATATATATATATATATATATATATATATATATATATATATATATATATATATATATATATATATATATATAAAGGAGCATTGGATTGATTAAATTTGTAAAGAAGAACTTGCTGCTGATGGGTGATTTTGTGCCAGGGCCGGATTAAGGCCAATTGATGCCCTAAGCACAGCCCAACAATGGTGCCCCCTCGGCCCTCCCATTGCTTAACTGACAAGATATTAAGACCATGATTAAGACTCAATGAATACTCATGTTGAAATATAAGATAAAAAATTCAGGTTTCTTCCAGGCCACCCCACAAGCCAGATCCTACAATTTTCTCATCACTGATGTTAGACTAGAACCAGAACAAATACAGTTAAAGACAATTAAGAAATAAAAACATAGAGTTGAAGTTTTTCAACATTTGATAATTATAAAAATCACTTAAATTGGACAGTTTTGATTTAACCTTATTTATTATAACAACTAGGCCTAGAGTTACTGCTCTTAATTTAGTAACACAATATATTTATATAGTTAAAATATCTACCTCTTTATTTTGTAAATATAAAGTAATTTAATTAATGAGAAATTCAGAAACTTACTTGTTACTTCACACAATCCACCTCATACCACACGTTAAAATAGACACATTTCGTTGATACTGCAAGAGCCTGAGTGAGGGCTGAGAAGCGAGGGAACGAACTTAGACAATTTCAGACGTTCAGGAACGTTCTTGAACGTGTATAAAATAAAGCCGTTTTCCATTGGGCAACGTGTCCTTAAAAAAAAAAGGAGCACAGTTTTCTTGGTTTAAAACCCTTACAAAACAAAGTTAACGAACAAAATGGGATAAATATTTTTCACCAATTTTATACGGCGGTTTTACACTAGCCTATTAGGTTTTATGGCAAATATGATCTGGTCACTACAAGGCATAATACCTTCAAAAGAAAAACCTGTGGTGCCCCCTTCTTTTGGTGCCCTAAGCACGTGCTTATTTTGCTTAATGATTAATCCAGCCCTTTTTTGCGCTAATGAGCAAACCTGATCTATGCACTCGCTAAGGAAACGGCGCACTATTACGGTAGCCTACGCGTATTTTACAGCCTTAAGATTAATAAATAGCAACGAATGAAGGAAAAATATATTATAACTATTAGTCTTTTTCCAGGCATCCTACATTAAGCGTGAAAAGGCTTGGAAGACTAAAAAAAGAAAACAATGATTATTATTAACCGTAATGATACACAACTTTCGACTTGAAATGTGACGACTATAAAAGCAAAATAGGTGAAGCAGCGCGGTATACGGGAAAATATAAAGCAACTAGCGGAAATTCTGATAACCACAAGTAATTTACTTGCATATATATATATATATATATATATATATATATATATATATATATATATATATATATATATATATATATATATATATATATATATATATATATATATATATATATATATATATATATATTTTATGTAGCTCCACAATGAAAACGTGGATAAGATAAATCTTGAATCTTGATAAAATCACACTGGGAAAAGGGAAACAACTGAGCACCGTTTTTTCCCTTTTCCCCCTTGTGATTTTATCAATATATATATATATATATATATATATATATAATCAACACCTCAACCCGCCAGGATTCGAACCCACAGCCCACTAGCCCATGACTGTGACCGGGGAACACTAACCGCTGGACCACCAGGATACTAAAAGCAGTCCTAGACTTTGTTATATTTCACACAAAGCCTGTTCAACGAGCTTATGGCGCCGTGAACCTCTATTGGGCTAATGAAATACATATGGATCCTCGTGTTTTGAAGCAGGATTTGGTAAAACTTTACTCTGACCACCTACGTGATACGGGTAGTCCCCATTAGAGGTTCACGGCGCCATAAGCTCGTTGAACAGGCTTTGTGTGAAATATAACAAAGTCTAAGCTGCTTTTAGTATCCTGGTGGTCCAGCGGTTAGCATTCCCCGGTCACAGTCATGGGCTAGTGGGCCGTGGGTTCGAATCCTAGCGGGTTGAGGTGTTGATTGTATGTAGAAGTCCGTGTGCTATTGGGCTAATGAAATATATATGGATCCTCGTGTTTCGAAGCGGATTTGGTAAAACGTTACTCTGACCACCTACGTGATACGGGTAGTCCCCATTAGAGGTTCACGGCGCCATAAGCTCGTTGAACAGGCTTTGTGTGAAATATAACAGAGTCTAGGACTGCTTTTAGTATCCTGGTGGTCCAGCGGTAGCATTCCCCGGTCACAGTCATGGGCTAGTGGGCCGTGGGTTCGAATCCTGGCGGGTTGAGGTGTTGATTGTATGTAGAAGTCCGCGTGCTATTGGGCTAATGAAATATATATATATATATATATATATATATATATATATATATATATATTTCATGTAGATCCACAATGAAAACGTGGATAAGATAAATCTTGATAAAATCACAGGGAAAAGGGAAACAATGGAGCACCTTAGCTTTCGTCTCTTATTCAAGACATCTTCAGAGGCAACTGAAGATGTCTTGAATAAAGACGAAAGCTAAGGTGCTCGTTGTGTGATTTATCAATATATATATATATATATATATATATATATATATATATATATATATATATATATATATATATATATATATATATATATATATATATTAATATATATATATATATATATATATATATATATATATATATATATATATATATATATATATATATATATATATATATATATACATATATATATATATATCGGATACTAGCAGCAGACTATATAAAAGTTGTAATACAATGCACCCACCCGAGATATGATACATATTCACCACAATACACAATACATGACACATATACACCACAATATATAACACATGACTCATATGTATACAATACACCTGACACATATTCACCACGATACACAATACATACTGGTAGGAGTTTTGTGCGTCTGGGATGGAAATGTCGTAGTCCAGACGGTGTAAGTCAGCGAGGTGATAGAGATGCATGGCCACGTCCAGAAGGTTGGCGGCGTAGGGCGGATTGTGTTTCTGGGGAGATAAAATTTGGGAAAATAAATATAACTTGAAAAAACACGACATTTCAAATAACTTGAATAACTTCGTAAGATTTTGGGGGTCATTCAAATTAATATTTCCTTGAAGTTACCTGTATATTTTATGAATCACCTGTTCTCTGTAACTTTAAATATACACATAATTACTACTGTGTTACTGAATAATTTAGGATAACCATTGGACATTGAAGTTTTGTCATATATTTGCAATTATTTGTGTTCGTGGTGTAAGTGGAATAGATATGAAGTGCCCAAGGGACTAAGGTGTAAATTAGGTCTTTTTGACTGTTTAGAATAGCTGAGCTGAGTCTGTTGTTGAGACTGTAGGCAGGTTTCTTTATATGGGGGTAATGAAGGCAGTGTTTGATTCTTCTATTCTTCTCTCAGAATGTCAAAAAATTGCTGTGTGTGTCCCGTTGGGGTGAATTTTACTATTATTATGTTCGGAATTGAAATTATCTAAGACTAAAGGAATTTGTTGAGAAGATTTAAATGTTAAAAATTGGACTTCACTAAAAAAATTATGGGGCAGTGGTAAATGCATATAAGTAGGCTTGTAGCCATGTAATCTTGTGGACAGAGAGAAGTGCGTTGGCTAGTGTAGATCTCAGAGGACTACCCATGGCTACGGTAGCTATGTATCTGTTGAAGACATAAGCAGTCATCGGCTGCCAAGTAGAAATGGTCATAAAACTAAGATTTATTGAATTTCTTTACTTTATCAGTTATCCTAAACAGACTGCACACAATTACAAAAAGCCTAAGCACATGAATATTTCACGAAATTGGTGCAGTGTCTAACCTTGGACTGGTTGGTGGTGAAGGTTGCTAACAAATGAACAAGGCATTTCCACATATCATAATTAAATGGCTCACCTGCTGACAAAATGAAACTAGTGGGAGAGCTATCTTTGTAGCTTTTAGGGATTAAGAACCATAGCCAGGGGCACGACCATATCTCTGATTACACTCCTCATTTACTATCTATCCTCCCAAGTCGCGGTAAATACTCGGAGTGGTGCTATAATTCGTCCCCCCAAAAAAAACTTGATCTTGTGTATTTTAGTTACTAATTATTGTTTATTATTATTGTAATGGTACTCAGAACTCGACTAACTTAAATATCTACTTTGCAAACAGTAGAAGTATGAGAAACAAAATGGATGATATTAGGGCCTTGGTATGTACCGAAAAAATCGATAAAATAGCATTCACCGAAACATGGATAAGCCAAGACTAATGTGAGTTACCTGTCGAATACCAAATTGCAGGTTACAAATTATTCCATACCTATATGCAGATTAGGAAAGGAGGCTGAGTAGCAATCTATGTCAGGGATAATCTGAAGTGTGAAATAAATAAGGAAATCAAAACTGAGCGGAATACAGAAACAATTTGGATAGAATTAATCGATGGTAGGGAAAAATTAATCACAGGAGTAATATATAGACCTCCTAATCTTGATAGAGTTAAAGATCGACTTATTTGGGACGAAATGCGCAGGGCTTTCATACATAGCAAAATCTGTATAGTAGGCGCCTTTAACTTTAGCCAAATAGATTGGATTGACCTTACAGGTAACTCAGAATCAAAGGATTTTCTTGAAATGATCCAGGACTGTTTCCTAAGTTAACATTTAACCGAACCCACCCGGGGTAATCATATATTCGATTTAGTTCTGTCAAACAGAGAAAACCTCATTAGTAAAGTCGAGGTAGGGAACGAACTTGCAAACAGCAATCACAAAGAAATTAGATTCCAGTTAGAATTTTAGGACAGCCGCAAGGAAAATTCCACTCAAGTCCCAGATTTCAGACAAGCAAACTTTGATAGTTTGAAGAGGCAGCTGAGGGAGGGGGTATTACGCTTGGGGGGTGAACAACATGACCTCACATGAGGTGACCTCACTCAATGTACCCACAGAAGGCGACCTCACCCTACCTGGAGACCTGATGGCTGAGATTGACCTGATAACGAGATCTAAGGTTGCTGAGTTCCACGACAATTTAAATAATGAGCTACTTAATGCACAAAGGCAGAACATACCATACAAAAAACTCAGATCAAACAACAATGACCCTAAATGGATAAATAATTATTTAAAGAACATTATTGGACAAAAGAAGGCTATAGATAGGAGAACAAATCGTGGTGAAGTTTACTTCTGAGATTACTATAAGGTATTGGCCGGTAGGGTTAAGACCGAGATACGAAAAGCCAAGAGGAAAAATGTGCTGAAGATGGCAAGTGAGGCACAGTCAAACCGCAAGGGATTCTATCAAATATATCGAACTAAAACACGAGAAAAGATTGGACCAATACAGTCAGATATCGGCGAGCTAACTGATAACGACTGAGAAATGAGTAATAATCTGAATAAATATTTTTCAACAGTTTTCACAACCAAAAATTTAAACATGATACCCGAGGCTCCGACTCTATACAGAGATAGTGAAGAATATAAATTAAGCGAGATAGTAATGACTAGTAACGATGTTAGTCAGCAAATACACAAACTAAAGCTTAATAAGTCACCAGGTCCCGATGAGATATTTGCCAGAGTATTAAAGGAATGTAAGGAAGAGCTTAGTATGCCCTTAGCAAAGTTCTTTAACATGTCCTTAAAAAAGGTTTAGTGCCTGTAGGTTATGTATCTAAGCTACTGTGCCGAGTAGCAAACTTGTATAGAAGCTACTGTGCCGAGTAGCATCTATGTATATAATTACGTGGCAAAACTGCACGTGTTATGTGGCAACATTGCCCCGAGGCTGCCATATGGCAAGGCAGTCTCAGTCTGACTCCGTGCCTCGTGCAAGGCACACGCTAGTCACCACTTGTATTTCTCCTATCCGTTAATAAATTGACTTCAGTGTTACCCGGTGTTTCCCTACCCATCACTGCCTTCTTCAGGGAACACTTGGAACCTTCAGTGCCAGAATCATGGAAGATAGCGAAGGTAATACCGATTTTCAAGAAGGGAGATAGACTACTATCCTCTAACTATCGTCCAATCAGTCTAACATCAATTGTAGGCAAATTACTGGAAGGAATCATTTCAAACTCTATTCTAAATCACCTGGAAAAGCACAGATTGATCAATGATTCCCAGCATGGCTTCACAAGCGGGCGTTCATGTCTAACTAATCTATTAACATTCTTTTCATTAGTTTTCGAATCAGTGGACGAGGGGCACAATTATGATGTGGTATATCTCGACTTTAGCAAAGCCTTCGACAGAGTCCCCCACGAAAGACTAATAAGAAAAGTGGAGGCTCATGGCATTAAAGGTGATATTCTAAAATGATTTAAGGCGTGGTTACAGGATAGGAAACAGCAAGTGAGCATTAACGGCACTAAATCCCATTGGAGCAACGTCACTAGTGTAGTTACCCAAGGCTAAATACTTGGACCATTATTATTTATTATATACATAAACGACATAGATATCGGCGTAGACAGCAACATAAGTAAATTTGCTGATGACACTAAAATAGGACGTGTAATTCAATCTGACGAGGACTCGGCAAAACTATAGGAAGATCTAAACAAATTTTTCGAATGGTCTGAAAAATGGCACATAAATTTCAATGTGAACAAATGTAAAGTATTGAGTATAGGAGATGTAAACAGGGAAACCAAATACCAGATGAACAACGATGTTATTCAGAAATCCGACTGCCCATGAAATTTAGGAGTAATGATAAATAGGAATCTTAAGCCAAGTAAACAATGTGTATTTGCTCGAAACAAGGCTAATAAAGTACTTGGGTTCATACAAAGGAGTGTTAGTTACAAGACTAGCGAGGTCATCTTATAACTATATCTTGCGCTTGTGAGACCTCACTTGGATTACGCAGTTCAATTCTGGTCACCGTATTACAGAATGGATATAGAATCCTTGGAAAGAATTCAGAGGAGAATGACAAGACTAATACCAGGCATTAGGAACCTTGAGTACAGAGACAGGTTAAAACATCTTAATTTGCACTCCCTCGAGAGACGTAGAGTGAGGGGCGACATGACCGAGGTGTATAAATGAAAGTCAGGGCTAACAAAGGGGACATTACAAAGGTACTCAAACTATCCAACCAGGAGCGAACTCGTAACAATGGTTTTAAATTAGACAAATTTAGATTTAGGCGCGAAATAGGTAAACATTGGTTTGAAAATAGAGTAGTGGACGACTGGAACAAGTTACCAAATATCATTATTAACTCGAATACGCTGGATAGCTTCAAACATAGGTTGGATGGATATATGAGCAATAGGGGTTGGGTGTATATGGGACTGCCCAGTATGGGCCAATAGGCCCGCTGCAGTTTCCTCCATTCGTATGTTGTTATGTCACACCACTGAAAATTTGGTTTATTTTTACTTAGTAAATCTACTGTTGAATATATATTACATATTCGTGTTTCTCGGTGGGAGCATCAGTACTTAAATGTGAACCGTTATGAACATCAGTCAGTACAGCTGTGAAGAAGAACATCACATATTGCAGGTGAAAGAGCAGAAGAATTGGGTACAATACGAAGGTAACAAAAAGTGAGACAGTGCAGATGGAACACGGCGAGAATTAGACATTTGAGATGAAACAAAAGGATAATCATTAATTACCCAGAAGACCATGGATGCTGCAGCGAGGGCAGCGGCTGTCTCAGCGGCCAACTCAGTTCCTGTAGGGGGGAGACACGAATTGCTCAGTTATGTACAATGTCTAGTGTGGATGTTTTACATTTCTATCGGGACTTATTTTCACATTTAAATCCTTTATTTGTCACATATAAGCGTGAGATTAAAATGCTTCACAAAACAGTTCTCAGTGACAGTCAACACAGAACATCACCGACACAACTCCTCAGCTCTTCGACTTACTAACCTGGGTGAGCTTCATCAATTTTATATGAAGGTCTCTCCATGGTCATCTCCTCAGGTCGTCCCCAGTAGGCATGATCAAGGTCGCTGAGGCCCACCTGTGTATATGATACGCCTCGTTTGTGAAATTGTCCAATAATGAACTAGGCAGTCATTTTGCCCAGTTCGTGAAATGAGTTCCTAACGTAACCTAATTTTGCCTAGGTTAGGTTAGGTTAGGTTAGGTTAGGCTAGGTTAGGTTAGGTTAGTAGCGCATTTCACGAACTGGGCAAATTGATTCCCCAGTTCATGAATTGGGGAATATCATAAAGCTATAAACATCTTAATCTGTAACTGTTACTAAGTATTAAGTGTTAATTTGTCAACAGTCATTGTTGTTCATCTAATTTGCTCTTTCATTCTTCTTGGTTAAAGTTGTCCTGCTAATGTTTTTTATCATTTTTTTTATTATACTGTATGACAAAACACATCAAGTAACCGTTGTTAAGCTCAAATCATATTTGTTCCTTTATGTCGTTGTCCGAACAAATTTAGTCATGTTTAAATCTGCTGCAGTTGTATTACGTCTTCTTATCTTGAAATAATTTAATGTAAATCATCGTTGATGCACACAGAATACTCGTACATTTCAATACACTGTCGTCAGTTCATCTGAGACATTAATTTTATGTAAGCGTTGAGTATGTCCTAGTCCTTATTTTGATTTTCATAATTCTTTAGATTAAAAATAAATGCTCACTTTAATTCGTCAAAAAAATAGCTGGACCTTTATATAATTAAAATTAATATTTTGTTAAATATTTCTCCTCCATAAATGAGAAGTTGTCACAATATTTTGTACACTGATGCGTAAGACAAATAACCCATTTGATCTTCCCTTAACTAATCTAGATGACACTTACTACACCCAAATCGATTACAAAGAAACTAAAAGAGCCTGATCAACTCACTCTGAAGAATGAAGTTTTATTATGACCCACAATAGAACCTTCATTAAGTTGTGTGCTGAAAGTTATTTCTCATTCATTCATAGAATAAAGGCTCCTGTACATTACAAAAAAGAAACAACTGACCTGACCGTAAATTTCATTTTGGTCAGCGTAAGCCTTAAGGAAGTAGTCGATGGCCCACTTCAGTGCTGCCTCACCGTACTCCGTCTGACCTGTGGGTGACACAGTAGGGTCATGAGTATCTCACAACACTCTCTAGGGGACACAGTAGGGTCATGAGTATCTCACAACACTCTCTCTAGGGGACACAGTAAGGTCATGAGTCTCACACAACACTCTCTCTAGGGGACACAGTAGGGTCATGAGTCTCACACAACACTCTCTCTAGGGGACACAGTAGGGTCATGAGTCTCTCACAACACTCTCTCGAGGGGGCACAGTAGGGTCATGAGTCTCTCACAACACTCTCTCTAGGGGACACAGTAGGGTCATGAGTCTCTCACAACACTCTCTAGGGGACACAGTAGGGTCATGAGTCTCTCTCACAACACTCTCTAGGGGACACAGGGCTGGTGAGTCTCTCTCACAACACTCTCTCTAGGGGACACAGTAGGGTCATGAGCCCCACACAACACTCTAGGGGACACAGGGTCATGAGTCTCACAACACTGAGGGGGCACAGTAGGTCACAAGGAGTCTCTCACAACACTCTTCTAGGGACACAGTAGGGTCATGAGCCTCACAACACTTCTAGGGGACACAGTAGGGTCATGAGTCTCTCACAACACTCTCTAGGGGACACAGTAGGGTCATGAGTCTCTCACAACACTCTCTAGGGGGACACAGTAGGGTCATGAGTCTCTCACAAACACTTCTAGGGGACACAGTAGTCATGAGTCTCTCACAACACTCTCTAGGGACACAGTAGGGTCATGAGTCTCTCACACAACACTCTCTAGGGACACAGTAGGGCTGGTGAGTCTCTCTCTACAACACTTAGGGGGACATGTAGGGACAAGTGAGTCTCACAACACTCTCTAGGGACACAGTAGGTCAGCAGAGTCTCTACAACACACCTCTCTAGGGGACACAGTAGGGTCAAGAGTCTTCACAACACTCTCTCTAGGGGACATTAACAGTAGGGTCATGAGTCTCACACACTCTAGGGGCTACGCAGTAGGGTCATGAGTCTTCACAACACTCTCGAGGGGGCACAGCCAGTAGGGGTCATAGAGCTCCTCAACACTCTCTAGGGGACACAGTAGGGTCATGAGTCTTCACAACACTCTCTAGGGACATGGGTAGGTCATGAGTCTCTCACAACACTCTCTAGGGGACACACAGTAGGGGCCGCGAGTCTCACAACACCCCCTAGGGGACACAGGGACAAGGTGAGTCTCTCACAACACTCTCTAGGGGACACAGTAGGGTCATGAGTCTCTCACAACACTCTCTCTAGGGGACACAGTAGGGTCATGAGTCTCTCACAACACTCTCTAGGGGACACAGTAGGGTCATGAGTCTCTCACAACACTCTCTAGGGGACACAGTAGGGTCATGAGTCTCTCACAACACTCTCTAGGGGACACAGTAGGGTCATGAGTCTCTCACAACACTCTCTAGGGGACACAGTAGGGTCATGAGTCTCTCACAACACTCTCTAGGGGACACAGTAGGGTCATGAGTCTCTCACAACACTCTAGGGGACACAGTAGGGTCATGAGTCTCTCACAACACTCTCTAGGGGACACAGTAGGGTCAGTGAGTCTCTCACAAACACTCTCTAGGGGACACAGTAGGGTCATGTAGCCCTCACAACACTCTCTAGGGGGGACACAGTAGGGTCATGAGTCTCTCACAACACTCTCTAGGGGGACACAGTAGGTCATGAGTCTCACAACACTTCTAGGGGACACAGTAGGTCATGAGTCTCTGGCCAACACTCTCTCTAGGGGACACAGAAGTCATGAGTCTTCACAACACTCTCTAGGGGACACAGTAGGTCATGAGTCTTCGGCCAACACTCTCTCTAGGGGACACAGTAGGGTCAGTGAGTCTCTCACAACACTCTCTAGGGACACAGTAGGGTCATGAGTCTCACAACACTCTCTAGGGGACACAGTAGGGTCATGAGTCTCTCACAACACTCTCTCTAGGGCACATGTAGGGTCAAGAGTCTTCACAACACTCTCTAGGGGACACAGGGTCATGAGAGTCTCTGGCAACACTCTCTAGGGGGACACAGTAGGGTCATGAGTCTCTCAAGCAACACTCTCTCTAGGGGACAGTAGGGTCATGAGCTCCTCACAACACTCTAGGGACACAGTAGGGCTGCGAGTCTCTCTCACAACACTCTAGGGGACACAGTAGGGTCATGAGTCTCTCACTCTAGGGGACACAGTAGGGTCATGAGTCTCTCACAACACTCTCTAGGGGACACAGTAGGGTCATGAGTCTCTCACAACACTCTCTAGGGGACACAGTAGGGTCATGAGTCTCTCACAACACTCTCTAGGGGACACAGTAGGGTCATGAGTCTCTCACAACACTCTCTAGGGGACACAGTAGGGTCATGAGTCTCTCACAACACTCTCTAGGGGACACAGTAGGGTCATGAGTCTCTCACAACACTCTCTAGGGGACACAGTAGGGTCATGAGTCTCTCACAACACTCTCTAGGGGACACAGTAGGGTCATGAGTCTCTCACAACTCCATCCCCGGGACAGACATGTGTCTATTTATAATTTCCTAGTAGTTAAAACAGAGAACAAAATATGTAATCACTTCTAACTTCTAGACAGATTTCAGGCAGGTAGTGTTGCCACCATTTAGCAATTAATAAATAATTAAGTGTACAGTCCCCCCAAAATATATCGTTAGATTTTCCCCAGTGCATCATGTTAAGTTGGTACACCTACTTGCTATATCAGCAACAGCTAGAGATGGAGGTAGGATTGGGGGAGGGGGTCGTACTTGTATGGCATATTAAATACTTCATTATAACAAGAAATCCATGAAGCAATTTTAATGTTTGTATCATACTAGGTAGAATTAAAGCATATTTATACATGTCACTGATTGAAATATATATTTAATGCAAATATTTCGGAACATCATAACTGATACTAAGACAAACTTCAAAAACGTCATCTCACCATTACGTCATTGTACTAAAGAAGTTTCATCCATACTGAGTTTGGCAACATGCCTACTCCGGTTGTTCACATTATGTCTGATTTATGAAGAGTGACTAAGTAAATAGTATTTGATATAAGAGTGAACAGCAATAACAATATACAATATATGATTATAAAATTATATATCGGTCTGCATGGGATCTGCTATTTTACTGATATGTAAATTGAATTGGCTTAACAATGAAATATGGTTTCAAATGAAGGGACTTACAGGCAATAGAACCCCCTCCACTTATAGTAAAATATTTGTGGTTTTAAGTTTCAGTGTATCACTAATTTCATGGCGCCTAATCCATCTTTATACTGAGGATTCGTTCACACCAGGTCGACGTGCTACCTCAGCGTTATTGTATAATCTCGTTGTGAAGAGCAATGATAGCACCTTCCACATCTTGCGATGTCTGCCCGATAATTCCTCGCTTTATTCGATGTAAAATCGGCATCCACTCCAAGGCATGTAATATATGATCTGAAACCTCGGAGGCTTAACATCATTCGAAAACATATATACTCATCCGTTCAGAAACAGGTCGAGTAACATTGCTCGAAAGGTCTCGAATCATATCGACTCCATGTCTAACGATACATCTTTGGGGGAGGGTATTACATACCATACATAGTACATGTTAGGCAAAAACAATTATTATTTTCTTTACATTTACTTATATTAATGGCTGTGATATATATGGTTTAAATCGAATTTTCAATGAGACTCCGAAATTATTGTTCAAACAATTTGGCATCATGCAGGCATGCATCTTACAAGACAGGAACGCGTCACCAGTTGCCGACTCACCACAACGACGACCGCTAAGATTTGCATGTTGTTTGCTAACAGTATGTTTAAATATTTAATTTCATCGTATGATTTATAGCTTCTCTGGTGTCACGGGTCGAGGATTTAATAAGCCGATTGTACAATCTTTTCCACTCCCAACTGTTTCAGTCAGCGTAGTCACAATCTTTATGTGTGCCGTTATATGGGGGAGAAATTAAATATGTATGAGTTTCTTGTATGGTAGAATTCAATGTTATATCATCTGATAAATTAGATAGAACGAAGGTATTGATAAGAGACGATGTATTAGCATCGTGTAAGTCAAATATGGTTAAATAGTAAAGTGGAAAAATGGCATCAATGCCAGGCTAAGGACATTGTCTAAAATTCCGGGGCGTCATTAAAATTGTGAGTAGAATGAGGAAGATTACCTGTGTCATTTCTAAGCTCACATTCATAGGAAACCAAAATTAGTTATTTCTTATCTTATCAACTAATATAAAGTTTAATATCCGTTTGAAGGTCATATTTTAATGTGACCGTTCCCGCCTCTTAATTATATATTGAGTTGCTTTCGCACGCTCTCAGTTATAGGGAAATATTGAAATTTGCATAATGAATATATAACATCCATAAAATAAGTTGTATGATAACGTATGAAAAGGCATTTATAAAGAAACTATTCTTATTTGAAAATGTGTCTAGCAAAATCAAGGTAAGACTTGGTGGGGGGGGGGTAATCCTCTCGTGGCATTAGAACCTCTCCCTTCTCTATGGCCGAAGTGTTGGTCGGCAATTTATATTATTCAATAATCACCCTAACTGTAGTGTTAACGACTGTCCAAATAACGTTTAGGGTATTCGATTCAACAAAGGATATAAATATGTTGTTGTTTTTCAACAACTCGTCAACTATTCACAGTGAAAATTATGTTCTGTAGACAACCAGTCAAGGGTAAGCCGAGGTTTTGTTTGTTTTTTCCATCGGGAGTGAAAATGTGGCAAAGTGGATACAGAGACGGGAGAAAACTGGAAACTTGACACAACTGGGTGTGTATGATGGCAAAATATATTTTATGAATGATAATGACATACGCATAATATTATCAATATAAGTCATAGTATTTATGGTCGGAAATTTGTGCCACCATATACGGTCTACAGGTACACGTCGATAGACAGGAGACCCCGTTGCCGAGTTACTACACCCCAGGAAGACAACAGCATTCGGCAGCAGCGGACGACAAACCAACGCTGTTGCTATTCAAGACGAGTCCAGTCGGCACAGACGTTTACACGAGGCGGGAATCCATCACAGGTAGGGAATTGTATTGATTCAACAGGTAATCGTTTATATATATATATAATCCTAGCATAATCTGTGTAAAATTATAATTTACTACTACTGAGGCAGAGACATGCACCAATGACTGTTTGTTACTAATTTGCGCACATCTTTGGAAGAGGAAACAATTGATTAGCTGTGTTTCCTTCACTGTTATCTGATGCAAACGAAACAATGAGAAGACAAGAAAATACTCATTTGAACTTATTTAATACTATCTTCCACGGAATGTCCAAGTACCGTTATATTTTGTATAATTTTTCAAATTAAAGCCGTACAAGAATTATTTCAATATATTATAACCATTTAATTTATAGTCACTATACACAGTTAATCAATGACTAACAGTAGGTAGTAGGCAGCTACCAAACAGGGAGGTACTACCTACTGGGAAGGTATTGGAAGCATAATGTGTTCTCTAATGGTAGACCCTGCTGCCACGTGGCGTCACAAAAATTGTGACCAAGTCCCAGGTTGCTGATCTGACTTTCTGCCTCATTTACACACAATTGCAGGGTCTCAATTGTTTCTCTTACTACTGACAACACACCATACATATATTGTTTCTCACTTTGGTTCTTCTTTTTTATTCTTTTATTTCTTTATGGTTCTTTATTATTATTATTATTATTATTATTATTATTATTATTATTATTATTATTATTATTATTTTTTTTTTTTTTTTTATTATTTTTATTATTATTACATTTTCGCCACATTGACCCCGATGTGGGTCAGTGACCTGTGCCTGGGTGGGCTAATCCCCATAAAAAAAAAATATATATATATATATATATAAATAATGTGTTTTCTAATGGTCGACCCTGCTGCCTTATGTCATCTCGAAAATCGTGACCAAGTCGCAGGTTGCTGATATTTCTGCCTCATTTACTCACAATTGCAGGGTCTCAATTGTCTCTCTTACTGTTGACAACACAACATGTATAACCGTACTCACTCTTGATCTGTCCTATTCTTTCTACTCTTATTCTCCTATATTATCAGTTCGCAATAATATTAAAGCGGGGCCTTCTCGGATGGGTCCCTATGGTAGGGAAGGTTGTGGACCCCAGCGCCGACCTGATCATCATCGACCTACTGGGGCCTCAACTGTCATCACCGCCGTTGCTGGAGGATCGGCTCTTCTCACAGTTCATTTTTCCAACATTCGTGGCCTGAGATCCAATTTTCCTTCTATGGAGCAACATCTATTAACCTCTTCCCTCGACCTCTTACTTCTATCTGAACTTCAACTGACCAAAGCAGCTTCACCCAAACTTTTTCAAGTATACAACCTTTACACCTCCTTCCGTTCTATGGGAGGTGTATGTGCCAACACACGTACACCTTTACTGTAGCTCGACTCACGGATCTTGAATCCCTTCTTTATGATGTCATCTAGCTCAAAATATCTCTACCAACAGTGACTATATTGTTTTTGCTATCTCAATTCTTGCCATGAGTCGTTTTTTTTTCTCCGGGGATTAGCCCACCCAGGCACAGGTCACTGACCCATATCGGGGCCTAGGGGGCGAAAATGTAATGCTATTACTACTACTACTACTAATAATAATAATAATAATACTGCAATAATAATAATAAAGAAATAAAATATAAAAAAGATCAAGATTGCGAAACAATATATGTGTATGTTGTGTTGTCAAGGGTAAGAGAAACAATTGAGACCCTGCAAATTTTTGTAAATGAGGCAGAAAGTTAGATCAGCAACCTGGGACTTGGTCACAATTCTCGTGATGCCCTTTGGCAGCAGTGTCTACCATTAGACAACACATTATGCTTCCACACACGCCAACACCGAGATCCTCTACCTTGGGGATTTCAATGTATATCACAGAAAGTGACTTGGCTCTGCAAGGGATGACCCAGGTGGAGCTGTGGCACTCTCTTTTTCCCCTACATGATGATCCGGAACAAATAATCAAACACCCTACACGTGTTCCTGATCGACACGATCAACTTACTTACATTCTTGATCTTTGTTTTACCTCTAACCCCTCACATTATTCATATTCAATTTCTGATCACAATCTTATTTCTATTAAATCAAACTGGGCACGACCACCTCCCCCACCCCCTCTAAACGCCAACTATGGCACTATCAGAGGGCAGACTGGCAATCCTTGCGAGATTTCTTCTCCGGCTTTCCTTGGGATGAATGTTGCTTTTCCACTCGGGACGTTTCGGTATGTGCTGACATCATTGCTGGGATTATAAAGGGTGGTATGGGTACTATTTACCCCATCTTCTACCAAAACTTTCACTTTACAATCATGGTTTCATCGCTCCTGTTCTCTTGCATGTAGGGAGAGAAACTGTCTCCTGCTATTACCCACTCATCTTTCATTACTTCTAGGAATCGTTGTAAGGTTATTCATCGTAGGGCAACGCGGAATTAGAATAAAAATACCGCTGCCTGACTAACATCTTCTTTTAGTAAATCCATCTGGTTCTTAACCAAAAACATCTGTAAAAACTTTTGCACTCCATTTTTTCCTCCTCTCTTCCGACCTGATTATTCTATAGCCAACTCTCCCACTGATAAAGCCAATCTCTTTGACATCTTATTCTCCTGTAACTCCACCTTAGACGATTCCAACTCTACCGTCCTTCTCCTGCTCCTCCTACTGAACCTATGCACTTTCCTATATTCTCCACTCGTAGGGTTGCTAGTATGTTGTCCAGGTTGGATGTGAGTAAGGCGCATGGACCGGACGGAATACCCCCCCTCGTGTTCTGAGGGAGCGTGCTTGAATTCTGACCCCTGTGCTTGCTCGCCTCTTTCGCCTTTGCCTTAAAACCCAAACTTTTCCTTCTTCTTGGAAGCATGCCTCGGTTCAGCCCATCCCGAAGAAGGGTTACCATTCTAATCCCTCTAACTATCGCCCCATTGTCCTAACTTCATCCTTTTCTAAGATTTTCGAAACTATCTTTAACTCTCATGTTCTCCCTCACCTTGAACGCTTTTCTCTTTTGTTGGATCACCAGTATGGCTTTCGCCAGGCGAGATCTACTGGTGACTGCTCTCCTACTGCACCCATCTTTGGTCAGCCTCTCTTAGGGATTATGGGAAACTTTCGTCGTGGCCCTCGACATCTCCAAAGCATTTGATAGGGTATGTCACAAGTCCTTGCTTTCTAAAATTCCCTCATATGGTCTCTCCCCCCTTTGTTTTCTAATATCTAGCTTCGCTGAGAACCGATCCATGGCAGATGATGTCGAGGGATCGACCTCTCACTCTTTCTCCACCAATAGAGGAGTCCTACACGGTTCTGTTCTTTCACTTCCTCTCTTCTTTCATTTTATCAATGATTTACGGTGACCAGAATTGAACTGCACAATCCAAGTGAAGTCTCATAAGCGCAAGATATAGTTTTGGGATGACCTCGCTAGTCTTGTAACTGACACTACTTTGTATGAACCCAAGTACATTATTATCCTTGATTCGAGCAAACACACATTGTTTACTTGGCTTAAGATTCTTACTTATCATTACTCCTAAATCTTTCTAGCAGTCGGATTTCTCAATGACATCGTTGTTCATCTGGTATCTGGTTTCCCTGTTTACATCTCCTATATTGAGTACTTTACATTTGTCCACATTGAATTTCATCTGCCATTTTCAGACCATTCGAAAAATTTGTTTAGATATTCCTGTAGTTTTGAGGAGTCCTCGTCAGTTTTAATTACACGCCCTATTTTAGTGTCATCAGCAAATTTACTTATGTTGCTGTCTACGCCGATATCTAAAAAAAATTTTCGAATGGTTTGAAAAATGGCAGATGAAATTGAATGTGGACCAATGTAAAGTACTTAGTGTAGGAGATGTAAACAGAGAAGCCAGATACTAGATGAAGAACGATGTTATAGAGAAATCCGACTGCGAGAAAGATTTAGGAGTAATGATAAGTAGGAATCTTAAGCCAAATAAAAAATGTGTATTTGCTCGAAACAAGGCTAATAATGTACTTGGGTTCATACAAAGAAGTGTTAGTTATAAGACTAGCGAGGTCATCCTAAAGCTATATATTGCGCTTGTGAGACCTCACTTGGACTGCGCAGTTTAATTCTGGCCACCGTATTGCAGAATGGATTTAGAATCCTTAGAAAAATATCAGAAGAGAATGACAAAGCTAATCCCGGGCATTAGGAACCTTTAGTACAGAGACAGGTTAAAGCATCTTAATTTGCACTCCCTCGAGTGACGTAGAGTGAGGTCCGATATGATAGAGGTGTATAAATGGAAGTCAGGGTTAAACAAAGGGGACATTACAAAGTTACTCAAACTATTCAGCCAGGAGCCAACTCGTAACAATGGTTTTAAATTAGACAAATTAAGTTCTTGGCGCGAAATAAGTAAACGTTGGTTTGGAAATAGAGTAGTTGACGAGTGGAACAAGATACCAAACATCGTCATTAACTCGAATACGCTGGATAGCTTCAAACATAGGTTAGATGGATATATGAGTAATAGGGGTTAGGTGTAAATGGGACTGCGCAGTATGGGCCAATAGACACGCTGCAGTTTCCTCCATTCTGATATTCTTATGTTCTTTTACATACTTTTGTGATTATTCAATAGGGTACATTTGTATGTAAATAAGTATTTTACGGATTATAAGAAAACTGCCACTGTTCGTTTTACTTAACCTCTACCATACTTAATTGATAACTATATAATTAACTGCTATTACCTAGATTACGCTTTACCTTGTCTACAGTGTTGAAACTTCTGTTTGACATCTTGCCTAATTATCAAGTGATCATTAGAAGTGTTGAAGCAAATCACTATACTAGAGGTTTAAATAATACGTAACATACGTAACATAATCTCATTCGTCCTTTATGTTGCAAAAGGAACGAATGAAATTATTCTATGAATTTCTTCTGTTATGCCCTTATTTGAATTTATCAAGTGCCTTTTTATTACACGATTAGATGACGTTTGTACTTTGTCCTAGTAGTGAAAATTCTTTAAAAAATGGACTAAGTGTTGATTAATCATCAAGTGGTACCACGTAAAAGCTTATACTGTCATCCAAATGGTGGCACACATAATGTCATCATCAAATGACTGAACTTCCCACCAGGGCCCGCCATATTCATGCACAACCGTTACTCCGCTCACACAACCAGAGTAGTTACAGAGAAGTTCGGACATCAGTGCTGCAACTGTTACCCAATATTGAAAACCTGCGTGAAAGCCTAGCCCAGATAGAACACTTGAACAGATGTTTGCGCATCTTGTATGTGATCTTGTCTCCTCCATGTCTTGCAGACTACAGGCAGTTATTGATAAGGATGGAGGCTGGACAGAATATTGAATGTGCCATGTAATATAGATACCACTACTACTACTAATAAAATGATTATATGCAGTAAATTATGCATTGTACTGTACAATGATATTGTGAGATGACCCTGACAGAGCTTAGTAAGATACACAAGTTTGTTTTTATTAAAAAAAATTTGGGGCTGTTGGGTGATGATAAACAAACAAACACAAGCTTAGTGAAACATTCAGTCATGTCCCAGGGTGGGGCAACAGTTGACAACAGGGATGTGTATGTTAGCCACAGTAACGTTGTTATCAGTGTTAGTGGCAGCTTGACCCAAATATGAAATATACGGATGCAGAGTTTGAGGAGACTTGGTTATATAAACTAATTAATGTTCATAGATAATAGTAGATATGGTAATGAGTTAGCTGGTAGAGGTTGAATCACCATAAAGGGGGAGGGGTGGAGAGGAGGTGATGGAAGTGAGAACAATCCCCTGTGCTGTGGGGATTAAGTGGGGTGTCTGGGCTGTCCTTTCTAATTCTTAATATCATATATCGGGATGCAGGTGTTTGAATATACAGTATAGTTATTCTTAAAATAACATTTATAATGAGAATAGATGGTAACCTTTGTGGTGCATTACTAATCTCTAACCTGCACCCTACCGTCATGTAATATTTGTTTAGGTAAATTGCTTCTTCATTGTAATAGGAAAACAATTACTCCACAAGAGCATACTACCACCAAAACTGTGTTATTTGACTGGTCCTATGCATGAATGCACGTGTTATAATGTGTTTTCATGTTTGCTTATCCAGCACATTCCATGGATATTATAGAAACATTAAGCAAATGCCATTGGTTACCTCTACAGTAAGTGGGAGCATACGAAAAAACACTCAATAAATACGAGGCATAAGAGACCGTAAACATTCGAAATAATGAGGATATTTTTAGGCTTTATCATGAGTGGTGTGTGAGTGAAGTTTGAGTATGGAAGTGTGGCGGTGGTGTTCACTAAGAGCATTGTCGCATAATACCTCAGAGACGTCAGGTGTCGTTCATACAGATATAAAATTTTGCGTTAGTTAATAAGATTATAAATACTTATTCTATTGGGTAGTCTGGTGAGCTGGAATCTACGCTATCGTCATTATACCCATTTACTCACATTTAATATAACGCCTGGGAATCTGAGTCAATGTCCACCATTTTACAATATTATCATATATGACTTATGCGATGGCACTAAATAATCTCTTACTAATACGTTCATATAATTTAATCTATTACATGATGTAATATTGTATTCTAACATATACCAAACTCATACAAATAACGTTCTCCCCATATCGTTCTTGCCCCAGGTATTACAGGAGACACGAAATACAGATGGAACTTCTGCACATTTATGTGTTATTTTCATGGTAATGTTATTTAAAATAATTGTGTTTGACAACTGACTGGGTAAGTTTTTATTGTCCGTTACACTATTACTATGATGATGTTTATATAATTTAATTTCAATGCATCCATTGGTCATTGGGTCATAAATACAACCTTGTCGTAAACGGACGCCAAATTCAAAGGCCCCCTGAAGTATGTGACATTGCTTAGGTTTGAGCACATGCATGACCGATACATGTGTCTGCCACCTGGGGGGTGTTATTACAGCGTCCTCTTTTCTAGTAAATTCTGGAAAGTAAATATGCATGGAATGGTTTATTTCCTTTAGCACAAGCTGGGTATGCCCTAATTTTTCGGTAACACCTTCCAGTCATAATTTGTGTTTTGTCCTACGTATTTATATCCTAGCTTAATATATAATGCGTAGTAACTGCACAGGTAAGCCTTAACCCTCTCTCTACACTCTGGCCCTCTACATTCTGACCCTCCTCCTTGAGTGTGCCTCCACCCATTCCCACACAGGTGGGCCCTAGTTATCCCCCCGACCCCCCCTCTCTCCCTTTCTCACGTGAGGAATGCTTCTAATTCACTTGAGTCAACCTCCAGGGTTCACCACAGAAGGGATGAATTGACAATGAAGACTGTACCAGTTGGAAATGGAAAAGCTGTACACTCGGAAACCATATTCTCTAGCCCACCTGGGTCGGTTGTGGAGGTTAGGGCAGTGTCCTTTCTGGACTGTGGCCTACTCTAACTATCACGAGGCAACATACGCACGAACACACACAGTCATAGTACGGCTGTATAGATGACATTATGTATAAATATTGTATATGGCATTTTATACTCTGCATTATCTTCATTATATATGAACACGAAGAAAAATTACCATAGGTTGTAGTTATGAAAGTATGAATGGAAATAAACACTTCCAAACCACCCAGTGAGTCCACACAACGTTTACAGCGCTTGTGTGTGTGCCAGACCACGATGCTTCCACCACACCCCATCATTCGCGTAACTATATGAAAAATCGTGTTTAATTTAACTACATATTTCAAAAACCTTAAATTACATGTGGATCAGTCACTCCTCATTTGACACACTTATAGTGTAATACTTTGACCATCCCACCTGGGCACATGGAGGCCCACCGTAACTCTCATGGGGCAACATACGCACGAACACACAAGTTATGATATGAACCCTTCCAGGCTTCACTATCATTATCATCTTATGTTCATCGTGCTCTGTATCTTGGTAACTAGACATATTGTCAATACATGACAGTGTTATTAGTATAATATTGTAACTTTTTACCTACAGTTATTGTTGTAAATCATGGACAGGAAGGATACATAAATTGTAATATCAAGTGTATGGTTCGCTCAAAGCCACCCCAAGTCAGACAACGCATAACACAAAGTTGCACTGTGTGTGTGTGTGTGTGTGTGTGTGTGTGTGTGTGTGTGTGTGTGTGTGTGTGTGTGTGTGTGAGTGCGTGTGTGTTCTGTAACATTAAGTTTCATCCTTAGTAGGTAAGATGTTTCATAAAGAGGTTTCTCCCATTCGTCATTGTGAGCATCGTCCCAGAGCACATTGTTTCCATCAAAACCATGGTTCATCCTTATTTCCCTTCTTCCGTGTAACTATATCCATATGGCTAAGTGCTTGATTTTCATTTCTTTATTTACCAAAATAATGTGGATCAGTTACTCGTTATTTAACACATACATGCACTTAGAGCATCAAGATTGTTTTGTAGGCATGACTATTGGTTAATTGAAACCCCAAAAATGTGGTTTTACGTCACTTCACATAAATATGCTTACAAAATCTATGCATTAATATGCATAACTCTTGGGAATCTGTCCAGACATTAAATATATGTTATATACTACAATAATCACATAGATATGTTTACAATGTTTATGCATAATAAATGTAACAAATATTGTTGGGGTTTCAATTAACCTTTAGTCATGCCTACAAAACAATCTTGATGGTCTAAGTGCATGTATGTGTCAAATAACGAGTAACTGATCCACAGGTAAATAAAGAAATGAAAAGCAAGCACTTAACCATATGGATATAGTTACACGGAAGAAGGGAAATAAGGATGAGCCATGGTTTTGATGGAAACAATGTGCTCTGGGACGATGCTCACAATGACGAATGGGAGAAACCTCTTTATGAAACATCTTACCTACTAAGGATGAAGCTTAATGTTACAGAACACACACACACACACACAGTGTAATTTTGTGTGACGCGTTGTCTGACTTGGGGTGGCTTTGAGTGAACCATACACTTGATATTACAATTTATGTATCCTTCCTGTCCATGATTTACAACAATAACTGTAGGGTAAAAGTTACAATATTATACTAATAACACTGTTATGTATTGTTACTATGACTAGTTACCAAGATACAGAGCACGATGAACATAACATGATAATGATAGTGAAGCCTGGAAGGGTTCATATCATAACTTGTGCGTTCGTGCGTATGTTGCCTCCAGAGAGGCTACTGGCCTCTGTGCACCCAGGGGATGGTCAAAGTATTACACTATAAGTGTGTCAATGAGGAGTGACTGATTCACATGCAATTTATGCTTCTGAACATGGAAGTTAAAATTAAACACGGTTTTTCATATAGTTACGCGAATGATGGGTGTGGTGAAGCAAGCATCGTGGCGGTCTGGCACACACTCACAAGCGCTGTAAACGTTGTAATTCACCGTGGTTTGGAAGCGTTTATTTCATTCATACTTTCGTGTAACTACAACCTATGGTACTTTTCGTGTTCATATATGATGAAGATAGCGTATATAAAATGCCATATACAATATTTATACATAATGTCATCTATACAGCCGTACTATGACTGTGTAGTGTGTGTGTGTTGCCTCGGTGATAGATAGTTAGAGTGGGCCCCCAGAAAGGACACTGTACAGTACTCACCTCCACAACCGACGCAGGTGGGCTAGAGAATATAGTTTCCTAGTGTACATCTCAAAAAAAATTCTCTCTCCGTTCGTTCGAAATAATTTCAGCTGGCAAGTGAATGGTTATTTCTATCAATAAAACAACTATTATTCGTATGATTATCCTACGAATAATGAAATTTTGCCCGAGGATTAGAATATGTATGCAAATACTTGGATTTCTAATAGTAATATATTCGAATACGAATATCGAATACAAATACTCCATTCTTGCCTGAGAGACACATCGGGGTCTTGAGTCTCTTTCAAGGCCATGACTGGGAGACACACCAAGATCATGAGTTTCTCACAACACTGTCCCTGGGAGACACACCAGGATCATGCGTCTCTCACAACACTGTCCCTGGGAAACACACCAGGATGATGAGTCTCTCACAACACTGTCCCTGGGAAACACACCAGGATGATGAGTCTCTCACAACACTGTCCCTGGGAAACACACCAGGATGATGAGTCTCTCACAACACTGTCCCTGGGAAACACACCAGGATGATGAGTCTCTCACAACACTGTCCCTGGGAAACACACCAGATGATGAGTCTTCACAAACACTGTCCCTGGGAACACACCAGACGATGAAAGTCTCAACACTGTCCCGGGGAGACACACCAGACCATGCGTCTCACAACACTGTCCCTGGAAACATACCAGGATGATGAGGCCACAACACTGTCCCTGGGAGACACACCTGAACATGCGTCTCACAACATCTGTCCCTGGGAAACACACCAGGATGATGAGTCTCTCACAACACTGTCCCTGGGAGACACACCAGGATCATGCGTCTCTCACAACACTGTCCCTGGGAAACACACCAGGATGATGAGTCTCTCACAACACTGTCCCTGGGAAACACACCATGATGATGAGTCTCTCACAACACTGTCCCTGGGAAACCCACCAGGATGATGAGTCTCTCACAACACTGTCCCTGGGAAACACACCAGGATGATGAGTCTCTCACAACACTGTCCCTGGGAAACACACCAGGATCATACGTCTCTCACAACACTGTCCCTGGGAGACACACCAGGATCATGCGTCTCTCACAACACTGTCCTTAGAGGTTATAGTTTGACACTTGTCATGGCCCAGAAAAATAATGTGTATCTTCTCACGTGGTTCATAAAGAAAACATAGATGGTATTCACTACAAAACTGAAAGGGATTTTTAGAGTCTAGTCAAGGGATAAAATTCTTCGAGTATAAGTTTGCGTTCAAAGGATCTGAAAAAGCACACAGTAAGACTCACCAGCAGCCTCATGTCCGTCGGCAAAGTCTATGAGGCCCCACGCCAGCACGGTGGCGGCGAAGGCCATCGGGTATCCGAACTTCACGTGGTCACCAGCTGTACCAGGAGAAGTTATAAACAGCAGTTGATATGGCATGTATGAGATTATATTTATTTTTTTAGTATTAACATTGCTATATCTCTTCTGTTTCCTTACCGATATAGTAGCCGCCAGTCAAGTTTACATTGTTATCAGAGCCATCGTCAAGACCAGAGTCGCCGCGCCAGATGATGCGCATATCGGAAGGTAGAGGACCTGACCGCTGGGCCTCATAGAACAAGTACGACATGCATAGTACCTGAGGACGAGGTAGGGGGAGAAATGAACACGTATTGTTGGAGAAGGAGCAAAAGTGGCAACCTCAATGTCTTTCAAATGACCTTTGCGCATCACTGTCCAGAAGGGCCATCATTTTATTCGCCGATTACACCAGTCAGCCCAGTTCTGTCATACACATCAATGTGTTTTAATGAAGCTTGCTAAGACTCGCTTCAAACTATACTAACTGTCATTGGTCATAGGGTTAGTTACGGTGATATCATACGTTAATTGTGCATAACCCTTTTTATAATAAAGAGAGAAAATAAATTTTTGATGTGAAAAATTCCCCCCCCCCCCCAAAAAAAATTATTTGTGTATTTCTATGTTACCACTAGTGCTGTACCTACAGAACCAATTACCAATGATTGTACCAGGTGTACATAGAAGATAGATGTCGTTACCCTAAACAAAGACAAAAACAAAAGATATCTGTAAGATACCTCAGTGTGATTATGAACACAAATATACTCAGTCCTGATACTAGTGGTCTTTATCTCATAAAATTTTATGACATGTGGGTAACTTAATGGGTCGTATTCAAGAACGTGGACTGTAGGGCATCTCTATAAGGAATTATTATGGTAGTGAATGCCTACACCGTCGATGTAGTATATACAGTTTTAGCAATCGTTCAAACCATGCGTCTTGCTCCAGGGCTGCCAACATGTGAAAAAGGGTGGTCTTTTATTTTTTTTACATAAGAAGAGCCTATTGCCACCCTAACCTAACGGTTTTCTGAAAACTTTAAAAAGTTACCTGGTTAAGAGTAACATTAGGAAACTTTTCAATATTATGGGGGAATAATTTTTTACCAAACCTGGCTAAACCAAAAAGGAAAAACCAAATGGACCTAAGAAACGAAAATAACAACCATATATCATGATACTATACATGACTTTTCCAACCTAACTTAACATTCCAACTACATAGACTCCAATCTGGCCAGCCCGGAATTCCCAGCTAAATATCCACTTCCAGTTGAATTAATTAGAGAATAAGATAAATTTTGGTTCATCATTTCGGAATATTAGAAACCGACTGCCTCAGCCCATTTCCTGTTACACGAGAATAAAGCTGATTCATCTCGAATCATTCAGGTCCAAGGAAATTTATATTATTCCCTCAAATGGAAATTTAGTGTACCAGTATATTGTACCTGTCGTAATGCACATATAAATTGCTCTTCAAGCAGCAATGAAAGAAAGATTATGAATATTATCTTAGCACCGCAACAGCCAAGTTCATATGGCGCCGGAGATAGCTAATGGCAAAAGGATAAAGTAAAATCATAATGATGGAAAAGAGAAAAACGAAAATTAAAACGACCTAAAGGAAACGACAAGAATAAAGAAAACTATAAAATATATTGGAGGCTAGTCTCCTCCAAAAACAATATTCTGTCACACCCAGGATAACACAATCCTCCCCAGCACGGCAGAAAGGGAGTAAGAACCATCTCCCCCACGGCACCGAGAAAGGTACATACGCCGCCGGTCTCCCAGAATGGAACCAGGCAGTCGTCACAATAGGAAGCCGTGCCACCGTCCCTAATGTACCAGTCCGTCAGTAGGGTATGGCCAATATGGAGACGAGTCAAGGCGGTCTGCAACCGACGAGGCATCGTTGGGTACTACCATGGATGCACCACATCAGTTATCGCCCGCATTTTGATGATAGCCACTCCATCCCAGTGGTCCTGCCAAAAGCGATGGACAGTCCCCCGACTAGCCAGCAGCCGCAGCCGCACGCCTCGCCTCTTCATCGGACACCTTATTGTCTTCAACCCCGAGTTAGGCAAGTACCCAACAGAACTGGATCACCCTCCCATGCTGCTTGAGGAAAAAGAGCCACTCTAAAAATTTTACAACGAGGGTGTGAAATGAGTTATAAAACTTAAGTGCCTGTAGAGCACTACGCGAGTCACTAAAAATAGTAAAATACCTTAAAACGAGCAATATATGTAAAAGTACAGTGCAGTGCAGTGGATAAAATAAAAGACCTTCACATTGTAAAATATCCTACCCAGCATCCGTCTTCGACCTGTCCGTGAAGGTCGAACAGAGTTACCTTATCAGCAGCATGCCCCATAAAGAGCGATCGAACGTGGCTTGGGATATAAGCACCCTTGACTCCCGAAAAACAACGGGGTGGGGGAAAAAAAGGTAGCAGCCGACACACAGGTTGGAGGCATAAAAAAGGGAACTAGGGAACCGCTGAGCACGATATAGAAAATCCTTACCGCCAGTTGTTGTCATCGGAGGTCCAGCGGGGCTCGCATCACACATAAGACTGGGGATGGGGAAAGTTTGAAAGCATCGGAAGCCAGGCGAAAACCAATGTGGTGGACAGAGTCTAAAATACTCAAACGAGATAGAGTTGCGGAGGAATACAGCTCCCAGCTATAATCAGGTTTAGTCCGAACCAACGCACGGTATAGGTGAAGGAGCATAGTTCTATCAGCACCCCAAGAGACAAAGGAAAGTAGGTAGTAGGTAGTCGGCAGCTATCAAACAGGAAGGTACTACCGCCTGGGAAGATATTGAAGGCATAATGTGTTGCCTAATGGTAGACCCTGCTACTATATTGCATCACGAAAATTGTGACCAAGTCCCAGGTTGCTGATTTGACTTTCTGCCTCATTTACACACAATTGCAGGGTCTCAATTATTTCTCTTACTATTGACAACACAGCATTCATTTCTCGTTTCCCACTATTGATTTTTTTCTTTATGGTTCTTTATTATTATTATTACAGTGTTGTCATTGTTATTATTATCATTATTATTTTATTATTATATTTTTAATTTTGTATTTTTATTATAAATTTAATCTATTATGAATTATTATTATTATTATTATTATTGCTATTATTATTATTATTATTATTATTATTATTATTATTATTATTATTATTATTATTATTATTATTATTATTATTATTATTATTATTATTATTATTATTATTATTATTATTATTATTGTTGTTATTATTATTATTATTATTATTATTATTATTATTATCATTATTATTATTATTATTATAATTATTATTATTATGATTATTATTATTACATTTTCGTCCCTTAGGCCCCGGTGTTGGTTAGCGACCTGTGCCCGGTGGGCTAGTCCCCGTAAAAGAAGAAAAAAAAATACGGATGATAGTCATCCGGCGGAGACACGCAAATAATAAAGACTAATTCTCGAAGGTGTGGCAACCATGTGAGACGAGAAACTGCATTGCTACAGACTTGGAGAAAATCTGAAGCCATGGGAATCTACCCATAAGGTAAAAAGGGTATGGGCCAGTTGGATGTGACGTTGTGCCACATCCAGACGGGAAAAGGCATATGAGATGGAAAAGTCATCCACGTAAAGAGTAACAAAGCATCATCTAAATGGTCCGGTAGGAACGTTGCAAACAATATCGGTCCTAAGAACTAGCTAAATTTCTCTACATATTTTTTTCGATTATATTCAGTGAATTAATATAATTAGATGTAAAGAAATGTATAAATAATGAACATACTTTTTATAAAGGGCTTGCTCTTCGGGAGCTCTCACCCTACTCATGAATATTTCTATAATTCGTAAGGAATCCCTACTACCCTGTAATATCCATAGGCATTGACCACGCCTTAGGCTTAAATACACTTTTTTAATACAAAACGTAAGCATTGCCTATTGGCATATCCTACGCTCCACATTCTTGAATACGGCCCAATATGAGATTCTCTGCTGCAAAATTCCCAAGAGAGGAACGTTACAAAGGTTCTGACCTGACTGTAGTCGTACGGCTTCAGACCAGTTGCTTCACAGGGGTTGTCCTCGGGTGTCACCGTAGTGTACACGGGCTCAGTTGTGGTGATCACGGGAACAGTTGTAGTGACCACCGGCACAGTGGTAGTGACCACGTGCACAGTAGTAGTGACCACAGGCACAGTTGTAGTGACCTCACTCACAGTTGTAGTAACCTCGGGCACAGTAGTGGCCACGGCCTCAGTTGTAGTGACCATGGGAAGAGTTGTTGTCACCACGGGCTCAGTTGTAGTCACCACAGCCTCAGTTGTAGTGACCACGGGCTGAACTGTAGGTGCAGTCCCGTCTACAAGTAAGGAAAGTGAAGGAATGAGTACCGGATGACATGGAGAGCGTAAGCTGGTAGGTTGGCTCCTAGTAATAGTCCGTCCACCTCTTAAGATTAAATTTATGGTTCGTACATTAGATAGTACACTAGTGTAAGTTTCATACGTTAGATAGTACACTATTGTATGTTTCATACATTAAATACTACACTATTGTAAGTTTCATACATTAGATAGTACACTAGTGTATGTTTCATACATTAGATAGTACAAAATAGTATGTTTCATACATTACATACAGTACACTATTGTATGCTTCAGACATTAGATAGTACACTATTGTATGTTTCATACATTAGATAATACACTATTGTATGTCGCGTATGTTTAGTACCGCACTATTGTATTTTTCCTATCCTCTGGTTCTTTAAGATGTATTTTCATGTCTCTTATTAGCAAATATATGTTTTATTTACTGGTATCATGATGACTGTAGATGTAAAAATACAAGGGTAAGAAATATTGACAACCAGTAGAGGAACATACCACAGATAAGCACGCCGTTGATCGTTTCACTGATGATAATGGGCTTCTCATGGGAGTAGTGGATCGTGAAAAAAAACGAGAGCTTTTCGCCCTCGTCCTCTTCGTCGTCGTCGTCGGTTTGTAGGGTAAAGTGGTAGTCGTCATTCTTGATCACTCTCCCCTGGTAATACTGCCAATAACAAACACATACGCCACATTATCAAGAATGTTGTGAGTTAACGACATACGAAATGCTGTAATATATATGTCTTAATAATAATAATAATAATAATAATAATAATAATAATAATAATAATAATAATAATTATAATAATAATAATAATTATAATAATAATAAACGATTTATTGAAAGAACAGGAAAACCAAATGGTTGAAAATTATACAGTAAACAAAGATGATAAAAGTTACATAATTGCGGAGTGGGTCATTCGATTGACAAATAATGTACAGTACAGTACAGTACAGTACAGTACAAGAGATATAAGTGGTGCATATATAATATATACCAACAGGTGTAAATACTTGTGGAATCGTCACACCTTTCTCATGTTGAAGTACCTGTCCAACAATAGTATCCACTGTATGTCACATCACTTCTCAATAATCTGACCCAAAATAATTCTTTTTTGTCTTAGAGTTTGCTTTTTTCAGATCTGAATTTGACACCCCTTCAACATATATAAGTAAATAGACATATACAGTACATTGATGAATATTTAATCAGAGACTCAGTAGTTTCAACAGACACTGACAAATTAATTTCAATTTTGTCACCAGAAAAATACAAGGTGTACTTACGTCGATGGAATCTACAGGAGCACTGAAAGTCCATTGTATGGTGAGGCCGTCGTCTTCATCCACATCCACAGGACAAATTTGCTTAAAGTCCGCCAGGTATCCAGTATCCCACTCTTTGACAATATTAATGTTTTCACAATGAGTCACCGCTGCTCCTGTAACCCAACAATGCCAAAATAAACTAAATTAATCAGATCTCTCCTGTCCTCACTATTAGATGATTCATACATTACATGAGGCAATATTGTATGTTACATACCTTAGATTGTACACTATTATATTTTTCCTATTCTCTGGTTCGTTAATATATATTTTCATGTCCATCATTAGCAAATATTTTTTTAACTAGTATCTACGTGACTGCATGACTGTAACGTAAAAACAGGAGGGTAAGGACTGGCATCCAGTAGAGGAACCTACCGCAGATGGGCACGCAGTTGATCGTTTCACTGTTGATAACGGGCTTCACTTGAGAGTAGTGTATTTTGAAAACAAACGAGAGCTTGTCGCCCTTATCCACTTCGACGTCGTGGCTTTGTAGGGTAAAGTGGTAGTCGTCATTCTTGATCACTCTCCCCTCGTAATACTGCCAATGACAAGCACATACGCCACATTATCAGGAATGTTGCGGGTTCACGACATGTTAAAGTTTGCATTATATAGCTCTTAATAATAATAATAATAATAATAATAATAATAATAATAATAATAATAATAATAATAATAATAATTATTAATTTTATTAATTTTATTATTATTATTATTATTATTATTATTATTATTATTATTATTATTATTATTATTATTATTATTATTATTATTATTATTATTATTATTATTATTATTATTATTATTATTATTATTAAAGCGACATGACCGTGCACCTGGTCAAACACAGCTGTCCAGCCCCTGTCAGGTTAGTGTTAATTTAGAGAGGTCATCTGCCGGCTTGTGCCCTCCATTATATGGATCCTACAGCTCCTTCCACGAGGAATTATTATAATAACAGTGAAGGGGCTGACAGCTCCTTCCCAGAGACAGAACTCAGAAGAAGACAGAAGTCATGCTCGTCACTAGTCGAGGTCGGGAGGGAAACTTCCCTCCCCAGCACTGAGCTGCCAGCTAGCAGAGTCTCCCGCAGGAGACAGAGTCCAGCACTCTCTTCAGCAGCACCTGCAGACATTCCCCAGCTGCTGGGCCTCCCTCAGGTCACGCGTGAATCATTGTCAGCGCTGTCCTTAGGGTGAGTCACTGTACTTACGGTTAAGAACATAAGAACATAAGAAAATAAGGAGTCTGCTATAGGCCAGTTGGCCTGTGCATGGCAGCTCCTGTCGAGAGTTACTACCACTCTCTATCATCCTTGAATCTATCTAGCCTCCTTTTAAAACTTTCCAGCATTCCAGCACTTACTATAAAGTTGCTAAGCTTGTTCCACTAGTCCACCACCCTATTTTTGAACCAGTTCCTCCCTATTTCCCTCCTAAACCTAAACTTTTCCAACTTAAATCTGTTGCCACGAGTCCTATCCTGCTCGGATATTATAGGAACCCACTTAAATACTTCTATCATATCTCCCCGCACTCTTCGTCTTCTTAGGGAATGCAAGTTTAGTTTCTTTAACCTATCTTGATATGGATGGTTTCTAAGTCCCGGAATCATTTTCGTCATTTTTCGCTGCACAGACTCCAGTGAATTGATATCCATTCTATAATAAGGGCACCAGAACTGAACAGCATAATCGAGGTGCGGCCTGACTAGCGCAAGATATTGTTGCAATGAGACCTCTGCACTCTTCTTACTTACACTTCTAGATATAAAACCTAATATTCTGTTTGCCTTATTTCGAACATTAATGCACTGTTTTCTAGGCCGTAGGTCCGGGCCTACAAGTACCCCTAAGTCTCTTTCACAAGTCAACTTCTCTAGGTTTATGTTGTAAAGGCTGTATACATTGACAGTATTTGTTTTTCCAATATTAAGTATATACTGTTAGAAAATTCAGTATTTTTTACATGTTTCTTCTGTATTTCCGAGCAGGAAAACGTAGGAATTTGAATTACTTTTTTTGTTCTGCAAAATATTTCAGAAACTCTCTTTTTCTGCTTCAATTTGTTTAATTGTCAATACAAACTGACATTTTTTCACACTATATACACTTCATGATGCAAAGAACACTTAAAATTGCATGTTAATGCTGTTATTTCTATATGTAATTATTGAATATGCGGTTGGCGGTTGTTTGTGCTTCTCGTTCGTTGCATGTCCTTGTTTGTTTACATTATTTCAAAAAGCGCCATATAATCACATTGGGGGGTTCTGGTGGAGTGGTACCGCTCTTGCCTCACTAGCATGATGTCACGGGTTCGATTCCCGGGCCAGCGGAAGCTGTTTGGACACTCTTCCTAGTCCCCATGGTCCCTGATCACCTCTGATCACCTAGCAGCAAAGTAGGTACCTGCTGTAAATTGAAAGTTGTGAATTCGTATTCAGGGACAAGTTGTTGGAGCTTCCAATAACTTCCAACAATTTGTTAATTCAACAGATATTTTATGTAAAAATATTTACAGAATCTCTGTAAATTATACAGAAAATGTTTGGCAACAATATAACCAGTGTATTTTCTGTAAATTTTACAAGATTTTTTTTAACAGTGACGCTGCACTTGCTGGTGTTGAATTTAATTTGCCATTTTCTGACCACTCCTGCAGTTTATTTAAATCCTCTTTCAGTGCATTTGCATCCTGCCCTGAATTAATCTGCCGCCCTATTTTGGTGTCATCCGCAAACTTGCTTATGTCACTGCTGATTCCAGTATCTAGATCGTTTATGTAGATTATGAACAAGAGTGGGCCCAGTACTGACCCCTGGGGAACCCCACTGGTTACACAACCCCACTCAGATTTAGTACCATCTACGCTGACCCTCTGTGTTCTATGGGTGAGCCATGATTTTATCCAATTTAAAACTTCCCTTCGATACCATGAGCCTTAGCTTTTCTCAGAAGCCTCTGATGCTGTACTCTTTCAAACGCTTTGCTAAGTCTAAGTAAATAACATCGTAATTTTCGTCATTATCTACTACCTCGAAGACTTTCCTAAAAAACGTCAGCAGATTTGTTAGACAAGATTTTCCCTTTGTAAACCCATGTTGAGAGTCGTAAATTAATTTGCTTTTCTATAGATGCGATCGGATGCTATTTGCTATAATTCATTCAAGAAATTTCCCCACTACTGACGTCAAACTAATCGGCCGGTCATTTGACGCTGATGCTCTGTCTCCCTTTTCGAAGATGGGTACTACATTTGCCTGTTTCCACAAGTCTGGCACAACTTCCCTGTCTAATGATTTTGTAAATATATTTACGAGGGGTCCACTAATATGTTCCTTTCACTCTTTCAAAACTCGAGGGAAAATTTCATCCGACCCTGGGGATTCTTCTTTAATTTATTTATTTTCTTAAGAACATCCTCTTTTCTGATAGTGATATTCTTTACTTTCTCTTCTTCATTTCCCCTAAATATCAGTTCCACCTCTGGAATTTCCTGGTCAATTTCTTCTGTGAAAACTGATAAAAAGTAGCTGTTTAATGTTTTGCTTATTTCCTCACTGTCACCGATCACTTCCCCCCTTCCCTGACTTTAAAAGCCCAACTTTGTCCTTGACCTTTGTCCTATATACTTGGAAAAATCCCTTGGGATTCGCCTTGGATTCTCTTACTATTTTGATTTCATAGTTCCTCTTTGCCTTCCTCACATTTTTCTTAAAATAAGAATGGAGGAAACTGCAGCAGGCCTATTGGCCCATACTGGGCAGTCCCATTTACACCCAACCCCTATTGCTCATTTATCCAACCAACCTACATTTGAAGCTATCCAGCGTATTCGAGTTAATGGTGATGTTATCCATTTTATGTTTGTGTCCGAGAGTCATTGTCTAGTAACGTCAATATAATGATCTATTAATGTGTCTGTCATTGAGTTAACTAATAAATAGCTTTACTTAGAATTGATGTCTCGAGTATTCCCCAAAATATATAATACCAAGTTAAATAACTAACCGGCCAAGCTACCAAATTTTCCTCACTTTACATTCCTAGAACTATAAATTCTTTCCCATATCTTCTTAACGAGTGTTTACTTGCTATAACAATACAGTACAGTCCAGTACAAGAGTTATAAGTGGTGCATATATAATATATACCAGCAGATGTAAATACTTGTGGAATCGTCACATTTTCATCGTGTTGAAGTACCTGCCCAACAATAATACCCACTGTATATCACATCACCTCTCAATAATCTGACCCAAAATCATAGTTTTTGTCTTTGAGATTACCCCTGATAAATCTGAACTGAAATTCTTCCATCATATATACATAGAGAGATAGATCGATGGATATATAATTAGACACTCAGTAGTTTCAACAGACACTGATAATTTAATTTCAATTTTATCACGAGAAAGAAAAAATGGTGCACGTACGTTGATGGAATCTACAGGAGCACTGAAAGTCCATTGCATAGTGAGGCCGTTGTCTTCATCTACATCCACTGGAGAAATTTGCTTAAAGTCCGCCTTGTATCCAGTATCCCACTCGTGGACAATATCAATGTTCTCACACTGAATCCCCGCTGCTCCTGTAACCCAATAAAGCCAAAATAACCTTACGGAACCAGATGTCTTCTGTCCTCACATAATCACATAATGAAGAATTTCTACCGTGTTAAAGAAACTTTTTCATTAACTAAAAAATCCTCATTAGCAATGATGGAATTTTCAAGTCAACATTGAAATTTTTTCTTGACCATTGGACTGTGTGAGAATACCTGTGTGGAGGAGGGCGAGAGTAAGGGCCCCCAGGAAGCAAGTCTTTAACGGGACACCAGCCATGTCTGCTGGGGAAGAAATAATTGTGGGAGGAAGGTCCTCGTTCTCTTATATACAGTAAACTGGTGAAGGTCACACCACCAGACGCCACGCAACACACACACGTGCACATACAAGCATCCTTGTATTTTTTTTTTTTTTTAAACGTGGCCTCCAGCCTCCCCCAATAGCCACACCTTCGCCGCCATTTTATTACCTTAATATTAAATATACTAATACATAAATAGCTATCCTAGCTGTGTTGAATTAGTTGAGCTGCAGATCTATGCGGCATTCATTGACTGTTGCCTCATAGTCAATATCTGCAGCTGTTGTCGGCATTGGGGCAGAAGCTCTCGTTCCCCTGAGGCAGAGCAAAGCCGACCGAAGGAGAGAGAAAAACAGTCGACATCTCATCCAGGCTGTAACGTAACTTATGGGCTGCTGTATTCTTACTGTGAAGATAAGCTTCAGTGTGAAATGCATGAAAATATTGTTGGGAAAGTCCATGTGTCAACGTTCCCATCGCCTTCACCCCAAGGGAACTATGTTTATCGCCTCCTGTGATAAGGAGCTACTACTCCCCACCGCCCGCCACCAGGTAGCCGAACATAAGCACTCATATACGCAATTTCTAAATACACCCAAATCCTGTAACTTTACAGCAACTGACAGCATTGTACAGCTGTTGCATACCCCCTATTTCGTTTCAGATGCTGAGTGAAGCTTAAAGAGGCGCACAGTGATTATTCTAGTGGTTTGTTATCATAGTCAGTTATTTATCTCAATGATATCTCAGGCACTTTTGTGACAGGAACCTGAAATTTGGACGTAGTAACCGAGAAGTTTTTTCTCTCATTGTATATCACCACCAGGTGCCGCGCGAAGTATGGGGCGATGTACATTGGACTTACCCCTTTTTGTTTCATTAATCATTAGGAACCTTGTTTGTGGATAACCTTCATAAAACGTCAAGTCCAGTTATTGTTCAAATTTACCTCAGTGACATCATCAACCTGTGTAGACAAGACATCCTCAAAACTTTCGTTAATGACAACTGTTGGCGAATCATCTCCCCGATCTGATGACTTTAACACAGATGAACTTAAAATACATCTCAATTCTTTTATGAGTTGTCTCACGACTATATGACTGAATAAAGAAAATAAAGCAAAAAGATAATAAAAAATTAGGTAAAATTAACAATTATTTCACGTGATATTCCACTGTGTGTGTGTGTGTGTGTGTGTGTGTGTGCGTTCGTACATAGGGTGGTGAAATGCATATAATGTTAGATAGGGTGCAATCAATGGCATTTCGTCCAATAAACTCTCCTCCTTTAGTTGACAATCGTTCTTCCATTTCTCTTCGCCGCAATGTTGCTTCACTCTCTCTCTTTTACAAGTACTTTAACGGGCAATGTTCGGTGGATTTGGTATCCTGTGTACCGCCGACAAGGCCGTGGGCTGGTAACACACGTCTTGCCTGGATGTCGGTCACACTAGTATAACCCGTTTTAGTACAGCCAAACTGTGGAATGCTGTGCCTTTTCCTGTATTTCCAAACTCATACAATCTGTCTCGCTTTAAAAAGATGGTTTTCCGGCTTCTTCGTGATGTAGATTAATATAACCTTTTCCTTTTCTATTTTTAATTTAGTTTTATTCTTATTTTTTCGCTCACAGGCACCCGATGTGGGTTGATGACCTGTGCCCGGGTCGGCTATTCCCTGTAAAAAAAAAAAAAAATTGTCAAAGTGCAAGCGCCGCTTGCTCCTCTCGCTTTCAGCTACCGCCGTTGGCTAGCTCTCATGGTGAACAGGGAAGCATCTTGCATAAGTCTTCCCCTGCCAGTACAGAGCCACTTCACCATCAAGATTTCTCGTGGCAACACAAGGTAACTGGGTGCCTCGTGGGCCCAGGCTAGACCAGCAGGGCATCTCGGAGTAACAGAGGGACGGCGCATAGGCCCACTGCCATGTGGATACGTCCTGGCACCCACCAACCATAGCCCCTTTGCCTTGCGGATTAACCTTGATCGGTATAAAGCTATGGGAGTAAACCAAAACGAAAAATCTGCTAATCCTCGCATCAGGCAGACATGCTCCAACAAGACCCCAACGGCGGCATAGTCGGAAGAGGTGACCACCATGGGAACCCAACGACTACACCGGCGGACGAAGGCAATGCCTGATGGACGGGGTTCTAAGGCGAAACTTAACAAACTGGACTTTCGGCTTTCCATTGCAACTCTCACTCTCCCCAGTCCTTGAAACACGTGCACCACTGGATCAGGAAAAGGGAGTGTCGTGATGTGTGGTTGCGGCTTGCGCTCCTGCTTCACCAGATAAATCAACTCACGCACAGACATCATCCAGCTTATCATACTTCTCATCATCATCAAAACCCATATATCCCCATGAACTCGCCCTTTAACCGTTGATTCTTTCTGGGTTAATGGGGCTGGAACATGTAAAAGTATATAGGGTTTAAGTAGCGAAACCCAAATGTCTGTTCTGTATTTTTTGAGAAACTATATCAGATACAGTTCCAAGTGTAGATCACCGTAACTTAATCACTGGAGCTATGAGTGTTAAAATGAGGACGGAGGCTATATTAAATTGCTCTTCTAAATACGTCCGGTTGGTGTGAGGTGCTGAGTGACAATGCCCAGGCAACCGGCTTTTATATGCTGACTTTAACAGTCTGAGGGCAGCGCCTCAAGGAACTTACCCATCACGTGATGTGACCATGTCACCTCATAGCCAATGGGAAGTTACAGGTGGCGATATGATTTTATAAGCCCAGTGTACTGCCCTGACATTTATATAAGAAATAAGGGGCTAATACACCCTAAAGTCCTATGGCGACGGACGAGAAACGATGGGGACAGGCAGAGATGACTGCCGGGAGTCTCTAGTTACAATTCAGGACATGAGCGGTACAGATAAGATGGTCGTTTATGCACTGGGATCGAGGCAGAGGTGCATCCGGTCCTGTCTGTGCGACTAAGCAGCCCTTACGAGGAGCCACTCTCCTCACCCCACATGGGAAGGGGGCTAGAAAAGGTGCCCTAAGCATAGCCTGCCTAAAAAAACCAACCCGACTGGGCAAAGGTACCCAGTAAGGTCATCCTTATGCAGTCGAAAACACAATCAAAATCACAGATCCAAACAAAAACAAACTATACAACCTCTTATGGACGCTGCTTGGAATATCAGGACCCTTTTGGATACTGGCACAAATGAGTGACCTGAAAGAAGAACCGCCATTATGGCAAAAGAGTTGGCTAGGTATAACATCGACATAGCAGCCATTAGTGAGTCCCGGCTCCCAAACGAGGGTCGACTCACAGAACGGGAGGCTGGCTACACCTTCTTCTGGAAGGGTAAGCCTGCTGCAGAAAGAAACTGCATTTATGGAATTGGCTTTGCCATCCGCCAACGCATCCTACACAGGCTAACCGAAATGCCTATTGGGATCAACAAACGACTCTTGACGCTTTGAGTCGCAGTGAGTCACTCACGTCATGGCTTTTTCATCAGTGTATACGCCCCAACATTGGATGCAGAGGATGACATCAAGGAGGACTTTAACACCGACCTCGACAGAGTGATAACCTCTATCTCCAGAGAAACTAAGATTGTGCTTCTTGATGACTTCAATGCCAGAGTTGGCAGAGAGGCTAACATTTGGCAGGGAACCATAGGGAGAAATGGACTAGACAATTGTAATCCCAATGGCTTACTCCTCCTCAGGAAGTGTGCTGCACACAATCTCACTATCACCAATATCTCGTTTAGGCAGGCCGACAAGTTCAAGGGTTCGTGGCAACACCCACGATTCAAACACTGGCATCTCATTGACTACATCATTGGCAGTGAAACAGATCGCCGAGATGTCCTCATCACCCATGCCATGCGAGATGTCCTCATCACCCATGCCATGCGAGATGTCCTCATCACCCATGCCATGCGTGGCTCAGACCACTGCGACACTGATCATTGGCTCGATAGAGCCAAGCTCTCACTTCATGTCGCCCCAAAATGGCGAAGGCAACAAGCTTCTGGAGGATCCTGCGGTAGCACATGCTTTCAGAGAGTAGCTCGAGCATGGGCTGATAAACAACCCGACAACATACAACCCAAATCCCAGTGCCAAATAGGATATTCTGGACACTATCATGACAAAAACCTACAGAGAGACCCTCAGACCAGATCGTAAGAATACACCAAGACTGGTTTGATGAAAATAACCCGGCAAACAATGTACTTGTCAGTGATAAACGTGCTGCTTTAAGTGACTGGTAGAACAACTCTCAGTCTCGGACCAAAGCTGATACCTTCCGGAAGAAGAAAGCGGCGGCCCAGTGAGAACTTCGCAATCAAAAGAACGACTGGTATAAAAATAAAACGTGTAAAACACAAAAATATGCAAATCAGCACATGATGCATGAATTTTTCCAATTCCACGAAAAGATTTTATGGGCCAATCACTCGTGGCGCAGCCCCCTCCGCTCACCTGATGGTAACTCCTTAATTAAAGATGATGAGGGCCTGCTTTTGCGCTGGAAGGAGCTCTACCATTCACTGTTCAACCGAAACACTAATGCGGATGTCCTGACTACCCAGCAGGTCACTCAGCATCCAGAGCTGACCCAACTCATTCTATCCTCCATCCCTGTATGAGGTAGCTACTGCCATCAAAGAGATGAAAAAATAACAAAGCCCCAGGGCCTGATGTAATCCCATCCAAGGTGTATAAAGCAGGAGAACCTATGTTTACCAGCCGTCCCCACTATCTCCTGAAGAATACATGGGAAAAGAAGGAAATCACCCAAGCTCTAAAAGACGCCTCCATCGTCAATATTTATATGAACAAGGGAGAGTGGTCAGACCGTGGCAACTACTGCGGGATCTTGCTGCTGTCCATAGCTGGCAAGATTATGTTAAGACTTCTCCTAAATAGACTTCTTCCTGAGGCGGAAAACTTCCTCCCAGAACCTCAATGTGGCTATAGAGTCATAGACCATCAAGTAGCACCACTGACATGATCTTTGCTGTCCGTCAGATACAAAAAAAGTGCAGAGAACAGCGTCGTGGCTTGTACGTGGGTTTTATCGACCTAACCAAGGCCTTCGACTCGGTCAACAGGGAATCCCTCTGGCGGACCCTCAGCCGTTTTGGCTGCCCACCAAAATTCATCCTCATTGTGAGGTAACTCCACGATGGCATGAATGGCATCCAGTCTGAGTTTTTCCCCATCCAAACGGGGGTTAAACAAGGGCGTGTACTGGCACTAACTCTCTTTTCCATTTTCTTGGCTACCTTCCTTACTCGTGCCAACGCCAAATTAAGCCGGCGGGGTGGACATCAAGTACAGGATGAAGAGTTTTTTCAACATAAGACAGGAACAAAGGTATCGGCAACTTCCATTACTGAGTTTCAGTATGCAGACGACCTCACACTTGTCGCTCACACTGAATGCGCCCTACAGGAGATCCTGAACACCTACACAGATGCGTATGCACACTTGCGCCTTGAAGTGAATGTAAATACGACTCGGATTCTCTTTCATCCCCCCTCTGGTTCAGCGACACCCCTACCATCCATGCAGCTTAACGGTACTACCCTCTCTAATGTTACCCACTTTCGGTTTCTCGGCTCCCACCTGTCCACCACAGCGAACATCGATGTAGAGATTAAGGATTGGATCAAGTATGCATTTCAAGCGTTTGGCAGACTCCGGAACCGTGTCTTCAACTGTAGGGAGCTGAAATTATCTACAGAGTTACACGTATATCGAGCCGTGGTTCTCCCCACCCTGCTATATGGCAGCGAGACATGGGTCACATAGAGGAGGCACATCAAGGCACTTGAAAACTTTCACCAACGTAGTCTACATTCCATACTCCGATTTCGCTGGGAAGACAAGAGAACAAATGCCAGTATACTTGCTGACACCAACTGTAAAAGCATTGAGCTACCATTATCCAGAAGAACTACGCTGGACTGGCCCTGTTACCGCTCTTGGACGACAGTAGACTTCCAAAGCAGCTACTTTACAGTCACCTAACGAATACTGTAGTAAACGTAACCCTGGTGGGCAGTTGAAAATGTATAAGGATAGTCTTAAGATAAATCTGAAAAAAAGTGTCAAATCGACCCACTCACCTCGGAGACGATTACTCCACACCTTAACGTTAGGAGGAGCACCATATTTGGAGGTGTCATTACTTTCGAGTTAGCCCGACTGCATACCGAGGCAGATATGCACTAACGCCGGAAGGTAACATTCTTAATAACTCATATCATTTTATCATAGCTGGATGATCGTCATACTCTATTCCGATAAACAGCAAAGTAGTAGTAGTAGTAGTAGTAGTAGTAGTGTGTGTGTGTGTGTGTGTGTGCACATATAAATTTGAAGTCTAGCTTTCTGTTGAAGGCCACCTTATCAAACGATGCAAGGAAAGATGGTTACGAAATAGACAGTTGAGTATGATTAAAATTTTTTTTGCTGATATTGGTGACAGTATTTGCTGTACCCCAAGAATGTTTAGCTTTACTATTGGTTGATTAACATAATCGTCGGCACCATTTACTGTCCTATTCATCGATCATAGAGTTATAACATAAAGTTTACCAAAAGAGCATGGAGGATTAATTCGTCATGAAGACTCAGTGGATATATAAACTACCACATAACACCGGCACATCGTAAGCAAATGTCTCCTTGACCACTAAAAGCTCCAGATACAAAGTAAACGAATGTTCAGGGAGACATAGAGTCAAGGTGGATTATGTTGGTGTAGTTTACTCTCCTGTCTTACGTCAAAACAGATGATGTTCACTTCTTTCTCCAAAATATTATTTTGTTACGTGTGAATATCTTCATTAACTTATTTAATACTGAGGACCATGGCACAAGAAAAAATATCGTTTTAGGAAGAATAGTTATATACGCTTATGATTTTCATCCTCTTTGAACCTCATGGACCGTATGTATAAATATATAAGAGCTGACTAGGGTGAGTATTACATCAGCTGGACCATTGTGGGTGACGCCCTTCAAAGTTTATATATATATATATATATATATATATATATATATATATATATATATATATATATATATATATATATATATATATATATATATATATATATATATATATATATATATATATATATATATATATATATATATTTTTTTTTTTTTTTTTATCCTGTGGTCACTACTCTTGTGATTATGAAGACCTACCTGCTGGGGACCTTTTTCCTTCACACACACACACACACACACACTACATTATTGACCACCAAAGGGTAAAGACCTATTGGGCGCCCGCTCATGCCGCTGCAGCTGCCCCCACCCAATGTTTAGCCCATTTCCCAAGTCCCTCTTCTCGACCCATCCTCACCACAGGGATACAGTGTTTAAGCCAGTGAATTCAGCACTAGACAGTACCAGCGATAGCCGTGACTCACCAGTGAGATAAGCACCCCTGGTAACCGACCACCATCTTCTGACGAGTCGGTGTTAATTAGTCTACCCTGGGAACAATCGTGGGTCGGCTTTACACCTGACTACGAGATAACACAACACCAAATAGCAGAGACTGAAATACTGTGACACCAGTACACACCACACAGTGTCTCCATGACCATGTGAGGTTCTTCATATCACCACCCGAAGACGAGTCACTATACCACATGAACACCACACCACCCGGTGTCTACATGACTACATGAGGTCCTTCATATCAACACCTATGGACGCGTTATTGCACCACGTGAACACCAAACCAAATGGTATCTCCATGACCAAGAGAAGTCCTTCATATCAACACCTATGGACGTGTTACTACACCGCGTGAACACCACACCACCAGGTATCTCCAGGACTACATGAGGTCCTTCATGATAACACCCGAGGGTGAGTCAATACACCACGTGACCTACGTGACCTCACACAGTATGGCAACAGAGAGCAGTCCGGGCCATCAACACAGTGGGTCGGCTTCACACCTGACTACGAGATAACACAACATCACCTAGCAGAGAAAGTGAGGTACTATGACATCACCCCACACCACACAGTGTCCCCGTGACCACGTGAGGTCCTTCATATCAACACCTACACATGAGTTACTGCACCACGTGAGCACCACACCAATCGGTCCTTCCAAAACCACGTGAGGTCCTTCATCTTAACACCTATGGACGAGTTACTGCACCATGTGAACATCACTCCACCCAGTGTGTCCATGACCACGTGAGGTCCTTCATATCAACACCACGTGGCCTACGTGACCTCACACAGTATGGCAAGAGAGCAGTCCGGGCCATCAACACAGTGGGTCGGCTTCACACCTGACTAGAGATAACACAACATCACCTAGCAGAGAAAGTGAGGTACTATGACATCACACTCCACCCAGTGTGTCCATGACCACGTGAGGTCCTTCATATCAACACCACGTGGCCTACGTGACCTCACACAGTATGGCAAGAGACCAGCCTGGACCATCAGCTGCAAACTATAATAATTTATATGTTCAATTCATGTTCCTTCCCCTTTCAGTAATGAAAGCTTTTGTTAAACGACCCACCCACCCCATGTCTTTGTATGATAATTATAAGTCATTTTTGTCTAATGTATATTTTCTGCCTTCGGGCTGCAGAACTTTTACAATAAACCGTTAATTATTATTATTATTATTATTATTATTATTATTATTATTATTATTATTATTATTATTATTATTATTATTATTATTACACATACTACTACTACCACAACTACTGCTTTACTGTCACTCGGAATTGAGTATGATGATCATCCAGTAATAATACAATGATATGAGTTATTAAGGATGGCACCTTCTTTTCTTATGATCTTATGTTCTTATGTTCTTGGTGAGTTCTGAGGTAACTAAAGAGGCCAATATGGGATCAGTAGAGTCGTTCACAGATGTTGCACATGTGGAGGGCTACATCTAGTGCGGGAAGGGCGGCGGCACTGGCTTTCCGGCGTTGGCGCTTGTCTGCCTTGTTATGCAGTCGGGCTAACTCGAAATTATTAACATCATCTTGCATACTGGAAGTGGGTAACATTAGAGAGAGTAGTACTGTTAAGCTGGATGGATGGATGTGAGTGGTAAATGTGAGGTTATCTGCATGCTGAAGTTCAGTGATGGAGGTGGACGACACCTTTGTTCTTGCCTGGATTCTTCTTATGTTGAAAAGTCCCTTCAACCAGTACTGGATGCCCAACCCGTCGGCTAAATTGGTACTGCACGAGTAAGAAAGGTAGCCCAGAAATGGAAAAGAGAGTTTGGATAGGGAAGAACTCAGACTGGGTGCCATTGTTTAGGATACTGCCGTTCATTTCATCGTGGAGTTGTCTCACATTGGCAATGAATTTTGGTGGGCGGCCAAAACGACTGAGGGCTTACATGTTGGCTGAGTCGAAGGCCTTAGTAAGGTTAATGAAGGCCAAGTATAAGTCTCAACGCTATTCTCTGCACTTCTCCTGACATCAAAAATCATGTCAGTGATGCCATTTGATGGTCTAAAACTACATTTAGGTTCTGAGAGGAAGTTTTCCGCCTCAGGAAGAAGTCTGTTTTTGAGGACTCGGACGATAACCTTGTCAGCAACAGACAGCAGTGAGATCCTGCGGTAGTTGCCACAGTCTGACTGGACTCCAATATATTCTCCAGGAGTGGAGACGGCTGGTTAGCAAAAAGGTCCTCCTGCTTTATACACCTCGGGTGAGATTCCACCAGTCCCTGTGGTTTTGTTATTTTTCATTTGCTTGATGACAGTAGGATAGCTGAGGTGGGTCAGGGTGCTGAGGAACCTGCTGTGTAGTCAGGACATCCACATTGGTGTTTCGGTTGAGCAACGAATGATAGTGCTCTTTCCAGCGCTGATCGATACCTTCTTTGTCTATAGTTAAGGAGTTACCATCGGATGAGTGGAGGGGCCACGCCATGAGTAGTTAGGCCATATATTGTTTAAGAGGAATTTAAAAACTCACGCCTCTTTGTTGCTTTGCAAATTTTTGCATTTCACACGCTTTATTTTTCCACCATTCATCCATTAGTTTGCGAAGTTTATGCTGGACCAGCGTTTTCTTCTCATGGGAAGTATCAGCTTTGGTCCTATATTAAGTGTTGTTTTGCCAGTCAGTGAGAGCAACACATTTATTATTGACGAGTACTTCGATTTCCGTGTCGTTTTCATCAAACCAATCCTGGTGTTTTCTTATGATCAGGCCGAGTATCTTGTTGCAGGTTTTCGTGAAGAAGGCTTTGACGGGAACCCATTCGGCATTGAAATTTGGTTATTTGTTGTTGGGTTGTTTATCACTTCATCGATGAGTTGCTCTCTGAAAGTATGGGTTACCTCTGGATCCTCCAGTCGCTTGGTATTAAAGCCTTTCTGGAGACTTGTTGCCTTTGCCGTGTTGGGGAGACGTGAAGGAAGACTTTGGCTCTGACATGCCGATGATCTGTATCACAGTGGTCTGGGCCACCCATGGCTCGGGTGATAAGACAACTCGACGATGTCTTTCTCTGACAATGATGTAGTCAATGAGATGCCAATGTTTGGATAGTGGGTGTTGCCAAGAATCCTTGAACTTGTCGGCCTGACTAAACAAAGTATTGGTGATAGTGAGGTTATGTAAAGCACACTTGCCGAGGATGAATTGGCCGTTAGAATTACACTTGCCTACTCTGTTTCTCCATATGATTCTCTGCCACAAGTCAATAGGAGCACAATCTTATTTTCTCTGGGGATAGAGGTTAGCACTCTGTCAAGGTCGATATTAAAGGCCTCCTTGATGTTATCCTCTGCATTCGGTGTTGAGGCGTATGCATTGATAAAAAAGTCATGAAGTATGTGATACAGTGGGACTCGGAGAGACACGAGGCGCTCGTTGACCCCAAGAGGCATTTTAGTTACCCTTTGTAGAATGGATTGGCTAATGGCAAAGCCAACTCCGTAAATGCGATTTTCCTCCCCAGCAGGCTTACCCTTCCTGAAGAAGGAATAGCCGGACCCCGTTCTTTAAGTCGACTCTAGTCTGGGAGCCGGGACTCATTAGTGGCTGCTATGTCGATGTTATACCTAGCCAGTTCTTTTGCCACAAGGGCAATATCCCGCCGGGTCCTGACATTCCAGCAGCGACCATAAAAAGTTGTTTAATTTGCTTTTGCTTTGATCTATGGTTGTGATTGTGTTTTCGACCGCCTAAGAATGACCTAACTGGGTGCAGTTGCCAAGTCATGTTGGTTCTTTAGCGTACCTTTTCTAGCCACCTCCCCATGTGGGGTGAGCAGAGTAGAATTGAATTTGAATTGAATTGAATTGAAACAGTTTATTTAGCCAGAAAAACACAGATACAGAGTGGATAACAATAACAATATTAACATGGCTGAGCCAGTTGAGAACCTGAGCTCTCTTTTACGAATCTGATATATACTATACATTTATCTCAAGGAAATATTAAGTAACATTTAGTATCATCTGGAATAGTACAATAGCATGGTGGTAATAAGAACATCTCATAATGTTACCACGGTTATCACTTCAATGTTTATTTATTTTAATTATTTATTATTTTGTTTTAGTTTATTTATTTATTTATGTATTTATTTATTTATTTCTATATATACATAAATTACAGTGGAATTCAAAAACATAAGAATAATGGGGGAGCAGTACAACATGGGTTGTACAGCAATAAGGTTGAACAAGACGACAGAGCTGTCAGGATTATGTCTAGTTGGCAATTATGTTTATTGCAATGGTAATTACTCATCTATTTACATGATAATTTCCGATAAAACGGTTTTGATGGTACAATAAAAGCAGGTACTGTAAATATAGTAGGCTTTACAAGAAATATTAATACTTAGACAATAGATATTTTTTAAGAGATGATTTAAAGGAAAGGAGCATAGTCTTTGCTCGATGGGTGAGGGTAAGTTGTTCCACACCTCACCATGATATTTTATGGAGGTCTGGGACTGAGAGGAGCGCATGAGGGGTGGTCTTAGTAGCTCTGGGTGCCTTAAGTTGTATCTCTGATTATTCCGGAACTGGAAATAATTGTTGTCAAGCAAGTGATTGATAGATTTGTAAACAAAGAGAGCACAGCAGTAGGTGTTAATATTTTCGAATTTTAAACTTTTCAATGTAGCAAATTTCTCGTTTGTGTGATCTGTTTTTTCAAGTAGGTCATTGTCCGTACAACTCTCTTTTGTGCAGTAACCAGAGATTGTGTTTTTGAAGAGCCAGAGGCCCCCCCCATAGTGTGTGACAGTGTATCAGGTGTTGGTAAACAAGATCATGATAGATTTCTTTCATTGCTGTGAGGGTGAGTGACTGTCGAGTGTGATACATGATACTGCACTGTTTATTGATTTTACTGTGAATGGCTTGTATGTGGTTTCTCCAGTTAAGTTTCTCATCAACAATAACTCAGAGGAATTTAGTATTTTGTTCACGTTTGAGGACTATATTACCAAGGTACAGGGGGTTCAAGTCTGGTGGTAAGTTTTTTCTTCTGTGAAAGATCGTGTAGTGGGTTTTCTCAAGGTTTAAGGTCAGTTTATTACGTATTACCCAGGTCCCGACATTAGCTAATTCAGTGTTCATAGTTCTCATCAAGGAATGGAGGTCTGAGTTGCTGGCATAGAGATTACTATAGTCTGCAAATAAGTTGTATTTTATGAGTGAGCTGGCGTGGACTATGTCGTTTATGTACAACAAAAACAGTACTGGACCGAGAATTGAACCTTGGGGGACTCCATACAAGATTGGCGAGGAGTCAGATTGGTGATTATTATAGCAGACATACTGCATCCTGTTGGACAGATATGAGGTAAACCAATTGTGGGACAGGCCCCTAACGCCGTAATGTTCAAGCTTTGAAAGGAGGATGGTATGGTCGACAGTATCGAAGGCTTTAGAGAGGTCCAAGAATATACCGACTGTGAACTGACTGTCATCAAAGGAATTTAAGATGTCATTAGTAAAGGATAGCAGAGCACTCTCAGTCGACCTTCCAGCTCTAAATCCAAACTGGGTGTCTGTAAAGATGTTATTGGCATTGCAGAATGCATTTAGTCTATTACATGCTAGCTTTTCCAGTATCTTACTCAAGGCTGGGAGGACTGGTATGGGGCGGTAATTCTTGAAGAGACCTTTATCTCCAGATTTTTATATGCTGGGTGAACTTTAGCAATTTTCAGTTTATCCGGAAAGACATCACTAGTGAAGGAGGAGTTACAAATGTGTAGGAGAACAGGTAGTAATAAGTGGGCTACTTTCTTAATGATGCTCATTGGTATATTGTCTTCGCCTGCTGCTGCATCTTTGGACATTTTTATGATGGCCAGTAATTCATCTGCTGAGAGGGGATGAGAACAGCCTATTTTGCTGTCTGTTTTCCTGTCTGGGATGCTTTTATGAAGATTTTGCCAACATTAATAAAAATATTCATTGAAGTGGTTGGCAATGGGGAGAGGGTTCCAAGTCGTATAACCGAATCATTTATCATCATAAAAGCGAGGCAGAAGGTTGAGTGTTCCTGTTTGAATAGAATTTATGACATTCCAGGTTTTCTTATTGTCGCCCGATGCTGACTGGAGCTTTTATTTTGTAGAATAGTTACATTCGGCATTTCTAACTGCTTGAGTTACTCTATTTCTGATACTTCGGTGAGCATCACCGAAAGTTATGGGTCTTTTTGCAAACTTCCTTTGGAGTTTGTTTTTCTTTTATCATTATCTTAATTTCGCTTCTGATATAGGGTTTGGAAATGGATACAGTTTTCACGGACTTATTCTTTAGCGGGAAGCATTTATCAGAGCAAGCATTGAAGATGCAAGAGAAGTTGCAGCTGCTCACGTTAGGGTTGTCGGAGGCATAGACAAGATCCCAGTTAGCATTCATTAGGTTGTTTTAAAAAAGGCGCATGTTGTCGGTGCAGTAGTCTCTGTACTGGATTGAGATTCTACTAGACCGTTCAGGTCTTGTGGCTGTTTTATACATGGCAAAAACTGGGAAGTGATCTGCGATATTGTTATAAAAAATTCCACTTGCAAGATTGTTAGGAGTGTTGTTAGTCCAGATATGATCTATCACAGTGGTAGAGGTGGCAATTACTCTAGTGAGTTTGGTTATAGTGTTGAAGAAGAGTCTAGAATGATAGGTAGCAAGAAGGTCTAATACTGAGGTGTCGGTTTCTGATTTTAATAGATGAAGGTTAAATCTCCTGTAATGTAGCAATGTTTCCTCTCTGAACTTATGATAGTGATAAGCTCCGAAAATTTATCAAGAAAATTCCTTACATTAGTGAGGGGTCCTCTGTAGATTACTCCTACACGGATATTTCGTGTGTCGTTACGTAATTCAATGAAAACACTCTCCATGTACTCTTCTGAACCTTTAAATCATCTCTTACAGAAGTGTTATACTTGATATCACCATATAGGGCAACACCACCACTGTGTCGTGACGTGTTGACGCAATGTCTATTATAATTAGGAATGTTATACAAATGGTCAATATCGTTAGTGAGTGGCTCTTCAAAAGGGCTGCTCAGTCGCACAGACAGGACCGGATTACACTGCTGCCTAGATCCCAGTGCATAACGATCATCTTATCTATGCCACCCATGTGTAGAATTGTAACTAGAGACTCCCGGCAAACATGTCTGTCTGTCTCCGTCGCCACTCGTCTGTTGCCATAGGACTTTTGGAGCGATAGGGGTATGATGAGCTGGATGATGGCTGTGCGTGAGTTGATTTATGTGGTGAGGCAAGAACGTAGGTTACAACCACACAGCTTGGCTCTCCCTTTTCCTCATCCAGTAGTGCAATCAATTGTAACGACTGGAGAGAATTGCAATTGACTGCCGTTAGCCCAGTTTGTTGGGTTTCTCCTGAGTAGCCTGTGCATCATGCATTGCCTTCATCTGCTGTTGTAGTCGTTGGATTCCCATGTTGGTCACTTCTTCCTCCTATACCGCCGTTGGGGTCTTATTGGAGCTCTGTAAGCATGTGTGCTTGATGCGATCCGATCCGATGGGATGGAGAGAAGAGAGCCTATTGGCTCAGGAAGATGGTGTAGGTCTGTAGGAGGAAGGTAAAGGTTCTGAAGTGGGAAATAGAGAGGGAGATTGATAGCAGGTGGGCTGTCCACCTTGCGGGGACGAGGTTAAGTCTGCCATGCCAGCAGTTCATGTCCACTACAGCAAGGGAAGGGAAGCCAAGCTAATCTAAGCTAAGGTAATTTGTGGTGTTTGGGGAGGGGGGCCCTCCGTGTCCTTTAAGTATTCTTCGTTTTTATTTCGTGTATATTGGTTCTGGTTCTGTGTTGTCATATGTTATGCTCTTTGGCCACCAGTTGTGTTTTTCTGGTAATGTCTTCTTGCATTAATTGTTGGAATATGGGGTCTTCTAGTTCTTGTAGTTTTTCCCATATTGCTAATGCTTGATTATGTGTTCTGATGTTGATTGTGGTTAGGTTATGTTCTGTGTGTAGCTCTCTGGAATTTTTTGTATATGGTGGTCTGAGTTTTGCTGCTGTTCTGAGGGCTATGTTTTGGACTGCTTGTATTTTGAGTTTATTTGATTTCGTTATAGTGTTAAGTGGAATTGGGGGACATTCCAGGTGTGGCCTGACTAGTGCTTTATAAAGGTGTAGTTGTATATTGGCGTTTAATTTGCGGAATCTTCTGAGTTTAGTTAGTTGGACCCTGGCTTTTGCAATTCTTTCTGTGATGTGTGGTAGTATGCCGTTCCTTGTGATTTTGAGGCCGAGGATTTTCCCATTTTCTGCGTATGGAATGTTTTGATTGTTGACCATGATTGGGTAAGGTCTGGTTTTAGCTATGTGAATTATCTTCAGTTTTTGTATGTTAGGTTTAATTTTCCATTTCCTTTCGTAATTGTTTATGGTTTCTATTTCTCGGCTAGTTCTGAGTGCCATCATTTGTTTGGATTTCCCTGGGTATTGTGGGTATTGTATAATTTGTGTACCGTCGTCTGCGTATGCAATGTACTCTGAGTTTCTTGGTTTGGGCATGTCCGTTGTATATATAGTGTTGGTGATATGCTGCTGCCTTGGAGTACTCCACTGTAGAGGGTGAAGTTTTGACCAATGTAGTTGTCGATGGTGAGTTTGCATTGTCTGTTGTCAAGGAAATTGCAGAGAAGAGCCGTGATGTTGGGTGGCATGTTGAGTTGAATGATCTTGCATTTGAGCCCTTCATGCCATACTTTGTCGAAGGCTTTGCTGACATCTCTCAGTACCATGTTACATTGGTTTCTGTTGCTGGCTGCATTTGCGATGGATTCATATATTAAGGCTATTGCAGTGTAGGTGCCTCGGTTTTTCCTGGAGTCTATGGTTGTATTTATCTTCATACTCTAGGTGGTTTCTTAGTCTCTGGTTTATTATTTTTTCAAGGATTTTGCCAGGTGTTTCGAGGAGTGAAATGGGTCTGTAGTTTTCTGCCTGTGGTGGGTTCTTTCCTTGCTTTGGAATGAGTTATTTTTGCCTTTTTAAATTTGGATGGGAATAATCCGCTTGCTATTGATGCATTGATGATGTCTGCAAGCTGTTAGATCATTGGTGGTGGTATGTTTTGCAACACAGTTTTGTTTATTGACTTATTCCTGGCGATTTATTCTTGAAGCTGGCAATTGTTTTTGTGATGTCATGTGTAGTTATTGGAGCAATTAGTGGGTCGTTATTATCTAACGTGTTGAGGTTGATTGTCCTGGATTGTTGCCATGTGTCTGTGTTTTGGTTCAAGTGTGTTTCAACCACTTGTTCTGTTTCTCTGCAGAAGTTTCGGTTGTCCTCATCCGTGATTTGGTAGATGCTGCTCCAGAATGTTCTGAATATTGGTTCCTTGAGTTTAGGTTCTGTAATCTTCTTGCCATTGTTGTCTATAAGGTAGCTGCTCTCCTTTGAGTTGGTTCCCATGAGATTTTATATTTTAGTCCAAAGGCCTTTGGGTTTCTGTAATCTGCCTGTATGTTGACTATTAGCTGGATCCATTTCTCGTCGTGTTTTACTTTGCATCTCTCTAGTAGTTCTTCTTTAAGATTTCTATATAATGCATTGATGTGTGGGCTCCAGCCATATGTTTTTATAAATTCATGTAGGTTGGTGAACCTGGTTTGGAGGATTTTTTTTCTTCGTGAGTTAGTTGTGCATATGGTAGTGTGCGATATGTTGTTTTTGGGATGTTGTTTTTCATGGCTCTTGTGATTTTCGAACACCAGGTTTCTAAGGCATTATCGATCTCGTTAGTGTTTTTGTTGTGGAGAGTTATTGTTTCGTCGGTGTTGAGAGCTTGTTTTGAAACTTTCCCAGTTAGCTCTATTAAATGAATATTTTGGTGTCGAGGGAATTTGTATTGGAGATGTGGAAATAGTTGCTATTATGGGTATGTAGTCACTGATGCTGGCGGGTCCAGGTTTTATATGTGTGTGAAAATGATGATGTCTGTTTGTCAGAATTATGTCGGGATTCCCAGAGTTTCCCGGTGCTATGAATGTTTGAAAGTCTGGGCCTAGGTGTGTAATGCTGCCTTGCTCAATTAGGTTGTGCAGTACTACTCCAGCGGGGTTTCTGTTGTGATGTCCAAGGGTTGGGTGTCGAGAGTTCAGGTCGCCTAGAAAGTATGCCGGGCTGTTTCACCTGATTAGTTTTAGGAGGTCGCCTGTCGGGAATATTGGTCTTCTGAATGGTAAGTATGATGTTCCTATTATTATTGGTCCTTTGGTGGTGTTTATTTCTACTGCCAGGAAGTTACCTTGGAAGTTGTCAATTATTTTGTGTTGAATCGTTCGTTTTATTGCTATTGCTATCCCGTCATGTAACTCTTCGTGGATATTTTTTTGGTAGACGTGATAATTAAATATTTTTATTTTTTCGTTGTCTTTTCGCCCGTGTGCGTTGATAAGGATGATGTCTGGGTCTATTGTGCTGTATATGTTAATAAGTTCTGTTTTCCTAGCCAAAGTCCAGGCAAGGCCGTTGTGTTGAAATATCTTTAATGATTTGTTTTGAATAGTCGTGGATCCCGAGAACTTGGTGTAGGGTGTTGATGCGGGGATCCACAGCAGATTTTTAGTTTGGGGTGTACTCCCGTAGCCTTATACCTACCAAGGTTAATCTGCTAGGCAACGGGGCAATGGTTGGTAGCTGCCTGAGCGTGTCCACATGCCAGTGGGTCTTTGCACTGTCTCTCTGTGGCCCACTGCTGCTCCAAGATCCCCTACTGGTCTCGCCTGGACCCATGAGGCACCCAGTTACCATGTGTTTACACAAGGAGGCACATCAGGAGTCTTGATGGTGAAGAGGCTGTGTACTGGCAGAGGAAGACTTACATAAGGTTGCTTCCTTGTTTACTAAGAAGGCTACCCTGCACACACACACGCACACACACACAGTGCTCAACACACTGACCCTCTCGGCTTTCTCTGACCATCACCACGACCTCATTTGCAAATTTGGTGAGAAGCTTCTGCACCATTCTCGACACCGGCTCCTACTACCACCCGAGATCCCTCGTCCGAGAATTGCTGTTCGACACCACAACTGCTTCCAGCACATATGAGCACGTACTGATCGCTATAAGAACAGCCCATTCCCAACCATTGTAAAAATTATCAATAACTTGTAATCAACCAGTGTATTCACTCCCAGTCAATCTTACCTTTTTGCACTGTTACTATGTTGAAGTTCTCTGTAGTATGACCTTCTCCCCACCTAGTCATTAAATATCATATTTGTATCACTTATGTTACCTGCACATTATTTATATTATTCATACATCAAGAGACCCATTCCCCAATTATGCAACTGTATATTTTCAGCCTTCCGGCCTCCATGCTCTTTCAATAAACCGTTAATTATTATTATTATTATTATTATTATTATTATTATTATTATTATTATTATTATTATTATTATTACACGCACGCACGCGCACACACGCACGCACGCACGCACATACACACGCGCACACACACACACACACACACACACACAAAATGGTACTAAAACTAAAAGAACGACTGACTAGAGCCCGTGAATTTTAAGCAGAGGTGAGCCACAGTGTGAAAACCTTCCACCAGGGATTGTCATCGCCTAACGGGCAGGTTGATCTATTTTTGCGTTGCATGTTAATTCGTGTGTGTGGTCGTTACTAATGGTCAGCAGGCTCAAGATAACTATGGGTGGAAATAAAATCAACTTGTACAATAATAATGTCCTCGTGGGATGATCTCATCATGCCTTATGTCATGGGTTGTGCTGGGCCTCCAGCACAACCCATCCCAAATGTTTGTTTCGGTAAAGATAAGGTACCCGGCCAGCCGATAGGGGGTCATCTCACACCTCAAAACCACATTTTAGCCAGTAGGCTTTAGGCCTTGGGTTATAGAAGACCTCCTGCTCCGCGGATTTAGAACAGGGGCCATACAGTCCTACCAGCGCTACGAGTCTGTGTGTGCAAATCCCCTAGATTGTTGCTAAGTCCAGCGACAAGTTAACACATCCTGTAAAGGAAGTGATCAATGGTGAGGGCCTGTTTGCTACAAGAGCACTCCAGGCCGGCCTAATAGATCTGAACGATTAATTCTCCAGGTTGACAAACTCTCCCTTATAACTTACGGTACTGTGGCGTGAATGTGAGTGACTGACCTATCCATGCAAATTATAAGTCCAGTTTATGGAATTGTGCCAAATAAACGTAAGTGCAATTATCTGCCCGAATCTGTGACCTCTCTATTATTATTATTACCAAAGGTAATGACTGATTGGTTATGACAAGTATAACCAATAACTTAGATGGATGTTGGAAGTTAATGGAATTCATTAAATCATCAGTTATGAAGTACACAACGCATTGAATGCCGGAAGGAGTGAAATTCTACGTAGTGATACACCATAATCTCCTGGGTGAGTAACAAGTGTGAAGGTATCTGAGTTCTACGGTAAGAACCATTTTCTTGCATTTAAAACTTAACACCTTGCATCAGAAGTCCAGCACCGTGGACGGAGGAGACAGACAAATGCCCTCGACGGATCAGCCAGACGCAAGAATCTTAAGAGAAGATATCCACCAAAAGGTTATTACCTCCCTGAAAATGCAAGATGTGGAAGAAGATTTTCTGGTGAAGGAAGGCCCATCGAAGAATTAGCTTGTTGACGAGCTTCCCTTCCCCAGAAAAATGAAGAATGGTGTTTCATGAAAACAGGAAATTGAAGAGATCGGAACCAAGGCCTCCTTCTCCAAGGGTAAATGAGCTTTAATGGGATGATTGAAGTTCAATGGAGTGATACAGAGGGTGTAACACTCCGCATTAAGGGTTGAAAGAATACAGCAGCGCTGACTAATGTCGGGTGAGCGGAGGACATGGTCGTTGAAGGGTGACTGCTTAAGGAACTCTTGAAGCAGTCGGACACTGAGAAGTTTACTCTTATGCCATACAGAACAACAAGATTGAGATTGTGAGATGTCTGCCGGATTAAATTTGTATTCTCTTAGAAATGCTATCAGAGTTAGGTAGTATAACTGTAACTCTACCTGTTGAGTTAATATAGGAAGAAATGTTACAGCACCATTGGTATAATAATGACAGGCGGTGCTTTACTTCAGCTTGGATAGCCGAGTTACATTCGTAATTTTGAGCTACATCAACTTAAAGTTTCTCAGTCAAAGAAGAACCGTTGACGTAATGTTTTCATCAAATTAAGATAGACTAAGCGAATATCTTTACGTCTATCAGGAGTGAGGACAACATAATTTACTCAGTTAAACCGATGTGAGGCATTGTAGTCCATGAAACTGATTTGAAATAAGAGACCCACGGATAGGTAAATTCATTAGGACTTCATCTCCTGGTTTGAATTCGCCATGTGTATATTTTGATCAAGTTTCACTTTCAGTTTGTTTGACTTTGCTATAAACTTATCAAAACAATGCTTCTGACATAGTTCTAGTTCTTGCTTTTCCTTCTACTGATGCTGTGAGCAGGTCACCAGCGCTGCTTTTGCACAAGAAGCAACAATTCTCACTGACATCTTGACATTTCCTCTTGCGCTTGATGTGCTCCCAATCTGCCAAGACAACTGAGAACGGCAGTGTTGAAACTATTTGAAACATTCCTCTCCTTCAGCATTATTATTATTATTATTATTATGATTATTATTTTCATTATTATTATTATTATTTTCATACTTATTATTTTTACTATCATTATTATCATGATTATTATTATTATTATTATTATTATCATTATTATCATTATTATCATTATTATTATTATTATCATATTTTTTTTACCAGCTGACACTGTTTGCACTTTTAACTGCATATATCAAACCAATGTCTGGCCAGCCAGTAGGCACATGTATACCGCACCCAGCATGCTAAATGTATTTTTAATAGAAATAGAGACATCCATGTGATAATGATACACCTTATATACACGATGTTACAGAGAGCCACCACTAAAATTCAAATTTTCGGAATTTTTCAGAATTAGATTTTTGTGACCTTGTATTTGACCTTCAACCCCTTAATACTACTTATCTAAGGTAGGCTCCTGCTATTAACGATAAACGCCTTTATTTTTTTCAAGAGGACGTTCTCTCTATGGCCGGCCTACTATAGGAAGATTCCCCCACATATTAGAGAGAGTACCGTGTAAATACCCAAGTAAATGAATGTATGTAAGGTACAGTTGTTTCATCACTGGTAATCACTACACTTTTTAATCGGCTCTATACAGTAAGATTGGTAAACTCTTAAAAATCACTAATTTCACACTGGCATAACTAAAGCTGGACAAACGAGTTAAAATTTAGCTGAATAGGTAAGCCGATTAGTAAGTTGTCAGGACACACGCCAACTCAGACTAGAGGAGACATACACCACTGGAAAATGAAGAGAGATGACCTGTCAACCAAATAGGGAGTTTAATATGAAGTGATAATGGTGGGAGTGTGAATGATTGGCCTAATTTTCATGCCAAGTAATGTAACATCTGGCGAGGGTAATGCGAGAAGGGATAAGAAGCAGGTTGAAGCAACCGATAAGGTGCCAGGGTGACGGCTCTCACGCTGTGCTCACGTGTCTGGATAAATAATCTTGTCGTTTTTGTCCCAACACGTGACATTCCCTTCTGTAAAAAATCTCAAAGGTTTGGTCCAGAATAAGTTGAACCGGAAAGGAGACCATTCTGGTCGCACTCCATCACTGATCCTCGAGTTAAGGTGTCAGCTTACAAGTGGTCGTGTTCGAGGAAATGAGATGTATGTAGAATGAGCTTGATCTGCCTCATACCAGGTAAACTTACCGCAGTCATTTCTCCGATGTGTAGGTGATGGTTTTTCTTCGCTCCACGATGTGAGCTGTAAGCAGATTGAAGATGAGTTGCAGACACCGTAGATTATGGAAGAGCTGCCGCTGAAAACTGTGTTGAGGGAGATTATGTTGTCAAATGTCACAGAAAAGACCTCCAAGATGATAATTTGTAGACGATCCTGTATGCCGAAGAGATGAAGAAGTGTAGTGGCTATAGTAACACATCCCGCATAGGAGACGAGCACGATGGAGGAAACGACTGACGTCACAAGGTCCACCTTGTGGTTGCGCTGACGATGTGTCTCGTCCGAGTTTGCTTACCGAACACTAAGAAGAATAAGTAGAACACTCCATACATCAGCTGGTTACACACTCCAGGCATAACTGTACAAATTTGGAGAAACAGTCTTAGTACATGTGGCAATTGGCAACAGCATTTGTGATATAAAGATAGGGAAGAAGGTAAATTTTCTCACAAGTTAGGCTTCTGTAAAGGAAGGTTCTCTTTAACAATCAAGATAGGTTTCTCGAAAGGAAGGATTTCTTTAGTTAACATGATAGAATAAGAATGAGTTAACAAAGGAGTATGGTTCATCTCCCGTGAGTACTTCTCCAGGGCTGACTCTCTAGGCCTGGAAGAACATGTTTCCTGTAAGTTCAAATTCATTATTTTTAAAGTTTACCCTATTACGCAATCAAGATCCTTCAAGTATTTAAAAATATGATGATATCATTCCATAGCTGCTTAATATACTATGAAAAGCATTAGTCAAGGACCTAGATACATTTATAGGCTTAGGAGTTCTCAGATTAGTAAAAAAAAAATATGATGCCCTGCTTCAGTAGGCATTAAAACATTTTTACAAGTACAGAGCATGGAAGAATCCCATTGTTGCTTTGACACATGATCAATATTTGCAGATACCTTTCTCTTAAAATAGTTCACGAACACCAATGAAATCTAGTTCATCTGAGATAGCTGGAGACTTTGTTACATTCTCTGAGAATATAGCTTACGAACATCAGTCAAGTACAGTTCATGTGAATTATTTTGAGACTTTATTACACTATCTGAATATAAATCATGAACACCAATCAAGTCCAAATCATTTAAATTAAGTTCAGTAGTTTGGGACTTGAGTCATGATCACACATGATTACACTGGTTTATCAGTGTAAAAGCACCTAAAGTAAATCTCACAGTAGTGAACGAGAAACCTTTGTCATCTTCTACTTGTATTGCTTTAGGTACACTACATAACTTATCATACGTTCTTGGTACATAAGTATGCTTGATATACTTATCAGAGTTATTGATGCATATCAAAGTAATGGTCATTATTATAAGGTACATAATGAGAACATTTGTACAGTTAAAGAAGTTTCTGTGGTTCGCAAACCATCTCAATCAACGCCATTAAAAGAACAAGTATTTGTAACTAGTTGTGATACTTGATAAAATTAATCAGTTTCATTAGTTAAATGAAACCAATATAACTCGTATCAATAAGGGGTATAGAAATTTAAGGGTGAGTTTTGTATAAAATTATGGTAGCATAAAATCACATGGGAAAAAATCAAATAAAAGAAAATGAACAATGCTTTAACAAAATATAAATCCTTGAATCAAAACATTAACAAAAGAAACATACAGTAGTAATAAAACTAAATGGCAAGATTACTGTGACCTAACCAATGACCAGACTTGGCTGACAAGACCCGGGTGAACCAGCGACGTAGGCTATTTCTGTTTAAGACCACAGGGCCCAGATTCTCTAACACTGCTGAGATACGAAGTTCATAACTGCCGAGAGATCTAAGTCCATGCAAACTACCATAAGAACGATTCACAAACGGTTCGTAGCTTAGCTATAGCGTTCGTACTGTCATGGTCATATTGGCATGGCTCATCCTTTTCAACACTTAATTATTCATATTATGCTCCACCGCCCAAAAAACATGTGTGAAACTGTGAAGTCTACCAGTTGCGACGTCCATGTGTTCCCCACTTCAATACGTCTTAGTCCTCCGTTTTCTCTCATATACTCCCTCAAGACTCGGTTATTTCTTGATACCCCATGTGGTGCTCAGAGATTTGAAATTGATAGTGAATGAATTTATTGTACAGTAAGTCAGTTATATATAAAGTGAGAGAAAGCATTCTAGGTGTATTGAGTATATGTTGAAAGCACCATATATCTTTTTATGTAAAGTAAATCATGTTAAGACGTTGTGTTTTGAGTACAGTACGTACTGAATAAATATTTTTCAACAGTTTTCACCACTGAAAATTTAAACATGATACCTGAGGCTCCGACTCTATACAGAGATAGTGAAGAAAATAAATTAAGCGAGATAGTAATGACTAGTAACGATGTTAGTCAGCAAATAGACAAACTAAAGCTTAATAAGTCACCAGGTCCCGATGAGATATTTGCCAGAGTATTAATGGAATGTAAAGAAGAGCTTAGTATGCCCTTAGCAAAGTTGTTTAACATGTCCTTAAAAACAGCTGTAGTACCAGAATCCTGGAGGATAGCGAATGTAATACCGATTTTCAAGAAAGGAGATAGATCACTATCCTCTAACTACCATCCAATCAGTCTAACATCAATTGTAGGCAAATTACTGGAAGCAATCATTTCAAACTCTATTCGAAATCACCTGGAGAAGCACAAGTTGATCAATGATTCCCAACATGGCTTCACAAGCGGGCGTTCATGTCTAACTAATCTATTAACATTCTTTTCATCAGTTTTCGAATCAGTGGACGAGGGGCACAATTTTGATGTGGTATATCTCGACTTTAGCAAAGCCTTCGACAGAGTTTCCCACGAAAGACTAATAAGAAAGTGGAGGCTCATGGCATTATAGATGATATTCTAAAATGGATTAGGGCGTGGTTACAGGACAGGGAACAGCGAGAGAGCATTAACGGCACTAAATCCCATTGGAGCAACGTCACTAGTGGAGTTCCGCAAGACTCAGTACTTCGATCATTATTATTTATTATATACATAAACGATATAGATATCAGCGTAGCCGTAGACAGCAACATAAGTAAATTTGCTGATGACACTAAAATAGGACGTGTAATTAAATCTGACGAGGACTCCGCAAAACTACAGGAAGATCTAAACAAATTTTCCGAATGGTCTGAAAAATTACAGATGAAATTCAATGTGGACAAATGTAAAGTACTTTGTATAGGAGTTGTATACAGGGAAACCAGATACCAGATGAACAACGATGTTATTGAGAAATCTGACTGCGAGAGAGCTTTAAGAGTAATGATAAGTAGGAATCTTAAGCCAAGTAAACAATGTGTATTTGCTCGAAACAAGGCTAGTAAGGTACTTGGGTTCATACAAAGGAGTGTTAGTTACAAGACTAGCGAGGTCCTCTTAAAACTATATCTTGCGCTTGTGAGACCTCACTTGGATTACGCAGTTCAATTCTGGTCACCGTATTACATAATGGATATAGAACCCTTGTAAAGAATTCAGAGGAGAATGGCAAGACTAATCCCGGGCATTATGAACCTTGAGTACAGATACAGGTTAAAGCATCTTAATTTGCACTCCCTCGAGAGACGTAGAGTAAGGGGCGACATGATAGAGGTGTATACGTAAATGGAAGTCAGGGCTAAACAAAGGGGACATTACAAAGGTACTGAAACTATCCAACCAGGAGCGAACTCGTAACAATGGTTTTAAATTAGACAAATTTAGATTTAGGCGCGAAATAGGTAAACACTGGTTTGGAAATAGAGTAGTGGACGAGTGGAACAATTTACCAAATATCATCATTAACTCGAATACGCTGGATAGCTTCAAACATAGGTTGGATGGATATATGAGCAATGGGGCTTGGGTGTAAATGGGACTGCCCAGTACGGGCCAATAGGCACGCTGCAGTTTCCTCATTCTTATGTTCTTATATTTGGGTGTTTGGAGTCAGCAAGAGTATGAGGGTGGCTACTTTACTTCCTGACGAATGCCAGAAAGTCCCGCTGGGAACTACTAGGCCTGGTGCTGTAAGGTATTAGTTGTGGTGTTATTGCCAGAGTCTTGTTACTGATTAAAAGCTACAATTCCCAGGTAACCTGTATTGGTGGTGCTTAAGTGTACTATATGCATGAGTATAGAGTTGTGTTTGTTTTTTGGTACACCAAGTAATGGTGTATGTTGGAAGGTGTACAGTACTGTTCCTAGTTGAAAAGTACATGAGTGGAGCCATGGAGTTGATCCTTGTAGTTGTGTGTTACTGAAAGTAGTCATAAGTCTAGCTTCTTTGTAATAAACCATTTTATTTATGTTGGGGGTCATTCTCCTGCAGAGTCCCCTTTGTTCCTGCCCATATCTTGGTACCAGTATTACAGTTACCCTGTGTCCTAACCCTCGAGCCATGCTACCACAGGTCAGAGGTTAGGGGGGGGGGGGTCTATGAGAAGTATAGTAACTAAGACAGAGCTAATATATGGAGTTGATAATGTAAAAAACTGAAAGAAAGAAGGTTTGAAGAGTTAAAAAATTAAGACAGAAAGAAGTGGTTGTTTAAGAGTGGTGGGACTGAAAAAAGATAGAGTAAGAGAGTATATGAAAATGTTCCCCGATAAAATAGGGTGCAGCTCCCCTATAGTACA
>NW_024712913.1:5425281-5446610 GCF_018991925.1 Homarus americanus
TTTATCGCAACAGAGAAGAGCAACTGCGGAAGTACTTTCATTCATATGACCAGCTTGTTTTTTGTAATGATGTAGAAGGACTTTTTCTCTCCATGGGACTACCAGCATATGATAGTAAGGATTGGAGACTTTTTATTGACAGTTCTAAAAGGAGCTTGAAATGTGTTCTTCTTCATAACGGAAACAAGTATGGTTCAATTCCAATCGGACATTCTGTACAAATTAAAGAAGAGTATGAAAACATTAAGACTGTTCTAGAGAGGTTGCAATACCATGCTCATGAATGGTTAATTTGAGTGGACTTGAAAATGGTAAACTTTCTATTGGGCCAGCAAGGAGGGTACACAAAATACCCCTGTTTTCTGTGCTACTGGGACAGCAGGGCTACAGCAGACCATTGGGTGAAAAAGAATTGGCCACCAAGACATAGTTTGACGCCTGGTGACAAGAATATCATTAACGATCCTCTGGTTGACAGGAAAAACATTGTCCTTCCTCCTCTGCACATAAAACTTGGTATCATGAAGCAATTCGTCAAGGCTCTTGATCATAGTGGAGAGTGTTTCAGATATATATGCTCAACCTTTCCAAGTCTTAGCGACGAGAAGAAAAAGGCAGGGATTTTTGATGGACCTCAAATAAGAACACTACTCAGAGATCCACACTTCCTTGCAACAATGACTGAGGCACAGGCAAGAACTTGGAATGCTTTCTCTAATGTGGTGCAGAACTTCTTAGGGAACAAGAAAGCGGACAACTATCAAGAAATTGTGGAAGAGCTGCTCTTGAGTTTACAAGCACTTGGATGCAGAATGAGTATCAAGGTTCACTACTTACACAGTCACTTGGACGAGTTTCCAGAAAATCTGGGAGAAGTGAGCGAGGAGCAAGGGGAGCGCTTTCATCAAGACATTAAAGTAATGGAAGAACGTTACCAAGGTCGATGGGACTCGAACATGATGGCGGACTACTGCTGGAGTTTGATGAGAGACATTCCAGAAGCTGTCATAAGAGATCGGCCAAAAAGAGGAAGTTTCATAATCTTCACCAGATGGCTTGAAAAGATCAGTCTCTTCATCTTCATCAGTAGAAACAGGTGAATCCCGGTCTATATCCTCAATCTCTGGTAGCTCAGTAAATTCTGGCACGTTACATGATGGAGCAAATCTGAGATCAGATTTGGATTCAGCACCTTAAAGTTAGTAAAAAACAGTTAAAAGTTTCATGCCAGAAAAAAACAATATTTTTTTGTAGACCAGTGTAATATATCATATATGTTTATTTATTTATACTTGTACAAGATATTTAAAACTATTATCAATAATCCTTAAGCTTAATGTCAATGGCCATCCTCTAATTCCGAGAAAACAAAAAAAATCCCTATAAGTGGAACTGGCTTACTCTACAGTTCCAATAACGGGCGTTTGCTTTGTTGCACGCATGCGCGCATGTCCTGGAGGCAAGTGGGGTCGAGCACTGTGGTTCACACAGTGCCCATCTGGTCATCAGTGTAGGAGGTAGTGTTTACGCATCATCCTGTGTGGTGCTTACGCGCCGTCTGCCATATCAAGAGTATTTAAATGTGATAAATTGTTGATGATGTGATATCATACTGTATGATATCACATCATCAACAATTTATCACATTTAAATACTCTTGATATGGCAGACGGCGCGTAAGCACCACACAGAAACAGGATGATGGTATGATTCATACTCATAGAGACTACATTTTGTATTCATTGTTTTTTCAAGAAACTTTATTGTGTAGAAGATGATTCAGTAAATCCAGGTGTATTTAGGGGATTAATAAATTTTGCATCTAACTTAGACCAAGATTTAAAGAACCATTTAGAAACAAGTACAGTCTTCATTGGTGTTTCTAAGACTATTCAGAATGAGATACTTGACTGCCTGCTGCAGATATACCATGATGAGATAAAGAAAGAGATTAAAGAAAATGGTAATTGTTCTACGGTACGTGCTGAATGAAGAAATATTTGAGCGTTTTTGGGGATTCTTTATTCCAGAAAATCAAACTGCAGATGACATATCAAAATGTATTCTAGAGCAGTTAGATATAATCCTTCAAGGAAATAGACAAAAACTGATAGCTCAGACATTTGATGGTGCAAATGTCATGAAAGGCAAAAAAGGGGGCGTTCAGGCAAAAATAAAAGTAGTTTATAATAATGCACATTTCATTCACTGTTATGCGCACCAACTGAATCTGATAATGAGACATGCAGCAATTATTACGCGGGACTCAAGAATATTTTTCTCTAACGTATTGGCTATACCAACATTTTTCTCAAGATCACCACAACGTGTATCCATTCTCAATAAGCATATGAACGGCAGCATTCCGCGCCCATCCTCTACAAGGTGGAACTTTAACATACGGACCGTGAACAAAGTTCATGAAAATTTGCACCCTTTAAAAAGCTGCTTTGCTGAAATCCAGTCGACGGTAAATGCAGATCGAGCCATTTCAGAAGCAACAGGAATTTTGCACTACCTGAATAATGAAAAATGCATGTTCTGGTTGAAGTTTTTTCATCAGATCATGCCTCATGTTGAAGTAATTTACAACCAAATGCAGTCTCGAGAAATTGATATGTTTAAAGTATATGGATATATAACAAATTTCAAAACTGCTATTTTAGAAATAAGAAACTCGAAGTACTGTGAGAATCCTTCAAAGACGCTCATGGCTGAAGCAAAGGAAGTATGTGACTGCATATGTGTTGATATAGTGGAGAGATATTCTTTCACTAAACAATTAGTAGCTGCTAAATTATTCAACAAGAAAAGCTTCACTAGTTTTAAGAATAAACTGCCTACAGAAGAGATAGGATTGACCACTGAAGCATATCCCATGATTGACAAAGAAAAATTTGAAACTGAACTTAGAGTATTCTACAGTAGGTCCGATATGCATGAATATTGCAGGTTAATTAACCTGCTGAAATTTATCTTGGAAAACAATTTAGATGGTGTTCTTAGTGAGATTACAAAACTGATAAAAATCCTCTTGACAATTCCTATGACTACATCAGAGCCTGAACGCTTCTTTTCAACATTAAAAAGAGTAAAAACTTTTCTGAGGAGCACTATGAATCAGGAAAGGCTAAATGCACTTCCAATGATTTCAACGGAGAAAAATTTCTTTACAAGTCATCCAAACATCAATGAGAAAGTTGTTGACCTTTTCCTTCAAAAGAAAACAAGAAGAATGGATTTTATTTTTAAATAAATTAGGATCAAGCTAGACTGGAATATTTTATCTGTAAGTGTTAAATGTTTTATTTTTTATTTTTACCATGCTTTTATTATTTTATTATTTTTATCATTTTATTATATATATATATATATATATATATATATATATATATATATATATATATATATATATATATATATATATATATATATATATATATATATATATATATATATATATATATATATATATACCTACTCTATTTCTGTGTGTGTGTGTCTTATACAATATTAAAACAATTCTTAAAAATGCTTTGAAGCAGCACTTCCACGAATTAGGGTCACGAGCCGCCACTGCTACCATGTATGATAACCTAAGGTGCTATATTCCATACAGGTGCAATCTGACGTGTTGAGTGATATTGTAAGAAGGGTAACCAAAATCATCGTTGTTCTTCTGAGGAAGGCTAACTCACTTGTATTTTTTTTACAGTATGTTTTATAAGGAATAAATTAGTTAAGACATGTTATGGTTTCACCCTTCTTTCCCCTTATCGATCTTGGTCAATGAAAAACCTAGCCCAATGCCTAGTTCACTCTGCCCGCTACCTAACGAGCTACATACTGCCCAGAGGGGGTCTGGTGGCAGCAACCCTTAGAAATTAAGAATATAGTTAAGTTATCCCCTTACTTAGTGACCCCAGAATCTGGCAGTATAAATTGGTGACTATAGCGGTGGGATTGTTTTTAATCATTGATCAAATCCGAGGGAATTGAAGCTGTGATTTAAGTTGCAGAAGGAGACGCGTATTTTAATGATGGATTATTTGATTTTTGAGTGATAGCTCATTTCAGCGCTTTTGGGTACCACACTCGGAGGCGGTGGTCGAACAGGGAGTCGGCAGGTACCCAACAAAGTCAACAACCTCTACAGAAACATCCACCAAACCCACCCAGGCAACAGGGAAATAACCAGCAACCACAACCGCAAAGGCAGCAACAGAAACAGCAGCAGAAGCAGTACCAAGGCCACCCGAAGTACCAGGACAGTTGGCGCCCGGGTAACAATTCACGATGGGACTGGCGGCAGGAAGCCGCCGTGGCTCAATTCGTAGGCCACGGTGCCAGCAATAATAATCCACGAAATAACCAGCAGCAGGAAGCCGCCGATGTTCAAACTGTGGACGGGGAGTGGCCTGACCTTCCAGCAGGGCCGATCGTCATGCAACCTGAAGCAGGGGCTCATACCGAATCAGGTCTACCCCACCACACCTGACTAACTGCCGCCTCCACCGTCTCCTCGAGGGGTCACTCCACCTTTCTTGTTAAGCCTGGATATGCTGGAGGAGTTCCAGTGACTGCCATGCGAGATAGTGGGGCATCGGGCTGTATTGTCAGGAAGGAATTGGTGAAGCCACATCAATACACAGGAGCACAAGTAAGTGTTAAATTAGCCAATAGTTACATTCAAACGGTTCTAGCGGCCAAGATTGAGGTGGACACCCCCTTCTTCTCAGGTTGGGTCACTGCAGCAGTCCTGAGGGAACCTATATACGATCTCATCATTGGAAATATCAAGGGAGCAAGAAACAATTGTGCAGTGGATGCTGCAACCCAAACTGATGCTGCCGCTTTGACCCAAGTTAATGCTGCTGCAGTCACTCGGGGTATGGCTTCAACAAAACCTCGAGTCACCCCATTGGCTATTGCCACATCGTCTGATCTCATCAATAGTCAGGATGTCGTCCAAGAGCAAGAGCATGACAGCACACTCACTTCAGTGCTCAAGAGTTGATGGTTGGGACCATCAAGGAGACATTTGGGAATCGAACGAGGTTCGTAAAGAAGAGGAACCGTCTCAACCGAGAGACTGTGACGTCTCTGGGTGAAACACGACTGCAGTTCATGGTTCCTTCCAAGTACCGCCTGGCTGTGTTCAAGCTAGGTCATTGCACTGCTCTTGGCGGCCATATGGGTAAAAAGAAGACCTTTGATCGCATCAGTGCAGCGTTCTTCTGGCCAAGAATGGGCCAGGAGATCGCTAGGCTAGTCTGCTCTTGTGATGTTTGCCAGAAAACCAGTGATCGAGGGCGAGTCCCACCTGCACCACTACAGCCCTTTCCACTGATCTCTGAACCCTTTGAGAGGGTGGCGGTGGACATTGTGGGGCCGATAAACCCAAGGGCGAGCGATGGGGCAAAGTATATTCTCACCTTGGTTGACTTTAGCACGAGGTGGCCCGAGGCTGTGCCTTTGAGGAACATTGAGGCCACGACTGTTGCAGAAGCCATGTTGGAAATCTTCTGTCGGGTCGGTATCCCCAAACAAGTCCTCAGTGACAGGGGGACCCAGTTTACTTCTGCCATGATGGAGGAGTTGCTGCGGCTGTTATCGGTAAAGGGGCTAAAAAGACAACATCCTATCACCCGATGTGCAACGGACTCTGTGAGAGGTTTAATGGGACGCTGAAGAAAATGCTCAGGAGGATGGCAGCCGAACAGCCTAAGGAGTGGCCGCGCTACATTACCCCACTTCTGTTCGCGTACCGAGAGGTACCACAGAGCTCACTCAAGGTGTCTCCCATCGAGCTTATGTATGGCAGGTCCTTCCGGGGACCTCTACAGGTTCTTCGGAAACTGTGGGATGATGAGGAACCAGATCCGGAAGTCAAGACCACTTATACATACGTCATTGATTTAGCTGATCGTCTCCAAGAAACCTGTCAACTGGCAAAGCAAGAGCTGATAAAGGCTCAAGAGGTACCAGAAGACTTACTATGACAATGACAAGAAGGCCAAGCTTCGTTGTTTCCAGCCAGGTGACCAGTGCCTGGTTCTGTTGCCGACGATGCGCAATAAGTTACTGGCTCAGTGGAAAGGGCCATTCGACATTGCAGAGCGTGTCTCGGATCTGACTTACATCGTCCAGGTGGGATCTCGGCGAAAGAAGTTCACATCAACATGCTGAAGAAGTACTTCCTGTCACTGATCGGGGGTATAGTCTTCACTGTGGAAGACAGGGACGAGCCTTCCCAGTGTGATTCAGGGGTAACTTGTGCTGCCACAGTGATCTCTGACAGTGATGAGGAGGATGGGCCTGTCACTGCACGCTCCCGCCAGAGTGAGACTTTCACGGACGTTGAGGTGAACGGAAATCTATCATCAGAGGAACGAGATGCCATCGGCTCTCTGTTGCATCGCCAGGGGGCCTCTACCACTACAGAGTCCTTCCCTTTGGCCTCACAAGCTCCCCTGCCATCTTCAGCCGTGTTATGAGGCAAGTCCTAAACGGCTTCAAGGGAGTTGAGGCATTTGTGAATGATGTGTTAATCCATTCAGCAACATTTGAGGAACACCTGGAACTCTTAGAGGAGGTGTTCCGGAGTTTCCAACAAAAAAAACATGACCGTGAAACCAAGCAAGTGCAAGATCGGTCAGGCCGCAGTACAGTTCCTCGGACACACTGTCGACGGAGGACGCTGCACCTGCCAGAATGAAAAGATCAAAAAGGTCCAAGATGCACCACGGCCCACTACAAAAAAACAAGTGAGGTCATTTCTGGGCCTCGTAGGGTACTACCGGAACTTCATCCCAAACTTTGCCGTGGTGGCTCTCCCTTTATCCGACCTGCTCAAGAAACATGCATCTAACAAGGTGCAATGGGGACCTGAACAAGAGGATTCTTTCAGTGCCCTCAAGAACCTGCTATGCAAGCAACCCATCCTTCAACTGGTGAGGAAGGAAGAGCCTTTCATCCTCCGGACCGATGCTTCACAGGATGGGGTTGGCGCAGTGCTACTACAAGAGACAGGCGGCGAGGTTTTTCCAGTGGCGTATCACAGTCGGAAGTTGAAACCTGAGGAGAGGAATTACAGCACGGTTGAGAAGGAACTTTTGGCAGTGGTGGAAGGCATCAAGAAGTACTAGTACTATCTCTACGGAGGTGAGTTTGTGTTGGAGACAGACCACATGCCGCTCACCAGTCTCCGACCATCTAAGAATGCAAATGCTCGTCTGATGCGGTGGGCACTGTATCTCCAGCAGTTCAACTTCGTCCTCCGGTACATCAAGGGCAGCCTGAATGTGGGGGCTGACCTCCTATCTCGACTTGTGGCGGAACCAGAGCAACTGACTGAGAGGTCACCTTCCCAAAAGAGTGTGGAGTTGGTCTAGACTCCAGTCGACTCGAGCCTCCAAGCGTCTGATGGCTCGTTATATGTTATGTATTTTTCTCACACCTTTCTACACTTGAGAACATAACACAACACCTGTGCCACCTAAACAATGTCTACATACCCTACACCACACAACACGTTGCTCTAATGTAAATATAGCGTGCTTACGCTTAGCATGAACTATTGCTCAGGAATTGTCACCCTCGCCGCGGAGTTTTCCTGCAGCCAGAAAAACTAAAGTAAATGTTGAGGTTTTCCCTCAGTGGCGATTGGCGACTACATTCTGTTGCAGTGTTAGTGATACAAACACACACCACAGTGTGAATGTCGAATTGTGTGTCTGGGTTAGGCATTTTCTTGATTGTATACAGGTGCTAAAAATGTATTCTCCAAAGAAAAATGTTTTCTTACTAGGGGCGATTGTCATGGGTTGCGCTGGGCCTCCCGCACAACCCATCCCAAATGTTTGTTTAGGTAGAGATAAGGTACCCGGCCAGCCGATAGGGGTCATCTCACGCCTCAAAACCACATTTTAGCCAGTAGGCTTTAGACCTTGGGTTATAGAAGACCTCCTGCTCCGCGGTTTTAGAACAGGGGCAATGCAGTCCTACCAGTGCTACGAGTCTGTGTGTGCAAACCCCCGAGATTGTTGTTAAGTCCAGCGACAAGTTAACACATCCTGTAAAGGAAGTGATCAATGGTGAGGGCCTGTTTGCTACAAGAGCACTCCAGGCCGGCCTAATAGATCTAAACGATTAATTCTCCAGGTTGACAAACTCTCCCTTATAACTTACGGTACTGTGGCGTGAATGTGAGTGACTGACCTATCCATGCAAATTATAAGTCCAGTTTATGGAATTGTGCCAAATAAACGTAAGTGCAATTATCTGCCCGAATCTGTGACCTCTCTATTATTATTATTACCAAAGGTAATGACTGATTGGTTATGACAAGTATAACCAATAACTTAGATGGATGTTGGAAGTTAATGGAATTCATTAAATCATCAGTTATGAAGTACACAACGCATTGAATGCCGGAAGGAGTGAAATTCTACGTAGTGATACACCATAATCTCCTGGGTGAGTAACAAGTGTGAAGGTATCTGAGTTCTACGGTAAGAACCATTTTCTTGCATTTAAAACTTAACACCTTGCATCAGAAGTCCAGCACCGTGGACGGAGGAGACAGACAAATGCCCTCGACGGATCAGCCAGACGCAAGAATCTTAAGAGAAGATATCCACCAAAAGGTTATTACCTCCCTGAAAATGCAAGATGTGGAAGAAGATTTTCTGGTGAAGGAAGGCCCATCGAAGAATTAGCTTGTTGACGAGCTTCCCTTCCCCAGAAAAATGAAGAATGGTGTTTCATGAAAACAGGAAATTGAAGAGATCGGAACCAAGGCCTCCTTCTCCAAGGGTAAATGAGCTTTAATGGGATGATTGAAGTTCAATGGAGTGATACAGAGGGTGTAACACTCCGCATTAAGGGTTGAAAGAATACAGCAGCGCTGACTAATGTCGGGTGAGCGGAGGACATGGTCGTTGAAGGGTGACTGCTTAAGGAACTCTTGAAGCAGTCGGACACTGAGAAGTTTACTCTTATGCCATACAGAACAACAAGATTGAGATTGTGAGATGTCTGCCGGATTAAATTTGTATTCTCTTAGAAATGCTATCAGAGTTAGGTAGTATAACTGTAACTCTACCTGTTGAGTTAATATAGGAAGAAATGTTACAGCACCATTGGTATAATAATGACAGGCGGTGCTTTACTTCAGCTTGGATAGCCGAGTTACATTCGTAATTTTGAGCTACATCAACTTAAAGTTTCTCAGTCAAAGAAGAACCGTTGACGTAATGTTTTCATCAAATTAAGATAGACTAAGCGAATATCTTTACGTCTATCAGGAGTGAGGACAACATAATTTACTCAGTTAAACCGATGTGAGGCATTGTAGTCCATGAAACTGATTTGAAATAAGAGACCCACGGATAGGTAAATTCATTAGGACTTCATCTCCTGGTTTGAATTCGCCATGTGTATATTTTGATCAAGTTTCACTTTCAGTTTGTTTGACTTTGCTATAAACTTATCAAAACAATGCTTCTGACATAGTTCTAGTTCTTGCTTTTCCTTCTACTGATGCTGTGAGCAAGTCACCAGCGCTGCTTTTGCACAAGAAGCAACAATTCTCACTGACATCTTGACATTTCCTCTTGCGCTTGATGTGCTCCCAATCTGCCAAGACAACTGAGAACGGCAGTGTTGAAACTATTTGAAACATTCCTCTCCTTCAGCATTATTATTATTATTATTATTATGATTATTATTTTCATTATTATTATTATTATTTTCATACTTATTATTTTTACTATCATTATTATCATGATTATTATTATTATTATTATTATTATCATTATTATCATTATTATCATTATTATTATTATTATCATATTTTTTTTACCAGCTGACACTGTTTGCACTTTTAACTGCATATATCAAACCAATGTCTGGCCAGCCAGTAGGCACATGTATACCGCACCCAGCATGCTAAATGTATTTTTAATAGAAATAGAGACATCCATGTGATAATGATACACCTTATATACACGATGTTACAGAGAGCCACCACTAAAATTCAAATTTTCGGAATTTTTCAGAATTAGATTTTTGTGACCTTGTATTTGACCTTCAACCCCTTAATACTACTTATCTAAGGTAGGCTCCTGCTATTAACGATAAACGCCTTTATTTTTTTCAAGAGGACGTTCTCTCTATGGCCGGCCTACTATAGGAAGATTCCCCCACATATTAGAGAGAGTACCGTGTAAATACCCAAGTAAATGAATGTATGTAAGGTACAGTTGTTTCATCACTGGTAATCACTACACTTTTTAATCGGCTCTATACAGTAAGATTGGTAAACTCTTAAAAATCACTAATTTCACACTGGCATAACTAAAGCTGGACAAACGAGTTAAAATTTAGCTGAATAGGTAAGCCGATTAGTAAGTTGTCAGGACACACGCCAACTCAGACTAGAGGAGACATACACCACTGGAAAATGAAGAGAGATGACCTGTCAACCAAATAGGGAGTTTAATATGAAGTGATAATGGTGGGAGTGTGAATGATTGGCCTAATTTTCATGCCAAGTAATGTAACATCTGGCGAGGGTAATGCGAGAAGGGATAAGAAGCAGGTTGAAGCAACCGATAAGGTGCCAGGGTGACGGCTCTCACGCTGTGCTCACGTGTCTGGATAAATAATCTTGTCGTTTTTGTCCCAACACGTGACATTCCCTTCTGTAAAAAATCTCAAAGGTTTGGTCCAGAATAAGTTGAACCGGAAAGGAGACCATTCTGGTCGCACTCCATCACTGATCCTCGAGTTAAGGTGTCAGCTTACAAGTGGTCGTGTTCGAGGAAATGAGATGTATGTAGAATGAGCTTGATCTGCCTCATACCAGGTAAACTTACCGCAGTCATTTCTCCGATGTGTAGGTGATGGTTTTTCTTCGCTCCACGATGTGAGCTGTAAGCAGATTGAAGATGAGTTGCAGACACCGTAGATTATGGAAGAGCTGCCGCTGAAAACTGTGTTGAGGGAGATTATGTTGTCAAATGTCACAGAAAAGACCTCCAAGATGATAATTTGTAGACGATCCTGTATGCCGAAGAGATGAAGAAGTGTAGTGGCTATAGTAACACATCCCGCATAGGAGACGAGCACGATGGAGGAAACGACTGACGTCACAAGGTCCACCTTGTGGTTGCGCTGACGATGTGTCTCGTCCGAGTTTGCTTACCGAACACTAAGAAGAATAAGTAGAACACTCCATACATCAGCTGGTTACACACTCCAGGCATAACTGTACAAATTTGGAGAAACAGTCTTAGTACATGTGGCAATTGGCAACAGCATTTGTGATATAAAGATAGGGAAGAAGGTAAATTTTCTCACAAGTTAGGCTTCTGTAAAGGAAGGTTCTCTTTAACAATCAAGATAGGTTTCTCGAAAGGAAGGATTTCTTTAGTTAACATGATAGAATAAGAATGAGTTAACAAAGGAGTATGGTTCATCTCCCGTGAGTACTTCTCCAGGGCTGACTCTCTAGGCCTGGAAGAACATGTTTCCTGTAAGTTCAAATTCATTATTTTTAAAGTTTACCCTATTACGCAATCAAGATCCTTCAAGTATTTAAAAATATGATGATATCATTCCATAGCTGCTTAATATACTATGAAAAGCATTAGTCAAGGACCTAGATACATTTATAGGCTTAGGAGTTCTCAGATTAGTAAAAAAAAAATATGATGCCCTGCTTCAGTAGGCATTAAAACATTTTTACAAGTACAGAGCATGGAAGAATCCCATTGTTGCTTTGACACATGATCAATATTTGCAGATACCTTTCTCTTAAAATAGTTCACGAACACCAATGAAATCTAGTTCATCTGAGATAGCTGGAGACTTTGTTACATTCTCTGAGAATATAGCTTACGAACATCAGTCAAGTACAGTTCATGTGAATTATTTTGAGACTTTATTACACTATCTGAATATAAATCATGAACACCAATCAAGTCCAAATCATTTAAATTAAGTTCAGTAGTTTGGGACTTGAGTCATGATCACACATGATTACACTGGTTTATCAGTGTAAAAGCACCTAAAGTAAATCTCACAGTAGTGAACGAGAAACCTTTGTCATCTTCTACTTGTATTGCTTTAGGTACACTACATAACTTATCATACGTTCTTGGTACATAAGTATGCTTGATATACTTATCAGAGTTATTGATGCATATCAAAGTAATGGTCATTATTATAAGGTACATAATGAGAACATTTGTACAGTTAAAGAAGTTTCTGTGGTTCGCAAACCATCTCAATCAACGCCATTAAAAGAACAAGTATTTGTAACTAGTTGTGATACTTGATAAAATTAATCAGTTTCATTAGTTAAATGAAACCAATATAACTCGTATCAATAAGGGGTATAGAAATTTAAGGGTGAGTTTTGTATAAAATTATGGTAGCATAAAATCACATGGGAAAAAATCAAATAAAAGAAAATGAACAATGCTTTAACAAAATATAAATCCTTGAATCAAAACATTAACAAAAGAAACATACAGTAGTAATAAAACTAAATGGCAAGATTACTGTGACCTAACCAATGACCAGACTTGGCTGACAAGACCCGGGTGAACCAGCGACGTAGGCTATTTCTGTTTAAGACCACAGGGCCCAGATTCTCTAACACTGCTGAGATACGAAGTTCATAACTGCCGAGAGATCTAAGTCCATGCAAACTACCATAAGAACGATTCACAAACGGTTCGTAGCTTAGCTATAGCGTTCGTACTGTCATGGTCATATTGGCATGGCTCATCCTTTTCAACACTTAATTATTCATATTATGCTCCACCGCCCAAAAAACATGTGTGAAACTGTGAAGTCTACCAGTTGCGACGTCCATGTGTTCCCCACTTCAATACGTCTTAGTCCTCCGTTTTCTCTCATATACTCCCTCAAGACTCGGTTATTTCTTGATACCCCATGTGGTGCTCAGAGATTTGAAATTGATAGTGAATGAATTTATTGTACAGTAAGTCAGTTATATATAAAGTGAGAGAAAGCATTCTAGGTGTATTGAGTATATGTTGAAAGCACCATATATCTTTTTATGTAAAGTAAATCATGTTAAGACGTTGTGTTTTGAGTACAGTACGTACTGAATAAATATTTTTCAACAGTTTTCACCACTGAAAATTTAAACATGATACCTGAGGCTCCGACTCTATACAGAGATAGTGAAGAAAATAAATTAAGCGAGATAGTAATGACTAGTAACGATGTTAGTCAGCAAATAGACAAACTAAAGCTTAATAAGTCACCAGGTCCCGATGAGATATTTGCCAGAGTATTAATGGAATGTAAAGAAGAGCTTAGTATGCCCTTAGCAAAGTTGTTTAACATGTCCTTAAAAACAGCTGTAGTACCAGAATCCTGGAGGATAGCGAATGTAATACCGATTTTCAAGAAAGGAGATAGATCACTATCCTCTAACTACCATCCAATCAGTCTAACATCAATTGTAGGCAAATTACTGGAAGCAATCATTTCAAACTCTATTCGAAATCACCTGGAGAAGCACAAGTTGATCAATGATTCCCAACATGGCTTCACAAGCGGGCGTTCATGTCTAACTAATCTATTAACATTCTTTTCATCAGTTTTCGAATCAGTGGACGAGGGGCACAATTTTGATGTGGTATATCTCGACTTTAGCAAAGCCTTCGACAGAGTTTCCCACGAAAGACTAATAAGAAAGTGGAGGCTCATGGCATTATAGATGATATTCTAAAATGGATTAGGGCGTGGTTACAGGACAGGGAACAGCGAGAGAGCATTAACGGCACTAAATCCCATTGGAGCAACGTCACTAGTGGAGTTCCGCAAGACTCAGTACTTCGATCATTATTATTTATTATATACATAAACGATATAGATATCAGCGTAGCCGTAGACAGCAACATAAGTAAATTTGCTGATGACACTAAAATAGGACGTGTAATTAAATCTGACGAGGACTCCGCAAAACTACAGGAAGATCTAAACAAATTTTCCGAATGGTCTGAAAAATTACAGATGAAATTCAATGTGGACAAATGTAAAGTACTTTGTATAGGAGTTGTATACAGGGAAACCAGATACCAGATGAACAACGATGTTATTGAGAAATCTGACTGCGAGAGAGCTTTAAGAGTAATGATAAGTAGGAATCTTAAGCCAAGTAAACAATGTGTATTTGCTCGAAACAAGGCTAGTAAGGTACTTGGGTTCATACAAAGGAGTGTTAGTTACAAGACTAGCGAGGTCCTCTTAAAACTATATCTTGCGCTTGTGAGACCTCACTTGGATTACGCAGTTCAATTCTGGTCACCGTATTACATAATGGATATAGAACCCTTGTAAAGAATTCAGAGGAGAATGGCAAGACTAATCCCGGGCATTATGAACCTTGAGTACAGATACAGGTTAAAGCATCTTAATTTGCACTCCCTCGAGAGACGTAGAGTAAGGGGCGACATGATAGAGGTGTATACGTAAATGGAAGTCAGGGCTAAACAAAGGGGACATTACAAAGGTACTGAAACTATCCAACCAGGAGCGAACTCGTAACAATGGTTTTAAATTAGACAAATTTAGATTTAGGCGCGAAATAGGTAAACACTGGTTTGGAAATAGAGTAGTGGACGAGTGGAACAATTTACCAAATATCATCATTAACTCGAATACGCTGGATAGCTTCAAACATAGGTTGGATGGATATATGAGCAATGGGGCTTGGGTGTAAATGGGACTGCCCAGTACGGGCCAATAGGCACGCTGCAGTTTCCTCATTCTTATGTTCTTATATTTGGGTGTTTGGAGTCAGCAAGAGTATGAGGGTGGCTACTTTACTTCCTGACGAATGCCAGAAAGTCCCGCTGGGAACTACTAGGCCTGGTGCTGTAAGGTATTAGTTGTGGTGTTATTGCCAGAGTCTTGTTACTGATTAAAAGCTACAATTCCCAGGTAACCTGTATTGGTGGTGCTTAAGTGTACTATATGCATGAGTATAGAGTTGTGTTTGTTTTTTGGTACACCAAGTAATGGTGTATGTTGGAAGGTGTACAGTACTGTTCCTAGTTGAAAAGTACATGAGTGGAGCCATGGAGTTGATCCTTGTAGTTGTGTGTTACTGAAAGTAGTCATAAGTCTAGCTTCTTTGTAATAAACCATTTTATTTATGTTGGGGGTCATTCTCCTGCAGAGTCCCCTTTGTTCCTGCCCATATCTTGGTACCAGTATTACAGTTACCCTGTGTCCTAACCCTCGAGCCATGCTACCACAGGTCAGAGGTTAGGGGGGGGGGGGTCTATGAGAAGTATAGTAACTAAGACAGAGCTAATATATGGAGTTGATAATGTAAAAAACTGAAAGAAAGAAGGTTTGAAGAGTTAAAAAATTAAGACAGAAAGAAGTGGTTGTTTAAGAGTGGTGGGACTGAAAAAAGATAGAGTAAGAGAGTATATGAAAATGTTCCCCGATAAAATAGGGTGCAGCTCCCCTATAGTACGAAACCCCCGTCCTCATAGTGTGCCAAGCTGGTTAGTTCTTTTGAAACTAAAATTGACTTTGATACTGTATCTAACCAGAAAAACAGAGATACTATTAAGAACAAGTGTAGTGTAATAAAAGTGTTTATAAACTGAGAAAACTCCTGTTACCTTAGTCCCCCCGACACCACACTCCGTCCGCGGGAGGCCCGCTCATGGCCTCCCCTCACACCGCTAATACGCTGTAGATGCCAGTCTCCTTTGTCCTCTAAGAGGGTTACGCCTCCCAACCACCGCTGACTTCCTAGGAGTGCCAAGCAGTCCTCGGCCCTCTGACGTAGGCATATAAGTCGAGCCCTGTAACTCCACCATGTCTGAGTTGACTGGAGACCCAGCTACTCGCTCTAACTCTCCTGATGCACTGAGTGAGCCAGGCGACTGTGGTGTTGACCTTGACACCAACGGAGAAGATGGCTTTCAACTAGTTCAGTCCAGGAACAGCGGAAGGCCGAAAAGGCAGAAAGACATAGAGACAATCAACTACAACCACAACCCCCCATGAGAGTAAGATTATACTTCCCTGAAGGTACATCACCTGAAGACAAGTATCGATGGCTGAACGATGCGGAAGACAAATACCCTGAGGCTGAGTTTCAGTTCAGAGTCGGTACACAAGATCATGTTCTGATTAGAAACGACCCAGCAGTCATACAGGATCTCCTCACCAATAGCATAAGGGGAATAACCATGGAACAATCATCCCAACCATCGAGCAAGAAAACCATCTTAATCATAGGGCTCGACCAGTACCAGACCCCTACACTACTAAAAGCTCATCCCGACATCAGAAGGACCAAGCGACTCAGGGGCAAGAATGCAGTCATTGCAGACTGGGTTGGCTCGGAAGACCCACCCAAGACCATTCGAGTCCGTGGTGCCTATCGGACTCTGAAGGTAACTCTCTATCAGCCCCCTAACCGGAGGTGTTACAACTGTCAGCACTGGGGCCATGTGGCCCGGTTATGCCCCTCGACTAAGCCGTAGTGTGGTCTCTGCTCAAGGCAACATGCAACACAAGTTTGCAGAGATACAGTTGCTCAAGGGGGTGTCATCCAACAGAAGTGTATTAACTGCAAAACAGTTGGAGTTCCTGTATGGCACCCCAACTGTTCTAGAGCTCCTACACCCCTTCAGCGCCCAGACCCGCCACCCAGGCAGGTCTCAAGAAACACTAATGCTGCTAGGGTACTCCCTACGGCCAACCCCTGGCCCGCCCTCCCCACCAAAGCTCCAGGATCATCACCAGCAGTCATCGAAAGATCAGCATGGGGCAACACAGACGTACCGACACAACAGGTTGCTGCCAACACACTCCGTGAACACGCACAAAGTGAAGAGATCAATGATTTGAAAAATGAAATTAAAGAACTCAAAGCTCAGTTTACAGCTCAAACTGAAATGTTAAGGAGCCTCTGTGATACACTAAAGGAAAAAAACACCACCAACACAGTGCAGCAGCTACGGAAAAATTACAGTCAAACTGAAGACATTCAGATGTCAGTACCAGATGTGGAAACTCAAGACCCACCAGGAACTAGTGTCCACGCAGAGGAAAATAGTGATACTGGTAACAGTTCTACTGATGCCTCTGTGGACATGGTCAGTGAAGATGAACAAGCACAAACAGAAAATGGTGGTGATGTCGAGTGTAACCAAAGTGTGTTGTTGTCTGCCAATGAAATACAACAATTGTTGAGCCGTACATGCTCCAGAAATGTTTCAAAAAGGTTAACTGGCCTACTGCCTGCCGAAGGGACAGGCAGCGCAGAAAAGAACAGTATCATACAGTGCCTTTTGCTTCTTTCCAAATACATTTCATAATGGCCAGTGTTAATACCAGACAAAGTTCCAAATACATTTCATAATGGCCAGTGTGAATACCAGGCAAAGATACAGAGCGGTGAAGGTGATGAGTTGGAACATCTCATCCCTTAGAAAACGATACACTGACCTACACCACAAAGTTGTGACTGAGGACATCGATATTGTGTGTCTGCAGGAGTGTCTCACACCTAATGGTAAGCCCCCACCCAGTCTGCCCAATTATGTGTATTATGATCCTAGTTCTACTCACACATGTTTGATGTATGTTAAGAAGTCACTCCCGCATGTACCTCTTGTATCCAAAAAGACTACCAACCTTCAGTACCATGGGATCACTATCCACCTGGGCAACTCCACACTCAACGTGTTAAACGCCTATGCTCCCTCAGATCAGCTTCAGTACACAGATCTCCCAGACTTTTTACACACTGAGCCCACTGTCCTGATGGGTGACCTGAATACTAGACACAAGAAATTAGGTGACTCCACCACTAACACCAATGGTAGGAGACTTATCTCACTTCTCAGCGCATATGAAGATGTTCAAATTATAGGTAATAATGAACCAACACACATCTATGGCGGGGGTCTAGACAAATGTATTGGCTTTAATCTATCATACACAACTCATAGCTCTGATGTTGTCACTGATCTTATGTCTGACCACAGCCCAATCCAAGCTAGTATACATGTAGCCAATGACACCCCCACTGGTGGTAAACTCAACAGACGTAGAATCACAGTCAAGCAAGAACATGAAAGCCAGTTCATAGACTTCATCCATGACTGGTACAAGGACTACAAGCCTGACAACTACCAAAGTTTTAATGACGATCTGATAGATAGGACTTATGTATACTTCACCAACAATGCCTCCACCAAAAAAAGGAGAAAACGTGGTCAGCATAATGGGAACAGGCAACAGCAGTGCTATAATGACCCTGAGCAGAAAAAACTCAGGGCTAGGGTCAGGAGGGTGGGTAAGGGTTACAGACAATTTAGAACACCTCAAATGTTACAATTGTATCAAGCTTCCCTTGCTGCTGTCAGGGAACGTGTAAACGAACTCAGACAAAATGCATGGAAAGACATAAACATAATCAGAGGTAAAAATAGAAGACACGTCTCCCATCCAAACCCTCTGCAAAAGTCGAATGAGCTAATAACAAAGTGGGCTCATGTGTCTAGCTATGACATGTTACCAGCTAGGACTCGGGGACTCCTTGATGCGAAGTGTGTAGAGAGAAGTAATCTTATTAGCTTTATGCTGGGCAAACAGCACGATGAGTGTGATGTTCCATATACTGAGTGGGAGCTTGACGCCGCCCTCGCCAGGGATAGGTCTACTTCCCCTGGAGAGGACGGAGTCACCTACATCGCTAGACTACTAAGGAGCGTGCCAGGCAATCCATTGTTGGCATTGTACAATATGAGTCATGCCGAGGGCCAACTACCCACATCATGGACCAGCAGTATTGTTGTACCAATACCGAAACCAGGACAGCCTGATGCCTTTCGTCCCATATCACTACCAGCTGCCTGTGTAAAACCTTTGAGAGGATGGTTCTTGGCAGACTCTTATATAGAATCAGAGAACACATGTCTCCTAACATAAATGGCTTCACCCATGGCAAAGGTGTACATAATTGCATCACCACATTCCTAACTGTGCATGGTGATGAAAGGCACAGATACACCACATTTCTTGACCTAAAAGCTGCATTTGATATTGCCAATAGGCAACTGATATTGTACGAACTAGCCAAAATGGATATAGGAGGTAGGCTGTTACACTGGATAAGTGGTTACCTAACCAACAGAAGGGCTGCTGCACTGTTTCAGGGTTACAAAAGTGAAGTTAAAGATATGCAACTTGGTACCCCTCAAGGTGGAGTACTTAGCCCCACTTTGTTCAATGTTCTTATGAATGCATTATTAAATTTAATACCAGACAACCCCAGCAATATCTCAATCAGCTATGCTGATGATATTCTTATACATACTAAAACTCATCGTGAAATGCAAACCACCCTGAACCATGTATACGCAGCCTGTGAACACCTCGGTCTTATTATCTCCACTGACAAAACTAAGGTGTTCAACAAACAAGCTGGTAACCGCAAACGCGGCCCCGCCAAGTTCAAGATAGGTAACAACACTATTGACTATGTTTCTTCCTTTTAAATATCTTGGTGTTTCCGTCCCTTGTACCCTACCTGCCATACAACAGCTAACCCGCCAATGTACTGACAGACTGAGACCTCTTAGAAGTGTAGCGGGGTACAGCCCGCACTATGGTGCTAATATTAGAATTGTTAAAACAATGTACCTAGGCTATATAAGACCTCTGATAGATTACCACGCACCAGCCCTGGTCATTCGTGACGGGAAAGGCGTTGACAAGCTCGAGAAAATGCAAAATAAAGCCCTCAGAATTATTCTAGGATGTCCCATGAGCACTAAAGTACTTAATATGAGGAAAGAACTAGGTATACCCAGTGTTAAAGATAGAATAATTGAAGTCAACCTCATGATAGCCCTGAGGCTTCTGCGTGGTGATCCTGATAACAATGTTTCCTTAAAATTGCTAGAATGTATGAACCATGGGACTAGTGAGTCTAAATGGATCCAAACTACAGCTACACATATGAAGATGTTTGGACTAGACCACCTGTACAAAGTTGAGACACAACAGCGCTTCCTGCCACCCTGGCGGACAGTTCCCTTCGATATCACAATACCGACGTATCCGCCTAAAAAATTAATTATACAAAGCATTTATCTCCAACACACTGCCAAATTGAGAGCTCTTGAACACATACACACTCTACAGACTGATGATAATATCACACAGACCATCTACACTGATGGATCTCTAAACACCGCCTGTGGGAGGGCTGGAAGTGCTATTGTTGTGACTCAACCTGACGGTAATATAATTGAGAATGGAGTTAGAATTAACAACTGGGCTTCCACTCTACAAACTGAATTAGTTGCCATACTCACAGCTATTAAATTCATTGAAACCACTGTTTCTGACAGTCTCATCATCACTGACTCTCTATCCTCACTACTTGCCCTTGGCACCCTCGACTCAGGTTGTCACGCTCTTGTCTCTGAAGCCAGACACAAATATGCGTGCCTTGTTGACCGGGGTGTCAGGGTCAAACTGTTGTGGATCCCCTCTCACATAGGCCTCATAAAACATGACAGAGTTGATGCCCTCGCCAAACTCGCGTCTAACAAAGACACCGTTGAATACAATTTGGGTCTGTCAAAAAGAACCCTTAAAACTGTAATTAGGAAAGAACTTATTGATGAGTTTTTGACTGGGTGAACAAGTGAAGCAGGCACTAGTCGTCCATGAAATTTACCATGATGAGATGTCCGTCATTTTGCCTTATGAGCAAGCGGCAAAAGATCACTAAATTACAGAATGTTGCTCCAACTGCTTTGGGTTGAGAATTTAGAGATATAAGTACCTTTGGCAGTATGTTCCTCCAAGCAGATGTAAACAAAACTAAATGTAAAGTATGTGGCCATACATATGGCCACACACTTGAACACTACGTCCTCGACTGTGTGAAGATAGAACCTTTTAGGGACAGGTCCAAGCACACTGTGTGTGAAATAGCACAACACTTCATCTCTAATGGCAAGATAGCCGACATATTAAGATTGTATCCACTTTTTTGCACTTAGTAACTATATCAATTCTCATGTACAGAACCAAATACGCAATGTGCTTGAATACTTCTCACGTAAATGTGAATAACAAAGTGTGAGGCCAGACATACTGCCTCACACGCCTGTAGTCACGCATTTGTGAATAAGTTACCCTTTATGTATAGAACTAAACAAATAATGTAATTGAAATACTGTGTAACATTCAGTGCCGTAATATCCTGACCACAGGGGTTAATTATTATGACC
>NW_024712913.1:5446710-5455036 GCF_018991925.1 Homarus americanus
TTTACATTATTCATACTCAATTTCTGTTCCCTCAAGGTCTTCCGATCACAATCTTATTTCTATTAACTCAAGCTGGGCACGACCACCTCCCCCACCCCCTCTAAACGCCAACTATGGCACTATCGGAAGGCAAATTGGCAATCCTTACGATAATTCTTCATCGACTTTCCTTGGGATGAATGTTGTTTTTCAACGCCTCGGTAATCGGTATGTGCTGACAGCATTGCTGGGGTTATACAGGGCGGTATGAGTGCATTTATCCCATCTTCTACCAAAACTTTCACTTTTCAATCATGGTTTGATCGCTCCTGTTCTCTTGCATGTAGGGAGAGAGATAGGGCATATGAAGTTATGAAACTATATCCTGCTCCTATTACCCACTCCTCTTTCATTACTTCTAGGAATCGTTGTATGTAAGGCTATTCTTCGTAAAACCAAGCGGACTTTTATATAAAAGACCGCTGTCCTGACAAACTCTTCTTCTAGTAAATCCTGCTGGTCCTCAAACAAAAACATATGTAATAACTTCTGCACTTCCTCTTTTTCTCCTTTCTACCGACCTGATAACTCTATAGCCAATTCTCCCCCTGATAATGCCAATCTCTTTGGCACATTATTCTCCTCTAAATCCAACTTAGACGATTCCAACTCTATCCCTCCTAATCCTTCTCTTCCTGCTGAACCAATGCACTTTCCTATAATCTCTACTCGTATGGTTGTTGGTGTGTTATCTAGGTTGAATGTAAGTAAGGCGCATGGACCAGACGGAATACCCCTCGTGTTCTGGCGACTTTTTAGACTTTAGCTTGTCTATTTGCTCACAAACATCGTTACTAGTCACTACTAGCTCGCTTAATCTATTTTCTTCATCATCTCTGTATATGGTTAGTGCCTCGGGTATAATGTTTAAATTTTATTTCTTATAAACCTTTCTTTATTCCTATTTCATGTTTAAGTTTTTTGGTCATCCACCTTGGCTCATTCTTATTTGACATAATTTTTCTGTATGGTATATTTTGTTCCTGTGGTTTACGTAGTATACTAGTGAATTTAGTATAGTCATCTTCAACTGTTGTGTAGCTGGTGACCTCGCCCATTCCTACCGGAGACTGAACTGACCGTTCTCAGGTGACCTTACCTGGGTACCTTCTTAACCCCTCATAATCCGCTGATCGAAAATCTAGGACTCTGACCATATTGTCATTATTTTTCGTTTCCCAATTTAGGGTAAACCTGATTTCTCTGTGATCACTGTTCCCTAGTTCTTCCCCTATTATGGATTTCTTACCATTAATTACTTTGATTTTTGCTGTGGGTACAGCTGCTGGCACAGTTACTGAGTTAGGAGGGATAGTTAATGACATGCTTACATTTACTGGTTTTGCTTGACCCTCTTCTTCAATACTTACTCTAGGACACAATGCACTATGATGGTTTTCGGGTTTACATCTAAAGCAAGTGGATAACTTCATTGAACATTCGCTTGCCTTATGGTTAGGGCTCAGACATATAAGACAACTCCTTTCTTTCAGTATGTTAAGACAGGACAGCAAATTTTGATAGTTTTTACAATACACTGTACTGTGCTGTTCACTACAGAATATGCAGGTTTTTGCATTAAGATTTAGAGGCTTTTTTTCTGATCTGTTCAGAATCTGCTTTCCCTGAGTAACCTATAACTGTATTTGCTGTCTTTGTCATTGACTTATCTCTTACACAAGTGAGGTAGGTACCTATTTCTTCCTTCCACACTACTCCCCTGGTTCCTTTGTTACAGCTTTTTGTGATTTGTCTATCCCTTTTTTCATTTACTTTCCATTTTGTTTCTATATTTTCTTTCCAGAATGATGATTGGAGGTGTTTACACAGTTCCACTAATCCTTCTTCTATCTCTTGGTATGAAAAGTAATTCTTTTGATACATATGATACAATTCATCACAAGTTCTTTTGGGGATTTTTTTTCTGTACTATGGGATTTATTACCCAGGAAGCAGCAGATAAGTCCTTGAGATTGTTCAATGATTTTGAAGAACAACTCAAAGTAATGCGAAAGGCTTGTAATTCATCACAGTTATGTTTGGGACCAGGAAGATCCAGCAATTTGCTTATGGCTGTCTGTAAACTTAACTCTTACGTCTTCGATATTCACTTTTAAGACTGATACAGCTGCATCATAATTGGCTTCTTCAATGGTAAGTTCTGATACTAGATCATAACCTGCTCCTTTTAATTGATATAACAAATATGATAACTTATTAACTTTAGGCACTTCAACTCTGTCATGTACTAAATACTTAAATCTATCCCAAAAGGAGTTTAAATTTTATTTCCCACTAAACTCAGGGAGTGTTAGGATAGGTAACTGTAATTTGGGCAGCGCTCCAACACTGCTTCCTGATGTGAAGTTGTCTCTAGGTCGTACTTATCACTTAAATCCTCAAATTTCGTCCAACGACCCTTCAAGATTTGAATTTGAGTAGCTACATCACCTTTGAGGATTGTACCACTTTCCAACAAATCTTTACATTCATTTACACTCCCGGTTACCCATCCCAATTTTGTACTCACAGATCTCCTTAGAAGTCCCTCGGGCATTTTGATTAAATTCAAGCAAGCAGATAAGAAATATAATAGTACCAGACCAAGTTATATTAAAATACAATTAAAGATTTTACTCTAACCAGAAACACCAAATAATAATAGATGCTAAATCAAGGTTTGTAGGCCTTACTCCTTAGGTTTGCAAAAACACTAAAAGTTAGAAAATCTAGTATCATTAATTAGTGCTCCTTGAATTAATTAATCCTAGGCACAAACTACTCCATTTATTATTATAAAAATTATCAAATTTCAAATATTGTAATCCCCTAATGCAAACCAGTAGCTTCATTGAATCAACAGGGAATTATATCAATGGTAGAATGGCAATTATTCATCAGCAATTCAACCTACTCATCATTTCTGAGGCAGTAGCATTTAATTTTTCATTTGGTAGGTATCAAAAGTATCCCTATTAAGTTAAATTAAGTAATTAATATCACAATAAAGTTATCCCCTCAATGAAGGTTTATCGAACTTGACTTCCTGGTTTGCCAAAACACAGGAAGGTAACACTGAAAAGGTCAAAATTTAAAGTAATAATGCTAAAAAAATAAACAAAACACTGAAAATTAAACTTGATTAATTTATCCTCTGCCTCCGACTTCCAGATTTACTTGTTAGCTGAAGAAGAAGGTTCTTCTAGGGCCTGCCATATTAAATGGTCTAACTTCTTGTTAATCAAGTTCTTAAATTTATTGACAACAAAATATCGACCCTGGGCATTCCAGTGTACACCATCAGCTTTCAAGTTTCTCGGAAATGGTTTTGCATTGAAATGAATGTAATTTCTGGTTCTTTTATTTTTACGTTGAATTCTCCTATTCACCGATTGTGATACTGATTTATAGGTTTCCTCTGATACTCTGGCTGTAAGAGGCAGGAGTCGGGGTTCCAGTAAAGTGATGGCTACCATCGAATTGAAGGCCCTGTAGGGGTATCGAGATATTAATGTTGTCTAGCACTCAGGATGGAAGGAAACTCTAATGTGGTTTTCTTGTATAATATATAAGTTATATGATAGACAAATCTGGTGCTGGAGATGCCGTGTGGTGAGGAGCTGCTCAGTAGAGACGTGCGGTGAGTAGCGTGTTGAAGGAGATAGATGTGCAGGAGCTTCGTTAGAGAAGATGTTGCCTGTTGCTGGCCTCCTGGTTGAATGAAATGTTAACAGCGTGGAGCTTGCTGGAGGAGATGTTGCTTGTTCAGGAAAATGGGCAGAATGAGAGTTGGTTGGTGAGGAAGCTCAGAGAAGGACAGCTGGTGGGTCGCCATGCTCGCTGGCGGGAGCGAGGACCGCCAGGCAGGCGAGGAGGAGCTAAGGCAGCCAGGCAGCGGCGGAGGAGGAGGTGTTGCTAGTTCAAGAAGAATGGTCAGAATGAATCTCAATGGAGAGACAGAGCTTATATACACCCAGCAGCAGCCGCCAGTCCTCTGTGAGTCATGTTGGGAAAACCCGAGAAGTCGCCGGTGAATAGTTTCGTTGCTAAGATACGGTAACATCTGGGGACAGCACTCGCTTGGTTGCTAGGCAACGGCACGTTGGAATGTGATAGCAGGTGGTGCCTGCTACGCAGTTTGTAGGGGAGACGTCCACTACAGCCCCTTCTATTTTGTCTACTACCTTGAATATTGTATCAGAGATTTCATTGGGAACTACGTCCTCGTAGACATCATTTCCTCCCAGGAAGAGAATTGTGAAGTGGTGAGGCCACTCTAGTACCGAATTAAGACGACCATCTTGGTCGAACTGAGTTACCTTCCCCCTAGGGGCCCCAAAGCACCGTGACTGCGAGAGAGATTTAAGAGTAATGATAAGTAGGAACCTTAAGCAAAGTAAACAATGTGTTTTTGCTCGTAACAAGGCTAATAAAGTACTTAGGTTCATACAAAGGAGTGTTAGTTACAAGACTAGTGAGGTCATCCTAAAACTGTATCTTGCGCTTGTGAGACCACACCTGGATTACGCAGTTCAGTTCTGGTCACCGTATTACAGAATGGATATAGAATCACTGGAAAGAATACAGAGGAGAATGACAAGACTAATCCAGGGCATTAGGAACCTTGAGTATAGAGACAGGTTAAAGCATCTTAATTTGCACTCCCTCGAGAGACGTAGAGCGAGGGGCGACCTGATAGCGGTGTATAAGTGGAAGTCAGGACTAAACAAAGGGGACACTACAAAGGTACTCAAAGTATCCAACCAGGAGCGAACTCGTAACAATGGTTTTAAATTAGACAAATTTAGATTTAGGCGTGAAATAGGTAAACACTGGTTTGGAAACAGAGTAGTGGATGAATGGAACAAGTTACCAAATATCATCATTAACTCGAATGCTGAATAGCTTCAAACATAGGTTGGATGCTTATATGAGCAATAGGGGTTGGGTGTAAACGGGACTGCCCAGTATGGGACAATAGGCTGGCTGCAGTTTCCTCCATTCATATGTTTTATGTTCTTATCTCGCAGTCCGGTATCTCTAATCAATGTGGAGTCAGGCTATAACCCACGATTGCTACCTTGAACATATACCTATATTCTAGCGCCCCAGTTCCTCGCTGGGGCACCATGTACAGTAGATATTAAATCTAAGTTATTAAAATATAATATAATATAATTACCTAAGCTAGCCCCGTACGCTTAAAATAGCGGTACCCAAGAATAAGTGATCACCAATGTACTTAGCTATTATTTTAGGGGCGGCTATGAGTTGTAGAGAGTCTTGAGTTGCCAGCTGTCTTCTACATTTTGAGAGTCGCGTCTGCCTCCCGTGAAGTGTGAATTGAGATTGGCGTTTCTTTCGCCTTGTACAATTGCGTGACACAATCGCGCAATGATACATAAACAATATCTAAATAATTATTATAATTTTTTTTTACAATACTACTTCGTAATAGAAATACATATTTACATTTTTAGTAAACTATTGTTACTGATATCGTGTAAATTTAACGATTTTAACGTGATAAATAGAGAAAGAGGATTGCCGCACTACTTTCCGTGAAATAATCCGTCTTTCGCATGCCAACTAGTGTTTTTACAACAAATTTTTGTACACCTCGTAATCATCTCCCTTACCTAACTAGCTAATTAAATCATTAATTAATTAGCAAATTATTTACATATTCCACATTGGATTGTTATTCCAAGTTCAATAACACACAAGATCACTACTACGGTGCTTCAAGGACCTGGAGGATAAAGGTGGAAATTAATTCCCACATCATCAGTCCATAAAACACTACCTCAGTAGAAGCTACCAACGCGCCACAGGGACAACAAAAACAATCCTTGGCTTTGTTATATTCCACACAAAGCAGCGATCCTTGTTCACATGCAGAGGTCTCGGGTTTGATTCCCGACTTGTGAGGTATTGTCTGTAATAGTGTAGTCCTCGTGTTATATGGACTGATGAGATACATATGTAGCCTCGTGTTTCCTAGCGCGATTCGGTAAAATGCTTCCTCCGACCACATAGTTGGCATGGGCAACCTCCAATGGAGGTTCACAGCGCTTAACAAGCACGATGAAAAGGTATTGTGTGGAATATAACAGAGCTTGGGAGTGCATTTGGTGTTGTAGGGTTACTGGATATAATGTTGTCTAGCACTCAGGATGGATGGAAACTCTAAGGTGGTTTTCTTGTATAATATAAGTTATATGATTTACAGTCTGGTGCTGGAGGTGCCGTGTGGTGAGGAGCTGCTCAGTAGAGACGTTCGGTGAGTAGCGTGTTGAAGGAGGTAGATGTGCAGGAGCTTCGTTAGAGAAGATGTTGCCTGTTGCTGGCCTCCTGGTTGAATGAATGCTGACAGCGTGGAGCTTGCTGGAGGAGGTGTTGCTTGTTCAAGAAGAGAGACCAGAATGAGAGTTGGTTGGTGAGGAAGCTCAGAGAAGGACAGCTGGTGGGTCGCCATGCTCGCTGGCGGGAGCGTGGACCGCCAGGCAGGCGAGGAGAAGCGAGGGCCGCCAGGCAGCGGCAGAGGAGGAGGTGTTGCGTGTTGTAGAAGAGAGGCTAGAATGAATCTCAATGGAGAGACAGAGCTTATATACCCAGCAGCCGCGAGTCCTCTATGAGTCATGTTGGGAAAACCCGAGAAAGTCGCCGGTCTTTTGGTTCCGTTGCTAGGTTACCGTACCATCTGGTGTCGCCGCTCGCTTGGTTGCTAAGGAAAGCGTCGCAGGTGGGATGCAGCTACGCAGTTTGTAGGGGAGAAGTCCACTACAATACTCCCCCTTCCCTCCAGGCGGTGTAGGAGACTTGTTGTCTGTAGAGTTGCTTAGCACATGTGAGGCAGACCGGGCGGTGCATGCCTCATGTGAGACAACGGCGATGGCGTGAATGAGCCGATCGCTGAAATACAACTGTCTAGATACACACTATCTGTGGGAGAAGGGAGAAAAAGGGTGTGTGGAGGCGATGAATGTTGTGCTTCCCTCACGACAGGTACAGGGTCGTCAGATGCGCCTGCTGGGGTGTGTGTGGGCCTGGGTCAGGAGCAGGGGCTGCGTCAGCAGAAGCGGATTAGGGCTCGTGACAGCAGCTGGGTCCACGACAGCAGCAGGGTGCAGGACATTAGCAGGGAGTACCTGAGGGAGAAAAGAGGGTGTGTGGAGGCGATGAATGTTGTGTGCTTCCCTCATGGCAGGTACAGGGTCGTCAGATGCGCCTGCTGGGGTGTGTGGGCCTGGGTCAGGAGCAGGGGCTGCGTCAGCAGAAGCAGATTAGGGCTCGTGACAGCAGCTGGGTCCACGACAGCAGCAGGGTGCAGGACATTAGCAGGGAGTACCTGAGGGAGAAAAGAGGGGTGTGTGTGGGTCCGCACTCAGGAACAGAGGCCGTGTCAGGGGCGGCAGGGGTTACTGCTGGGCCGGGGTCGGCGTCTGAGGCAGGACGGGTGTGCTGGGGTCGTCAGGATGTGGTGCTTGGGGCAGGAAGAGGAGCTGGTGTCTGCTTAGAGTAACAGAGCTGCTTCTGTGTGGATACGCCATTCTTCTATGCTGCTTGAAGACTGGGAGCGTGATCAGTGTCTCCTCCATCCTGTGTGAGTGCTAATCTCCGGGAGTCACCATTTGTAGGAATTCGTGGTATAATGTTGTCTAGCACTCAGGATGGATGGAAACTCTAAGGTGGTTTTCTTGTATAATATAAGTTATATGATAGACAGTCTGGTGCTGGAGGTGCCGTGTGGTGAGTAGCTGCTCAGTAGAGACGTTCGGTGAGTAGCGTGATGAAGGAGGTAGATGTGCAGGAGCTTCGTTAGAGAAGATGTTGCCTGTTGCTGGCCTCCTGGTTGAATGAATGCTGACAGCGTGGAGCTTGCTGGAGGAGGTGTTGCTTGTTCAGGAAGATGGGCAGAATGAGAGCTGGTTGGTGAGGAAGCTCAGAGAAGGACAGCTGGTGGGTCGCCATGCTCGCTGGCGGGAGCGAGGACCGCCAGGCAGGCGAGGAGAAGCGAGGGGCCGCCAGGCAGCGGCGGAGGAGGAGGTGTTGCTTGTTGTAGAAGTGAGGCCGGAATCAATCTCAATGGAGAGACAGAGCTTATATACCTAGCAGACGTGAGTCACCTATGAGTCACGTTGGGAAAACCCGAGAAGTAACCGGTCTTTGGCTCGGTTGCTAGGATACGGCGGCGCATCTGGTGACGCCGCTCGTTTGGTTGCTAAGGAAGGCGTCGCAGGTGGGATGCAGCTACGCAGTTTGTAGGGGAGACGTCCACTACAGT
>NW_024712913.1:5455136-5582523 GCF_018991925.1 Homarus americanus
TGGCATAAGTTCGTAAAATGCCGATAGGTGTTTCTTTCTCGGGCAATCACTGCGACTGATACATAACTGAGTAGGAGAAGTAAGCCAATCATGTCACAACACTATTAGACCCAATAGAGTGCTGTGATCACCTTGAATTTATAGAAGAAAGAGGGCAATTTGATTAACACACTGGTGCCGGCACCGATTTTTATTTCAGCAATGTATTATGTCGGTTTCTTTTTTGGTTGGAATCAATTGTCTTCTACTGCGTTTCCGGCGGAAATTTATATTTTTCAGTATTAAAAAAAGACCACATAGGCGGATCAGGGAAGTCCTAGGGTCCGGTTCCCCCTTTTCATCAGAAAATTCCAATACTTTTCTTTAATGCAGTATTGTACTAAGGCGTGTTAGTATAGTAAAAAATAATTATTATTGGCCTAAGAATATCTTAATATCACGTACACATGGCCTTAAAATGGCCTCAAATGTCCATGATATTGGTCAGATGAAAAAAATGGGACTTAGCGCCCCCTAAGCTGGGTGGGCTCCTGTGCTCACCATGTTCCCCAACCACAATTCCTTGTACCCCTTCTCTTGATATCCCTGGATCCGCCCTGGACCTCCCCATTACCAACAATATTGGTTGTTCAAAGTGGGCAGGGCTTTGAAGTAGAGGGAAAATGTGGGGTATACTAAAAGGAACACCAAATAAATCTTTGAAAACCTTACCTAACATATAAAAAGGTTAACAATTGCTTTGGAGCTCATGGCTCCCCCCCCTTTCATCTGAACACCGAAATATACCCAACACATTAAACACAAAAACAAGAATATTTGAATTTCTTATAATATTTTTCTGGATACCAACTTACAGTTTTTAATTAATTGTCCCTTTATTTCTTATCATTGTTTTAATGTGAAAAGTTTTAAAGGTAGCACATCTTCCTCTGCAAACTAGATAATACAGTAGTTATTACAACCTCATCGTAAAAATCTTAAAAAATCCCTATGTATATGTGCCACATATGACTCATTTATGATGTGCCAACAGTGATCTATGTAGAAGCTTTGGTAATGGCTAATTTGGACAATCGTATTTGCTTCTACACTTTAGTTCATGAGGAATGGATAAGTGGTTTACAGCCCAAACTTCCACAATTATCATCATAATGGTTAAAGACAAAAAGCTAACACTGAAATCACATTTAAATAATACCTAACGCAATCTCCAGGTAGTAAGTAGTAGGGAGCTACTACCAAGCCCCAGGTTGCTGATCTATCTTTCTGCCATATTTACACTCAATTGCAGGGTCTCAATTGTCACTTTACTATTGACAACACAACACATATTGTATAACCGTACTCACTCTTGATCTGTTCTATTCTGTCTATTCATTTATTCTCCTTTGAGATCAACTAACAATAATATTAAAGCATGGCCTTCTCGGATGGGTCCCACTGATCGGGAAGGTTGTAGACCCCAGGGCCAACCTTGATCACCATCAAACGACTAGAGGCCTCAACTAACGTTAATGTGGTTGCTAGAGGATCGGGTTTTTTCACACTTAATTTTTTCAACTATCGCGGCCTGAAATCCAATTTTCCTTCTGTGGAGCACCATCTATTAACCACTTCCCCGACCTCTTACTATCTGAACTTCAAATGCCCAAAGCAGCTTCACCCAAACCTTTTCACTTCTTCAACTACAACTTTTATACCTCTTTCCGTGTAGTTGCCTACGTGAATCGGCTGCTTGTCCAATTAACCAGTCCGTTCACACATATTTATATTTGGGTTTAAGTAACAGAAACCCAAACGGTAGTTCCTTTGTTTTTTTATAAAATGTTGTATATATAATTCCTGAGTGTATATCAACCGTAAGTCTCACGTCTAGGAGTGAATGAAAGGGACGGCGTTTATGTATGATAAACGTTAGGTCACGTCTTTCGATATGAGTTGAGTGAGCTACTGAAGCTTAGGGGCATCGCAGTGCGTGCTTACAGAAATGCTGAGCTATGGGTCTCGCCCTCTTGGGTAAGTTGCCGCTCACGTGTCAATCTCATGTCTTATCAAAGACAGAAAGTTACAGGGTGGTGAATCTGAATATAATATCAGATGTATTGACCCATTTATAATACGTTCTGTTGATGAGACAAGGGCCTATTACAACTGCAACACGTACACCTATAAGCTCGACTCACGGTTCTTGAATCTTCCCTTTGTGATGTCATCTGACTCAAAATATCTCTACCAACTATGACTATTTTCCTTTGTTTCCTATAATGTTCTCCCAACTCTACCAACTATTTAGAACTCTTTAAGTATCTCACTTCTTGCCATGAGTCGTTGCAATCCACACCCTAACACCGAGATCCTCTACCTAGGGTTTCAATGTACATCACAAGAGTGGCTTGGCTCAGAGGATGACCCAGGTGGAGCTGAGGCACATTTCCGAACTTAATGATCTGGAGCAAATAATTAAACAGCCAACACGTTCCTGATCGACACGATCAACTTACTATTGTTGATCTACGTTTACCTCAAAACAGTCTAACCCTTTACATTATTCATACTCAATTTCTGTTCCTCAAGGTCTTCCGATCACAATCTTATTTCTATTAACTCAAGCTGGGCACGACCACCTCCACCCCTCTAAACGCCAACTATGGCACTATCGGAAAGCAAATTGGCAATCCTTACGATAATTCTTCATCGACTTTCCTTGGGATGAATGTTGTTTCAACGCCTCGGTAATCGGTATGTGCTGACAGCATTGCTGGGGTTATACAGGGCGGTATGAGTGCATTTATCCCATCTTCTACCAAAACTTTCACTTTTCAATCATGGTTTGATCGCTCCTGTTCTCTTGCATGTGGGGAGAGATAGGGCATATGAAGTTATGAAACTATATCCTGCTCCTATTACCCTCCTCTTTCATTACTTCTAGGAATCGTTGTATGTAAGGCTATTCTTCGTAAAACCAGCGGACTTTTTATAAAGACCGCTGTCCTGACAAACTCTTCTTCTAGTAAATCCTGCTGGTCCTCAAACAAAACATATGTAATAACTTCTGCACTTCCTCTTTTCTCCTTTCTACCGACCTGATAACTCTATAGCCAATTCTCCCCTGATAATGCCAATCTCTTTGGCACATTATTCTCCTCTAAATCCAACTTAGACGATTCCAACTCTATCCCTCCTAATCCTTCTCTTCCTCTGAACCTATGCACTTTCCTATAATCTCTACTCGTATGGTTGTTGGTGTGTTATCTAGGTTGAATGTAAGTAAGGCGCATGGACCAGACGGAATACCCTCGTGTTCTGGCGACTTTTAGACTTTAGCTTGTCTATTTGCTCACAAACATCGTTACTAGTCACTACTAGCTCGCTAATCTATTTTCTTCATCATCTCTGTATATGGTTAGTGCCTCGGGTATAATGTTTAAATTTTATTTCTTATAAACCTTTCTTTATTCCTATTTCATGTTTAAGTTTTTGGTCATCCACCTTGGCTCATTCTTATTTACATTAATTTTCTGTATGGTATATTTTGTTCCTGTGGTTTACGTAGTATACTAGTGAATTTAGTATAGTCATCTTCAACTGTTGTGTAGCTGGTGACCTCGCCCATTCCTACCGGAGACTGAACTGACCGTTCTCAGGTGACCTTACCTGGGTACCTTCTTAACCCTCATAATCCGCTGATCGAAAATCTAGGACTCTGACCATATTGTCATTATTTTCGTTTCCCAATTTAGGGTAAACCTGATTTCTCTGTGATCACTGTTCCCTAGTTCTTCCCCTATTATGGATTTCTTACCATTAATTACTTTGATTTTGCTGTGGGTACAGCTGCTGGCACAGTTACTGAGTTAGGAGGATAGTTAATGACATGCTTACATTTACTGGTTTTGCTGACCCTCTCTCTTCAATACTTACTCTAGGACACAATGCACTATGATGGTTTTCGGGTTTACATCTAAAGCAAGTGGATAACTTCATTGAACATTCGCTTGCCTTATGGTTAGCTCAGACATATAAGACAACTCCTTTCTTTCAGTATGTTAACAGGACAGCAAATTTTGATAGTTTTACAATACACTGTACTGTGCTGTTCACTACAGAATATGCAGGTTTTTGCATTAAGATTTAGAGGTTTTTTCTGATCTGTTCAGAATCTGCTTCCCTGAGTAACCTATAACTGTATTTGCTGTCTTTGTCATTGACTTATCTCTTACACAAGTGGGTAGGTACCTATTTCTTCCTTCCACACTACCCCCTGGTTCCTTTGTTACAGCTTTTTGTGATTTGTCTATCCCTTTTTCATTTACTTTCCATTTTGTTTCTATATTTTCTTTCCAGAATGATGATTGGAGGTGTTTACACAGTTCCACTAATCCTTCTTCTATCTCTGGTATGAAAAGTAATTCTTTTGATACATATGATACAATTCATCAAAGTTCTTTTGGGGATTTTTTTTCTGTACTATGGATTTATTACCCAGGAAGCAGTAGATAAGTCCTTGAGATTGTTCAATGATTTTGAAGAACAACTCAAAGTAATGCGAAAGGCTTGTAATTCATCACAGTTATGTTTGGGACCAGGAAGATCCAGCAATTTGCTTTATGGCTGTCTGTAAACTTAACTCTTACGTCTTCGATATTCACTTTTAAGACTGATACAGCTGCATCATAATTGGCTTCTTCAATGGTAAGTTCTGATACTAGATCATAACCTGCTCCTTTTAATTGATATAACAAATATGATAACTTATTAACTTTAGGCACTTCAACTCTGTCATGTACTAAATACTTAAATTTATCCCAAAAGGAGTTTAAATTTTTCCCACTAAACTCAGGGAGTGTTAGGATAGGTAACTGTAATTTGGGCAGCGCTCCAACACTGCTTCCTGATGTGAAGTTGTCTCTAGGTCGTACTTATCACTTAAATCCTCAAATTTCGTCCAACGACCCTTCAAGATTTGAATTTGAGTAGCTACATCACCTTTGAGGATTGTACCACTTTCCAACAAATTTACATTCATTTACACTCCCGGTTACCCATCCCAATTTTGTACTCACAGATCTCCTTAGAAGTCCTCAGGCATTTTGAATAAATTCAAGCAAGCAGATAAGAAATATAATAGTACCAGACCAAGTTATATTAAAATACAATTAAAGATTTTACTCTTAACCAGAAACACCAAATAATAATAGATGCTAAATCAAGGTTTGTAGGCCTTACTCCTTAGGTTTGCAAAAACACTATAAGTTAGAAAATCTAGTATCATTAATTAGTGCTCTTTGAATTAATGAATCCTAGGCACAAACTACTCCATTTATTATTATAAAAATTATCAAATTTCAAATATTGTAATCCCTAATGCAAACCAGTAGCTTCATTGAATCAACAGAATTATATCAATGGTAGAATGGCAATTATTCATCAGCAATTCAACCTACTCATCATTTCTGAGGCAGTAGCATTTAATTTTTCATTTGGTAGGTATCAAAAGTATCCCTATTAAGTTAAATTAAGTAATTAATATCACAATAAAGTTATCCCTCAATGAAGGTTTGAACTTGACTTGGTTTGCCAAACACAGGAAGGTAACACTGAAAAGGTCAAAATTTAAAGTAATAATGCTAAAAATAAACAAAACACTGAAAATTAAACTTGATTAATTTATCCTCTGCCTCCGACTTCCAGATTTACTTGTTAGCTGAAGAAGAAGGTTCTTCTAGGGCCTGCCATATTAAATGGTCTAACTTCTTGTTAATCAAGTTCTAAATTTATTGACAACAAAAATATCGACCCTGGGCATTCCAGTGTACACCATCAGCTTTCAAGTTTCTCGAAATGGTTTTGCATTGAAATGAATGTAATTTCTGGTTCTTTTATTTTTACGTTGAATTCTCCTATTCACCGATTGTGATACTGATTTATAGGTTTCCTCTGATACTCTGGCTGTAAGAGGCAGGAGTCGGGGTTCCAGTAAAGTGATGGCCACCATCGAATTGAAGGCCCTGTAGGGTATCGAGATATTAATGTTGTCTAACCAGAGATGGAAGGAAACTCTAATGTGGTTTTCTTTGTATAACAAATAAGTTATATGATAGACAGTCTGGTGCTGGAGATGCCGTGTGGTGGGGAGCTGCTCAGTAGAAGACGTTCGGTGAGTAGCGTGTTGAAGGAGATAGAAGTGCAGGAGCTTGTTAGAGAAGATGTTGCCTGTTGCTGGCCTCCTGGTTGAATGAAATGTTAACAGCGGAGCTTGCTGGAGGAGATGTTGCTTGTTCAGAAAAATGGGCAGAAGGAGAGTTGGTTGGTAAGGAAGCTCAGAGAAGGACAGCTGGTGGGTCGCCAGGCCCGCTGGCGGAGCGAGGACCGCCAGGCAGGCGAGGAGGAGCTAAGGCAGCCAGGCAGCGCGGAGGAGGAGGTGTTGCTAGTTCAAGAAGAATGGTCAGAATGAATCTCAATGGAGAGACAGAGCTTATATACACCCAGCAGCAGCCGCCAGTCCTCTATGAGTCATGTTGGGAAAACCCGAGAAGTCGCCGGTGAATAGTTTCGTTGCTAAGATACCTAACATCTGGGGACAGCTCGCTAGTATGCAGGCAACGGCACGTTGGAATGTGATAGCAGGTGGTGCCTGCTACGCAGTTTGTAGGGGAGACGTCCACTACAGCCCCTTCTATTTTGTCTACTACCTTGAATATTGTATCAGAGATTTCATTGGGAACCACGTCCTGTAGACATCATTTCCTCCCAGGAGGAGAATGTGAAGTGGTGAGGCCACTCTAGTACCGAATTAAGACGACCATCTTGGTCGAACTGAGTTACTCCTTCCGAGGGGCCCCAAAGCACCGTGACTGCGAGAGATTTAGAGTATGATAAGTAGGAACCTTAAGCAAAGTAAACAATGTGTTTTGCTCGTAACAAGGCTAATAAAGTACTTAGGTTCATACAGAGTGTTAGTTACAAGACTAGTGAGGTCATCCTAAAACTGTATCTTGCACTTGTGAGACCACACCTGGATTAAGCAGTTCAGTTCTGGTCACCGTATTACAGAATGGATATAGAATCACTGGAAAGAATACAGAGGAGAATGACAAGACTAATCCAGGGCATTAGCAACCTTGAGTATAGAGACAGGTTAAAGCATCTTAATTTGCACCTCGAGAGACGAGAGCGAGGGGCGACCTGATAGCGGTATAAGTGGAAGCCAGGACTAAACAAAGGGACACTACAAAGGTACCAAAACTATCCAACCAGGAGCGAACTCAGAACAATGGTTTTAAATTAGACAAATTTAGATTTAGGCGTGAAATAGGTAAACACTGGTTTGGAAACAGAGTAGTGGATGAATGGAAAAGTTACCAAATATCATCATTAACTCGAATGCTGAATAGCTTAAACATAGGTTGATGCTTATATGAGCAATAGGGTTGGGTGTAAACGGGACTGCCCAGTGGGCCAACAGGCTGGCTGCAGTTTCCTCCATTCATATGTTTTATGTTCTTATCTCGCAGTCCGGTATCTCTAATGTGAGTTAGGCTATACCACGATTGCTACCTTGAACATATACCTATATTCTAGCCCCCAGTTCTCGCTGGGGCACCATGTACAGTAGATATTAAATCTAAGTTATTAAAATATAATATAATATAATTACCTAAGCTAGCCCTGTAAGCTTAAAATAGCGGTACCCAAGAATAAGTGATCACCAATGTACTTAGCTATTATTTTAGGGCGGCTATGAGTTGTAGAGAGTCTTGAGTTGCCAGCTGTCTTCTACATTTTGAGAGTCGCGTCTGCCTCCCGTGAAGTGTGAATTGAGATTGGCGTTTTCGTTTTGTACAATTGGTGACAACAATCGCGCAATGATACATAAACAATATCTAAATAATTATTGTAATTTTTTTACAATACTATTTCGTAATAGAAATACATATTTACATTTTTAGTAAACTATTGTTATATCGTGTAAATTTAACGATTTTAACGTGATAAATAGAGAAAGAGGATTACCGCAATACTTTCCGTGAAATAATCCGTCTTTCGCATGCCAACTAGTGTTTTTACAAAATTTTTGTACACCTCGTAATCATCTCCTTAACCTAACTAGCTAATTAAATCATTAATTTATTAGCAAATAATTTCACATATTCCACATTGGATTGTTATTCCAAGTTCAATAACACACAAGATCACTACTACGGTGCTTCAAGGACCTGGAGGATAAAGGTGGAAATTAATCTCACATCATCAGTCCAAACACTACCTCAGTAGTAGCTACCAACGCGCCACAGGACAACAAAACAATCCTTGGCTTTGTTATATTCCACACAAAGCAGCGATCCTGTTCACATGCAGAGGTCTCGGGTTTGATTCCGACTCTGTGAGGTATTGTCTGTAATAGTGTAGTCCTCGTGTTATATGGACTGATGAGATACATATGTAGGCCTCGTGTTTCCTAGCGATTCGGTAAGATGCTTCCTCCGACCACATAGTTGGCATGGGCAACCTCCAATGGAGGTTCACAGCTTAACAAGCACGATGAAAAAGGTATTGTGTGAATATAACAAAGCTTGGGAGTGCATTTGGTGTTGTAGGGTTACTGGATATAATGTTGTCCAGCACTCAGGATGGATGGAAACTCTAAGGTGATTTTCTGTGTAATATAAGTTATATGATTTACAGTCTGGTGCTGGAGGTGCCGTGTGGTGAGGAGCTGCTCAGTAGAGACGTTCGGTGAGTAGCGTGTTGAAGGAGGTAGATGTGCAGGAGTTTCGCTAGAGAAGATGTTGCCTGTTGCTGGCCTCCTGGTTGAATGAATGCTGACAGCGTGGAGCTTGCTGGAGGAGATGTTGCTTGTTCAGAAGATGGGCAGAATGAGAGCTGGTTGGTGAGGAAGCTCAGAGAAGGACAGCTGGTGGATCGCCATGCTCGCTGGCGGAGCGTGGACCGCCAGGCAGGCGAGGAGAGGCAATGCTGGCAAAGGCAGAGGAGGAGAGGCATGGTAAAGTGAGGCAAGAATGAATCTCAATGGAGAGACAGAGCTTATATACCCAGCAGCCGCGAGTCCTCTATGAGTCATGTTGGGAAAAACCCGAGAAGTAACCGGTCTTTGCCCGGTTGCTAGGATACGGCGGCGCATCTGGTGACGCTGCTCGTTTGGTTGCTAAGGAAAGCGTCGCAGGGATGCAGCTACGCAGTTTGTAGGGGAGACGTCCACTACAATACCCCTTCCTCCAGGCGGTGAAGGAGACTTGTTGTCTGTAGAGTTGCCACATGTGAGGCAGACTGGGAGGTGCATGCCCATGTGAGACAACGGCATGGCGTGAATGAGCCGATCGCTGAAATACAACTGTCTAGATACACACTATCTGTGGGAGAAGGGAGAAAAGGGTGTGGGAGGCGATGAATGTTGTGCTTCCCTCACGACAGGTACAGGGTCGTCAGATGCGCCTGCTGGGGTGTGTGTGTGGGCCTGGGTCAGGAGCAGGGGCTGCGTCAGCAGAAGAGGATTGGGGCTTGTGACAGCAGCTGGGTCCACGACAGCAGCAGGGTGCAGGACATTAGCAGGGAGTACCTGAGGGAGAAAAGAGGGTGTGTGGAAGCGATGAATGTTGTGCTTCCTCACGACAGGTACAGGGTCGTCAGATGCGCCTGCTGGGGTGTGTGTGGGCCTGGGTCAGAGCAGGGGCTGCGTCAGCAGAAGCAGATTAGGGCTCGTGACAGCAGCTGGGTCCACGACAGCAGCAGGGTGCAGGACATTAGCAGGGAGTACCTGAGGAGAAAAAGAGGGGTGTGTGTGTGTGTGGGTCCGCACCAGGGAACAGAGGCCGCGTCAGGGGCGGCAGGGGTTACTGCTGGGCCGGGGTCGGCGTCTGAGGCAGGACGGGTGTGCTGGGGTCGTCAGGATGTGGTGCTTGGGGCAGGAAGAGGAGCTGGTGTCTGCTTAGAGTAACAGAGCTGCTTCTGTGTGGATAAGCCATTCTTCTATGCTGCTTAAAGACCGGGAGCGTGATCATGTCTCCTCCATCCGTGTGAGTGCTAATTTCCGGGGTCACCATTTGTAGGAATTCGTGGTATAATGTTGTCTAGCACTCAGGATGGATGGAACTCTAAGGTGGTTTTCTGTATAATATAAGTTATATGATAGACAGTCTGGTGTTGAGGTGCCGTGTGGTGAGTAGCTGCTCAGTAGAGACGTTCGGTGAGTAGCGTGGTTGAAGGAGGTAGATGCAGGAGCTTCGTTAGAGAAGATGTTGCTGTTGCTGGCCTCCTGGTTGAATGAATGCTGACAGCGTGGAACTTGCTGGAGGAGATGTTGCTTGTTCAGGAAGATGGGCAGAATGAGAGTTGGTTGGTGAGGAAGCTCAGAGAAGGACAGCTGGTGGTCGCCATGCTCGCTGGCGGGAGCGTGGACCGCCAGGCAGGCGAGGAGAAGAAGGTCGCCAGGCAGCGGCGGAGGAGGAGGTGTTGCGCGGTTGTAGAAGTGAGGCAAGAATGAATCTCAATGGAGAGACAGAGCTTACATACCAGCAGCCGCAGTCCTCTATGAGTCATGTTGGGAAAACCCGAGAAGTAACCGGTCTTTGGCTCGTTGTTAGATAATGGGCGCGATCTGGTGACGCCGCTGTTTGGTTGCTAAGGAAAGCGTCGCAGGGATGGAAGCATGCAGTTTGTAGGGGAGACGCCCACTACAGTGTCCTTGTGGTGCGGTGGTAGAGATCCCTGTTCATACGAGAGATTCCGGTTCGATTTCGCACAAATGAGGTATTGTATAAACAGTAAAACTGAATAACCGATTTCTTCGATTAACCGCCATCCCGACCACTAAAGTAAATATATTTTTTTTTTCGGGATTAGCCAACCCGCACAGGTCACTGACCTACATCAGAGCCTGAAGGAAAATGTAATTAATACATAATAATACAAAAAAAAATAATAATAATAATAATAATAATAATAATAATAATAATAATAAAATAATAATAATAATAGTAATAGGCTATAGGTAGAAGGATAAATTGTGGAGAAATTCACCTCCATGACTATTATATAGGTATTACAGTAGGGTTAAAACCGAGATAAGGAAAGCAAAGAGGAATAATGAGGTAGGATAGCAAGGAGGCGAAGACAAACCCCAAAAATATTCTACCAAATGTATCAAACTAAAACACGAGAAAAGATTGGACCAATACGGTCAGACTCTCAAGTAGCTCACTGATAACGAAGGAGAAATGAGCAATAATTTGAATAAATATTTTTCAACAGTTTCACCACCGAAAATTTAAACATGATACCCGAGGCACCGACTCTATTCAGAGATAGTGAAGAAAACAAATTAAGGAGATAGTAGTGACTAGTAACGATGTTAGTAAGCAAATAGACAAACTAAAGCCTTATAAGTCACCTGGTCCCGACGAGATATTTGCCAGAGTATTAAAGGAATGTAAGGAAGAGCTTAGTATGCCCTTAGCAAAGTTGTTTAATATGTCATTAAAAACAGGTGTAGTACCAGAATTCTGGAGGATAGCGAATGTAATACCGATTTTCAAGAAGGATAGATCACTATCCTCTAACTACCGCCCAATCAGTCTAACATCAATAGTAGGCAAATTACTGAAGCAATCATTTCAAACTCTATTCGAAGTCACCTGGAGAAGCACAGATTGATCAATGATTCCCAGCATGGCTTCACAAGCGGACGTTCTTGCCTAACTAATCTATTCACATTCTTTTCATCAGTTTCGAATCGGTGGATGAGGGCAAAGCCTTCTGACAGAGTCTCCCCACGAAAGGCTAATTATAAAGGTAGAAGTCATGGCATCAAAGGTGACATCCTTAAATGGATTAGGCGTGGTTAGGACAGGAAACAGCCAGTGAGCATTAACGGCACTAAGTCCCATTGAGCAACGTCACAAGTGGAGTTCCCCAAGGATCAGTACTTGGACCATTATTATTTATTATGTACATAAACGACATAGATATCAGCATTGACAGCAACATAAGTAAATTTGCTGATGACACTAAAATAGGACGCAAATCTGACGAGGACTCGCAAAACTACAGGAAGATCTAAACAAATTTTTCGAATGGTCTGAAAAATGGCAGATGAAATTTAACGTGGACAAATGTAAAGTACTCAGTATAGGAGATGTAAACAGAAACCAGATACCAGATGAACAACAATGCCATAGAGAAATCCGACTGCAGAGAGATTTAGGAGTAATGATAAGTAGGAACCTTAAGCCAAGTAAACAATGTGTTTTTGCTCGGATTCAAGGCTAATAAAGTACTTGGGTTCATACAAAGGAGTGTTAGTTACAAGACTAGCGAGAGTCATCCTAAAACTGTATCTTGCTCTTGTGAGACCACACCTGGATTAACCAGTTCAGTTCTGGTCACCGATACAGAATGGATATAGAATCACTGAAAGAATACAGAGGAGAATGACAAGACTAATCCAGGCATTAGCAACCTTGAGTATAGAGACAGGTTAAAGCATCTTAATTTGCTCACCCTTGAGAGACGGAGAGCGAGGGGCGACCTGATAGAGGTGTATAAGTGGAAGGCAGGGCAAACAAAGGGACATTATATAGGTACTCAAACTATCCAACCAGGAGCGAACTCGTAACAATGGTTTTAAATTAGACAAATTTAGATTTAGGCGTGAATAGGTAAACACTGGTTTGAAACAGAGTAGTGGATGAATGGAACAAGCCAAATATCATCATTAACTCGAATACGCTGAATTGCTTCAAACATAGGTTGGATGCTCATACAGCAATAGGGGTTGGGTAAACGGGACTTGCCCAGTATGGGCCAATAGGCCCGCAGTTGCCTCCATTCTTGTGTTCTTGTGTTCTTGTAATAATAATAATAATAATAAAAGAACCATAAAAAGAAATGCAAAAGAATTAAAAAAAATCAAAAGTGAGAAACAATATATGTTGTCTTGTCAATAGTAACAGAATTAATTGGAAACCCTGCCTGCAATTGTGTGTAAATATGAGGCGAAGTCAGATCAACAACCTGGGACTTGGTCATAATTTTCGTGATGCCATATGGCAGCAGGGTCTACCGATAGACAACAGATTATGCTTGTAATGTCTTTGAGCCGTAGGCTCCCTGTTTGGTAGCTGCTTACTACCTAAGCGGCAATAAAATAAAAATGCTATTCTATTATTCTTTTCTCAGGTTTTGGCTACTGCTTATGTATGGACAGTATTTCATTAATAAAAAGTTTTGTTATTAAGTGTTATGTTCTTTGACTTTTCCTTTTTTTTATTCACGGTTTCTGTGCTAGTTCATATTTATTTACTAAAGTGTGGTTATTCTTTTAATGCAAATGCTATTGGAAATATGAATGGTAAAATGAACAAAAGTAAATAGAGGACTTAAATGAGGGTAGGTTAAGGAATGGGTACTTTAAAACAGGCATGTTTTATTTCCGTAGACTTTATTTACTATTAATGACCTTTTGGATTATCAATTTGCCCTTACCCCCATATGGCGGAGCGGTTAATCGAAGTTTACTGTATGTATGTTGTATTGTCAATAAAGAACATAGAACATACGAAAATAAGGTCTACTGGCGACCGGTTGGCCTGTGCGCTAGCAGCTCCTGTCGAGAGTTACTACCACTCTCTATCCATCTGAATCTATCAGCCTCCTTTTAGAGCTTTCCAGAATTCCAGCACTTACAAAGTTGCTAAGCTTGTTTCACTCGTCCACCACCCTATTTGTAGACAGTTTCTTCCTATCTCCCTCCTAAACCTAAGCTTATCAACTTAAATCCGTTGCTCTGAGTCTATCACTGCCGGATATTATAGAACATCTATATCCCCTTTATTGATTCCTTTCACCCACTTAAATACTTCTATCATATCTCCCCGCACTCTTCGTCTTTCTAGGAATGCAAGTTAAGTTTCTTTAACCTATCCTGATATGGAAGGTTTCTAGGTCCCCGGAATCATGTTCGTCATTCTTCCTTTCTGCACCGACTCTGAGTAGTTGATATCCATTCTATATTAAGGGCATAGGGCTTTGAACCACTGATAAGTTTGGCTGACTAGCACAAGATGTAAGCTGCAATAGGAACCTCTGCACTCTTATTGTACACTTCTAGATATAAAACCCGGTTCTCTGTTTGCCTTATTTCGAACATTAACTTTTGGTGTGTGTAAATGAGGCATAAAATCAGATCAATATGACTCTCAGTTCACATCTCAATAACTACTGTTACATTACTTCCTGACTGTAATCAACAATGTTTATATCTTCTCATTAAATATAATAATTTCATTTTGTGATGAATATGTCTAAGACCAAAAACAGCTGGCCTGAGTGGGTTTATAAGGGAGGGACACAAAATTGAAGCTTATATTAAAAGACATATTTCTACCTATGACATTACTCATACATCAAGAATGCAGACAATGTGTCCAAGCCTGATTGGAAACACGCAGAATGGAGAAAACTGTCTACAAATTTAAGCGGTATGAAGCAGTTCTGCGATGATGTCTGGGGACAAGTCAGGACGTTTAACTAATCTCGACAAGTGCGGCGAGAGCCCCAGTGAAGGCAGCGTTGTAGGTGCCAGGACACACCATTGTGAGTTATATCCTTGCGGTCGTCTGTGTAGTCACCGTTCTAGGTAGAAGAAAGCCAAACTTAATTTAGGGAAAATTGTGTATGGGGAGGGCGACCATGTTGCAATGGTGGTGGAAGCTAAAAAAAAAAATGAGAATTACAAAACATCCCATGCTGAGATGCTTGAAGACATGACTTGTTGTCAACTCAGTTTAATCATATTTATATGACCTGCTGGTACTTAACCTCGGCGGTCAGCGGCGGAAGCTTCCGAAAGGACGTGGGGAGTTGGGGCCGGGATTGTCAGAGCTCCTGAACAGTCTGCTGGGGGTTCAGGCAAAGAGCTGAAGAGGTAAATATTGATTCGTGACTCAGATGAAGCCCATACTCATATAAAGTGGGATTAAACGTAACCAACCATCATAAATAATGACCGGTGATGTGAAAACAAAAACTCAAAATAGGCATAATAAGAAATTGAGTGTGATGTATAAAATTCGATATACAGTAAGCAACTCCCCGCAAAACTCGAGCCACAATCTTGTAAGTGAAGCCGAAATGCTACCACCATGCCACTCTGAGAACACACAAAGCAATTCTGAACTTTGTTCACACAAAGCCTGTTCAAACGAGCTTATGGCGCCGTGAACCTCTAATGGGGACTACCCGTATCACGTAGGTGGTCAGAGTAACGTTTTACCAAATCCGGCTTCGAAACACGAGGATCCATATATATTTCATTAGCCCAATAAAGCATGCGGACTTCTACATACAATCAACACCTCAACCCACCAGGATTCGAACCCGGCCCACAGGCCCATGACTGTGACCGGGGACATAACTAGTCATGTCAAGTCAGGTAAAAATATGACACCTAATCATCTATCCTACATCTACCTTAAATGCTTTCAAAGCATTTTTTAACCCTAGGCCACTGACAAATAAATTGTGTAACACATTATCGGTTTGCTGAGTTCAATGAATTCATTCCTCTAATCAAACTTGCTTCTTTCTGTGAAACATGATGATTTCTACACTTCTAATCTGTGTTCCTAATCTATGGGATGTTTATTGTTCCTTATATGAACGAAAAGTGCACTGCTTTCGAATGCCGTTCTAATATTGTACTTGTGCTGTTTAATTCTGAGTTTCAATGCTTTCCCAGTCTGACCTACATAATTTATATTACAATTGCTACATGAAATACAGTAAACACTTACATTTACATTCAAAGTCGGGCGATTCTTAATTAATATATTAGTAATAGTTGTGTTATACTTAAAAACAACATTAATGTTTAATAATTTAAGGGACTGAACTAACGGGTCAAATTCATTGCGATAAGGTAGAGTCAAAATATTCTTAAATGTAGGAACTTGTCTAGTTTGAGTAGAATAAAAGGATTGTTTAGCCCTTTTAAAACAACGATCAACAAACAATGAAGAGTACCCAAGTTTTTGTGCAATGGACAATGAATGTTTGCAGTTATTTTCAATAAATTAGGTCTGAATATTATATATATATATATATATATATATATATATATATATATATATATATATATATATATATATATATATATATATATATATATATATATATATATATATATATATATATATATATATATATATATATATATATATATATATATATATATATATATATATATATATATATATATATATATATATATATGCTGACAACCACAAGGAAAGAAGAAAACACGAAGTTCCCAAGCGCTTTCGTGTAATTCACATCTTCAGGGGGTGAGTAAAGACTAAGGAGTAATTATTGACAAAGCTTATGTATACAGTAAAGGAGAGCGAGATCAAATCCCAGGGGACAGCAGTGTCCAATTTATTCAGGTCATAAGGTAAAGTGACCCAACCTCCTCACCTGGTTACCAATCTTCTTAATCACAAAATTGTCTAGTTTGTACATGCCATTACTCAAATTCATGTTGACAGATTCGGTATGTTTAATGGGACTACATTCTATAATGATACTACTGACAATTGAATTGCAAGATAATATTTAGGAGGCATTTTCCCAGTCAATGCAATGCTTTTTATCTCTCATATGAATGAACAGAGCATTGGATTCCAAGCCTGTCCTAACACTATATTTATGCTGTTTAAGTCTAGTTATAAGATCTTTACCTGTCTGGGCTTAGTAGAACATATTACATTCCTCGCCAATTCCTCTACAACTGAAAACCTGGAGCATAAATGTAACATTTAGTTCCTCGAGTACTGTAAAACAAATGTTAATTAAGAACTCCCCTGTGAATGAATTACCCTGTCTTATTTCGCATCTTGCTTGAGTTCGAAACTCAGGTGTTGGAAACTAATGATTCATTTTACACAAAGTGTTGTTCGCATGTTTCGAAAGTAAAGATTCATTTTACACGAGCTGTTGTGAGAGGCCGTGACCTGCCTCGCCACTGTGAGTACGATTAATTATTAATATATATGTATATAGTGTTTTTAGCAAATAAGTGGCATTCTTATCTGGTGTTACAAATAAACAATCTCAAAAAGGAACTGCAAAAACTGTTGACTCCTGTAATACCTATTGTACATTTCCTAGTAGTAAAGAGGATTTCATTGAAGCCCAAAATAACTGTCCTATTCTTGATATTGTCAGGAATAACGTTGAAGCAGATACACCCCAGCCAGTAAAGAATAGATCAGTTAAGTTTTCTCGATTAAATGGTCTCATGTACAGGATTTGTATCTCAAGTAAAGTCGAAGAGGAAGTTGGGAGTAAGCAATTATTTGTGCCTGAGAAATTCAGAAAGCAAGTATTGTTCACAGCTCATGAGTCCACCTTTGTGGGTCATTTTTCACATACAAAAACTGCAAGCAAGATCTTGAATAAATTTTATTGGCCTGATAAAACTTCTGAAATAAAACGTTACTGTCAGTCTTGTCCTACTTGCCAGAAAACAACTCCTAAAGGAAAAGTAAAGCAAGTCTCTTAATTCCTATGCCTCACACTGAAACCCCTTTTGCTAAAGTAGCTATAGATACAGTTGGCCCCATTACCCCATCATCTTTAAATGGTCACAAATACATTCTCACCCTTATTGATTATGCAACTCGCTTACGGAAGCTGTGCCATGAAAAAACATTGATACTATAACTGTGGCTGAAAATCGTCTTACTATTTTCTCACGTGTTGGTTTATCTATTAGATATTGTCCGATAGAGGTCCCCAGTTAGGTCAGAATTGATGACTGAAATAAATAGATTATTATCTATTAAAGCTTTTCACACAAGTCCTTACCATCCAGCTTGTAACGGTACAGTAGAAGATTTCATAATGTTTTTAAATCAATGTTACAACGCCTATGTATTGATCGACCTCGAGACTGGGATACATATATCCCTTCTGTTCTCTTTGCTTATAGGGAAATTCCTCATGACATGCTAAAATTTTCACCTATCGAACTTCTGTATGGTCGACAAGTGAGAGGTCCTTTGCATATTCTGTACGAACTATGGACGAAGGAAGACCAAGATGAAGATTTACGTGAGACTCATCATATGTTTTGGAATTACGATCTCGATTAGAAGCTTCTGCTGAACTTGCTCTCAAAAATTCTAATATTAGTTGTTCTCAATACAAAACCTATTTTGACAAGAAAGCTAAAACTCGGAAATTGGAAATTGGTGATGAGGTGTTATTATTACTACCAACTTCTTCTAAGAAGCTGAATATGACTTGGAAAGGTCCATATTGTGTCATTGGAACTCATTTTAATGGTGTAGACTCTTACGTCAAAGTTCGAGAAAAGATAAAACTTTTTTCAAGTCAACTTGCTAAATAAATACATTAAAAGAGATCCATCTAACCCTGACTCTTTTCAGTGTAATGTATGCATCATTGATTTAAATCAGGAAGATCCAGGTTCTAATTGTGATAATATTGTTTACGATTCCTCTGATACAAGCTCTAAGGTTGGCATCAATAGCACATTATCATGTGAACAAAAGGAAGAGATTGATTCCCTTATTTTAGGATATTCAGGTGTGTTTTCTTGTAAACCAGGTAAAACAGAAAGTATTTACCATGACATCAAATTAACTACAGATATCCCAGTTTACAAGAAAACATATCCAATACCTCATAATTCGGTTCAGGTGTTTAACGATGAAGTTGATAAATTGTTTGACATGGGAATTATTGATCATTCTGACTCTGCATATTGTTGTTCACCTGTTATTTTTGTAAGGAAGCCTGACAATTCATTGAGATTGTACATTGATTATCGTAGCGTTAATGATGTAAGCTATTTTGATGCTGAGCCTATGCCAGCAGTTGATGAGTCCCTGGGAGAGTTTGTTGGGGATGAGTTTTTCACTGAGATCGATCTGTGTAAGGGATATTACCAAAGAAAATCACAGCCTTTGCAAGCAATAGAGGATTAATGCAATTCAGAATGTTACCATTTGGTTTGAAAATTGCTTGTGCTACATTTATTAGATTGATGAGAAAGGTGACCTTTAACCTTAAAAAAAAAGTTTGTGACTTTTATAACTTGGTTGTACATAACAGTACCTGGGAAGAACATCTGAAAGATCTATAATCCTTGTATGACACTTTGTGAGCCCATGGACTTGCAGCTGGTCCCAGTAAGTATTTCCTTGCATATCCACCTATCAAATATTTGGGATTTTCCTTGGGAAGTAATCTGCTTTTACCTGTAGAAGATAAAGTAAAACCCATTTTGCAAATGCCTGTACCTCAGACAAAGAAACAATTACGGTCATTTATAGTTACAGTATCTTTTTATCGGAGACTTGTTTCAAATTCTGCTGGAATTGTATCTTGCATTAATGTTCTATCAAATAAATTCAGCAGTAACAAATTGATTTGGTCAGATGAACAACTAGAAAGTTTTCAGAAACTAATATCAGATCTAGCTTGTGAATCAATATTATGTTTTCCTGATTATTCTAAACTGTTTTATTTAAGAACAGAAGCATTTAGATACTGGATTGGGTGCAGTCCTGCTGCAAGAAGTTGATGATATCCTCAGACCAGTATCTTATGCTAGTCGTGTAATGCTGGATCGAGAACAAAGGTATGTAACCATCGAAAAGGAACATTATAGAATGTAGTCTCATTAAACATACCGAATCTGTCAACATGAATTTGAGTAATGGCATGTACAAACTGGACAACTTTGTGATTAAGAAGAATTTTATGATCTGAATGTGGTGGGCACCTGCTGTCCCTAGGGATTTGATCTAACTCTCCTTTACTGTATATATTAGACTTGTCAATAATTACTCCTTAGTCTGTACTCATGAAGATGTGAATTACACGAAAGCGCTTGGGAACTTCGTGTTTTCTTGTTTCCTATGTGGGTATCAGTATATACTATATATATATATATATATATATATATATATATATATATATATATATATATATATATATATATATATATATATATATATATATATATATATATATATATATATATATATATATATACATATATATATATATATATATAAGTCCATATAACACGCGGACTTTGAACATATAATCAACGACCTCACCAGCAAGGAATCGAACCCTCGACCTACTGGGTGTGACTAGGGAACGCTTACCGGCTAGGCCACAAGGACACTAAAAGCAGTTCTAGACTCTGTTATATTTCACACAAAGCCTGTTCATCGAGCTGATGGCGCCGTGAACCTCATTGGGAAACTGCCCGTGCCTCTTATGTGGTGTCAGTAGCATTTTACCGAATCCAGCTGGTATGAAACGCGAGGTACATATATATACTTCATTTTTAGTCCATATAACACGCGGACTTTGAACATATAATCAACGACCTCACCAGCAAGGAATCGAACCCTCGACCTACTGGGTGTGACTAGGGAACGCTTGTGGCCTAGCCGGTAAGCGTTCCCTAGTCACACCCAGTAGGTCGAGGGTTCGATTCCTTGATGGTGAGGTCGTTGATTATATATATATATATATATATATATATATATATATATATATATATATATATATATATATATATATATATATATATATATATATATATATATATATATATATATATATATATATACTGTGCAGTACAGTATAACTACCACAAACAATTGATGTGTGTGTGTGTACCTGGCACGGTGATGGACTCTCTTAGGGGGGTTCTGGCCGTAGCCCACCACGAAGGACCTGCTGTAACGGGAGTTGTCTCCCAACAGTTGACCGATCTGTTCCCTCGCCCACTTCTGGTTAGCTTCAGTGTCCATACCATTCTTGGCGACCTGAAAGATAAAATAATTATTTTATCATTTTCAGTCATGTTAAATTTTGACATGAAGACCTCTTGTCTGAGTTTCCTCACACGATTTTTGGAAAGATATGTTCCAAACAATTGATCAAGGCAAAGGTTCGTTTTCTCGTTTATATTTTTATAATTAAAGATGTGTATGCACTATTTTATCACTCATATTGTGTCTAAGTGATTCCAATATTTTAAAAGCCTTTTCTGGAAGGAACTAACAAAGAGGGAGATGAAGGCGGCGTTGGCAGCATAGCGGTTGGAGCCCTGGTCACCCAAGAAAACAAGACCCTCCGGGGTGTATGATGCACTGGTCTTTAACCAGACCAGGTAGTTTCTGAGGGCGTCAGGATACTCACTGGAGTTGTCCAACATCCAGAAGAGTGACTGTATCAGGGATAAGAAAGATTGCCATTAGTATTAATGTACATAAATTCCTAAAAAGTCTCAAACTTCACATAACATCTTATCAAATTTAGCACGGTGAATATGTCCGTCGGACATATTTACAAACGTCGGAAATCTTCCTTCAAATTAACTTACAAGGATTCCAGGTGTCTTGTCGTTCCAGGAAAAGTTGGCATGAACACTCTTTAAGAAGTTAAACTCGTCCCAATGGTCTCGAGCCTTGGCGATGTAGCTGGGATCTCCTGTGGCTCGAGCCAACCATAGAGCCGCCCAGCAAAGCTCGTCGCCGAAGCCATTAATGGACCTGAGGAGAGGAAAGATACAGTCACTCACGCGCTGTGGTTACTGAATTACTGGTGTTACTGAGTTTACAAGTTGCTGTTGCTTTTTCCTGTTACTGATCTGATGATGTCACTGACTTGGTGGCATTTCTAACTTAAATGTCTACTAGTCAAACGGTAGAAGTATGATAAACAAAATGGCGTTGGTATATACCAAAAAAATCGATATAATAGCATTCACCGAAACGTGGATGAACTTAGACTCATGTGAGTTACCTGTCGAATACCAAATTAAAGGCAGATTAGGAAAGGAGGCGGGGTCGCAATCTATGTCAGGGATAATCTGAAAAGTGTAATCAAAAGGGAAATAAAAACTGAACTGACTACAGAAACAATTTGGATAGATTTAACCGATGGTATGGAAAAATTAATCATATAAGTAATATATAGACCTCCTAATCTCGATTGAGTTTATAGCAACTTATTTAGGATGAAATGTGCAGGGCATCCAGATATAGAATTGCCTGTATAGTAGGCGACTTTAACTTTAGTCAAATAGATTGGACCGACCTTACAGGTAACTCAGAATGCGAGGATTTTCTTGAAATAGTTCAGGACTGTTTCCTAAGTAACATATAGACGAACCCACCTGGGGTAATAATAAACTCAATTTAGTTCTATCAAAAAGAGAAAACCTCATTACTAGTGTCGACATAGGGAACGAACTAGCTAACAGCGATCACAAAGAAGTGAGATTCAAAGTAGAACTTAATGTCATTCTAAACTCTTCTTCAACACTGTAACCAAACCCACTAGAGTAACTGCCACCTCTGCCACTGTGATAGATCATATCTGGACTAACAACACTCCTAACAATCTTGCAAGTCGAATTATTTATAACAATATCTCAGATCACTTCCCAGTTTTTGCCATGTATAAAACAGCCACAAGACCTGAACGGTCTAGTAGAGTCTGAATCCAATATAGAGACTACTGAACCGACAACATGCTCCTTTTTGAAAACAACCTAATGAATGCTAACTCGGATCTTGTCTATGCCTCCGACAGCGCTAACGTGAACAGCTGCAACTTCTCTTGCATCTTCAATGCAATTGATAAATGCTTCCTACTCAAGACTAAGTCAGTGAAAACTGTATCCGTTTCCAAACCCTATATCACAAGCGAAATTATGATAATGACAAAAGAAAAACACAAACTCCAAAGGAAATTTGCAAAAAGACCCATAACTTTCGGTGATGCTTACCTAAATATCAGAAATAGAGTAACTAAAGCAGTTAGAAATGCCAGACGTAACTATTATACAAATAAGCTCCAATTTGCATTAGGCGACAGTAAGAAAACCTGGAATGTCATAAATTCTATACAGAGCAGGAACACTCAACCTTCTGCCCCGCACTCAGCTTTTATGATAAATGATTCAGTTGTAACGGAACCCGATCCATTGCCAACCAATTCCATGAATATTTTATTTATGTTGGCAAAAATCTTGCAGAGAGCATCCCTGATCACCATCAGGAATTTAGAGCCTACCTGCAAAACACAGAGCAAAATGAGCTCTTCTTATCCTCTGTCACAGTAGATGAATTACTGGCCATCATAAAAATGTCCAAAGTTGCAGCAGCAGGAGAAGACAATATACCAATGAGCATCATTAAGAAAGTAGCCACCTGTTCATCTACACATTTGTAACTCCTCCTTCACTAGTGGTGTGTTTCCTGATAAACTGAAAATTGCTTAAGTTCACCCAGCATATAAAAAATCTGGGGACAAAGGGCTCTTCAAGAATTACCGCCCCATATCAGTCCTCCCAGCCTTGAGTAAGATACTGGAAAAGCTAGCATGTAAAAGACTAAATTCATTCTGCAATGCCAATAACATCTTTACAGACTCCCAGTTTGGATTTAGAGCTAGAAGGTCGACTGAGAGTGCTCTGCTATCCTTTACTAATGACATCTTAAATTCCTTTGATGACAGTCAGTTCACAGTCGGTATATTCTTGGACCTCTCTAAAGCCTTCGATACTGTCGACCATACCATCCTCCTTTCAAAACTTGAACATTACGGCATTAAGGGCCTGTCCGACAATTGGTTTACCTCATATCTGTCCAACAGGATGCAGTATGTCTGCTATAATAATCACCATTCTGACTCCTCGCCAATCTTATATGGAGTCCCCCAAGGTTCCATTCTCGGTCCAGTACTGTTCATTCATAAAATACAACTTATTTGCAGACGATAGTAATCTCTATGCCAGCAACTCAGAACTCCATTCCTTGATGAGAACTATGAACACTGAATTAACTTTTTTCAGAACCTGGGTAATACGTAATAAACTGACCTTAAATCTTGAGAAAACCCACTACACGAGCTTTTACAGAAGGAAAAACTTGCCCCCAGACTTGGACCCCCTGTACCTTGGAAATACAGTCCTTAAACGCAAGCAAAATACTAAATTCCTCGAAGTTATTGTTGATGAGAAACTTAACTGGAGAAACCACATACAAGCCATTCACAGTAAAGTCAATAAACAGTGCAGTATCATATATCACACTCGACAGTCACTCGCTCTCACAGCAATGAAAGAAATTTATCAAGATCTTGTTTACCAACACCTGATACACTGTCACACACTATGGGGGCCCTCTGGCTCTTCAAAAACACAATCTCTGGTTACTGCACAAAAGAGAGTTGTACGGACAATGACCTACTTGAAAAAAGAATCACACAAGCGAAAAATTTGCTATATTGAAACTTTTAAAATTCGAAGATACTAACACCTACTGCTGTGCCTTCTTTGTTTACAAATCTAACAATCACTTGCTTGACAATATTTATTTCCAGTTCCGGAATAATCAGAGATATAACTTAAGGCACCCAGAGCTACTAAGACCACCCCCCATGCTCTCATCTCAGTCCCAGACCTCCATATAATATCAAGGCATGAAGATGTGGAAGAACTTACCCCCACCCATCCGAGCAAAGACTATGCTCCCTTCCTTTAAATCATCTCTTATAAACTATCTGTTGTCTTTTTATTTTTTTTTACGGGGATTAGCCCACCCGGGCACAGGTCACTAACCCACATCAGGGCCTAGGGGGCGAAAATGTCTAGGTATTAATATTTCTTTTAACACCTATATTTACAGTACCTGCTTTTATTGTACCATCAAAACCGTTTTATCGGAAATTATCATGTAAATAGATAAGTAATTACCATTGCAATAAAATGATTGCCAACTAGACATAATCCTGACAGCTCTGTCCTCTTGTTGAACCTTATTACTGTATTACCCATGTTGTACTGCTTCCCCATTATACTTATGTTTTTCAATTCCAATGTAATTTATGTATATATTGAAGTGATAACGGTGGTAACATTATGAGATGTTCTTATTACCACCATGCTATTGTACTATTCCAGATGATACTAAATGTTACATAATACTTCCTTGAGATAAATGTATAGTATATTAGGTGCCTAAAAGAGAGCTCAGGTTCTCAACTGGCTCAGCCATGTTAATATTGTTATTATTATCCACACTGTACCTGTGTTTTTCTGGCTAAATAAACTGCTTCAATTCAATTAAATTCAATTTAAGGAAAATTCCATGAAAGTCCTAGATTTCAGAAAGTCAAACGCTGATCGGTTGAAATGGCATCAGAAAATGGGGGTATTACGTTTGGGCGTGAATTACATGACTTCACACAATGTACCCACAGAGAGCGACCTCTCTTTACCTGGTGAACTGACAACGATAACCTCACCAAAAATAATGTTTGAGGATGACCTGATATCGAGATCTGAGGTTGACGAGTTCCACAACTATTTAAATCATGAGTTACTTAATGCAAAAAAGGCAGAACAGACCATGCAGAAAATGCAGATCAAATAACAATGACCCCAAATGGATAAATAATTATTTAAAGAATATTTTTGAACAAAGAAAGGCTATAGGTACGAGAATAAATCGTGGTGAAGTTTACCTCCGAGATTATTATAAGGTATTGGCCTGTAGGGTAAGACCGAGATAAGAAAGGGAAAGAGGAATAATGAACTGAAGGTAACAAGGGAGGCGAATTTAAACCCCATGGGATTCTTCCAAATGTATCAAACTAATACACGAGACAAGATTGGACCAATACAGTCAGATACCAAAGAGCAAATGGATAACTACGGAGACATGAGCAATAATCTAAACATATATTTTTCAATAATTTCACCACCAAAAATTCAAACATGATACCCGAGGCACCGACTATACACATAAATAGTGAGATGGTAGTGACTAGTAACGATGTTAGTAAGCAAATAGACAAGCTAAAGCCTAATAAATCACTAGGTCCCGGTGAGATATTTGTCAGAAAAGTCTAGTATGCCCTTTGCAAATTTGTTTAACATATCATTAAAAACGGGTGTAGTACCAGAATCCTGAAGGATAGCGAATGTGATACCGATTTTCAAGAAGGGAGATAGATCACTAACCTCTAGCTACCGTCCAATCAGTTTAGCATCAATTGTAAGCAAATTGCTGGGAGCAATAATTTCATACTCTATTCGAATTCACCTGGATAAGCAAAAGTTGATCAATGATTCCCAACATGGCTCACAAGTGGGCGTTCATGTCTGACTAATCTATTAACATTCTTTTCAACTGTTTTCGAATCAGTGGATGACGGGCACGATTACGATATGGTATATCTCGACTTTAGAGGTCTCCCGCGAAAGACTAATACGAAAAGTGTAGGCTTATGGAATTGGAGATTTTCTAAAATGGATTAGGGCGTGGTTACAGAGCAAAAAACAGCCAGTAAACATTAACGGCACTAAATCCGATTGGGGTAACGTCACGAGTGGAGTACCCAAGGCTCAGTACTTGGACCATGACTATTTATTATATAAAAAACGACATAGATATAGGCATATTCAGCAACATCAGTAAATTTGCTGATGACACTAAAATAGGGCGTGTAATTAAATCTGACGAGGACTCCGCAAAACTATAGGTAGACCTAAACAAATTTTTCACATGATAAGAAAAATGGCTGATGAAAGTTAATGTGGACAAATGTAAAGTACTTAATCTAGAAGATGTAAACAGAGATACCAGATATCATATGAACAACGATGTTATAGAGAAATCAGACCGTGAGAAAGATTTAGGAGTAATGATAAGTAGGAATCTTGAACTAAGTCAACAATGTGCATTTGCTCGAAACAAGGCTAACAAAGTGCTTGAGTTCATACACAGGAGTGTTAGTTACAAGACTAGTGAGGTTATCCTAAAACTATATCTTGTGCTTATGAAACCTAACTTGGATTTCGAAGTTCAGTTCTGGTCACGGTACTACAAAATAGATATAGAATCCCTAGAAAAAATTCAGTGGAGAATGTCAAGACTAATCCTGGGTTTTCAGGAACCTTGAGTACAAAGACAGGTTAAGCAACTTAATTAGCACTCCCTCGTATAAATGGAAGTCAGGTTAAACAAAGGTGATATAACAACGGTACTCAAACAATCCAACCAGGATCGAACTCGTAGCAACTGTTTAAAATTAGACAAATTTAGATTTAGGCACGAGATAAGTAAACATTGGTTTGGAAATAGTGTAGTAAATGAGTGGAAAAAGTTACCAAACATCATTATTAACTCGAATACACTGTATAGCTTCAAAAATAGGTTGAATGTATATACATCTTTACGACACGTGATTGCGAGCTTGTCGGGTCTTGTTGCATCTCTGTAACAAAGCGTGTTCGGCATTCGGGCCTTCGATGTTGAGCAGCAGGAATTGGAGAGTGATTACATAAGAACATCAAGATCGTCTTCGTGATGTGAAAGTGTAAATCGATGTAGGATTTCTAATGCCAAACGCGATTGTATTTTTGAAAACTCAATTTCCACCGAGTTGGAAGACTGAAACTGTGTCTATAATATACCATTCAAAGGGAGATACACTGTACACAGTGATAGTGTATAATGTCATCAGTGACTGCGGAAGAAGTTGTAAATAACTTAAAGTGAATACAAACTGTCAAGCAAGCTGGAAAGGCACTGCTGCCAGCTGAAACCAAGTCGTATTATAGGTGCCACAGAGACTTTAAATTTTATTTTGTTTGTGTGCTTTCTCAAGGACTGAAACTGTGCCTACAATACACCATTCACAGGGAGATACAGTGTACAATAGGGAGTGACAGTTTGGCAAAAGTTTTCAAAATGTGGTTAAAAAACCAGCAGGAGAGCGCTAAGTACTGTTCTTTATTTTTTTTCCCTTTATTTTAAATAGTAGATCTATACATAGTTCAGCACCCTCCACAAACAACAGCAACCATGAGTATGATCGCAGACACTGTGTAATGCCGACGGGAGGATACAGGCCTGACTAATGAAACGTTTAAGATGTTGCAAACTGCCGTAAAGCATGAAGGCTGTTGCTGGTATTGCCCTAACTGCGTAGTCAAGGTGAATGAGGCGATTGCAAGCCATAGGGGAACGAGTTTCCTAGAGACGAAAATCGATGAAGCTGGAGCCTTGCTGGTTGCCAAACTAGAACAAGTTAGGAAAGAGATCCTTGTAAGACTGAGGAAGTAGCCGATAGAATGGAGGTGGCTACTAAGAGGAGTTATGCTGAGGCATTAGCAGGGCCACGGGGGGTGGCGGAGAGTAATGCAGGATCAGAACAGGTTCTACAGCAGCTAGGGACTCTGAAGAAGTGTGTCGAAGAAATGAAAATTAACGGACCTACTGTTAGGGGAGAGGAGGAACAACGGGAACGCTTCCAATGGAAGAACAATGTAATAGTTTTTGGAGTCCCTGAGAGCCAGGCGGAGGGAAATGAGAGTAAGGTAACACACGATAAGATGCAGTTTCAGAATATTTGTACAGAGGTTCTGAAGATGCCATCAACTCCACAGGATGTGAGGAGGCTGGGACAAAAGCAGGGGGATAAGCCTCACCTCCTCAGGATCACACTAGTGAGTGAGGAGGAGAAATGGGGGGTTATTGGGCAGGCAAAAAACTTAGCAAGGAGCGAGGCATCTCGGGGTGTATTCATTCACCCAGATCGCACGGTAATGCAGAAGGAACAGCACAAGAAGCTCCTGCAGGACTTGAAGCAGGAGAGGGAGGAGTCAAGGAGGAACGGGGACGGGTGTACATGGGTAGTGGAAGCAAGTGTGGCGAAACAGGGCCAGGGGGCAGCAGCGCATCTTCCACCCGCTCTACACCTCACCCGGGAGGTGGCACCAGCTCTGCTTACCAGACAGGAGGAGGCGAGCGCCTGTAAACAATGACATTCCTAACCACACCCTGCAAAATACAGTGTACTTAGCAAATGCTGCAGATTCTGAGAATTGGGGGGGGGGGGGTTACTATTAAGAGCAGAGACGTTACCGAGAACATATTCTGGCTTGAATGTCATGTACACTAATACTGACACGTTTCTTGATAAGAGAGAGGAGTTTGAAACACTACTGAAAGTACACCAACCAGATATTGTAGGAGTTGTAGAACTGTTGTACAAGAACAGGAGAATCGACCCAGAGGAATGTGAGTTCAGTATTGCTGGATATGACTCATTTACGAACCTTTCTCAAGAAACTTGCAAGAGGGGTGTGGTTATCTATGCCAACCTTCTGTTGGCCAAAGTACGTCATCAGGGGAAAATTGCTCTTGCTGTGGCATCCTCAGGCATTGCTGCAACACTACTAGAAGGAAGACTTACTGCACACTCAACTTTTAAACTGCTTCTCAACCTCGCTCACAACGAGAATCCAGTGTGCAAACATCAAAAAAGGATCGGCAAAAGCAAAACTCTTTGAAAAATGTAGCCCCTTAGCCTGGGATGAATGCACTATGTCTCACAAGTTAGCGTTTGAAGCATTGGACAGGACCTTGCAAGACATACGAGAAAATGACCAGCTCATGGGTGGCATTACAATGGCCATTGCTGGAGACTTTCGCCAGACCCTACCTGTCATTCCTTGAAGCACTCCAGCTGATGAGCTGAATGCGTGCCTCAAGGCATCATACCTTTGGAGAAGTGTTCAGACACTCACCCTATCCACAAACATGAGAGTACATCTACAAGGAGATTAGGATGCTGGACGGTTTGCAAACCTTCTACTACAGATTGGGAATGGAACTTTCCCTGTTGATTCAGAAGGAATAATAATCATTCCTGAAGGATGTGGAAATGTTGTAAAGTCCTCAACTGAGCTCACTAACATAGTCTACCCAAACATTATCCACCACTACAAGGATCACAAGTGGCTGCGTGAACGCGCAATTCTGGCACCAAAGAATGAAACAATGGCTGAAATCAACATGACTTTACTCAGACAGCTTCCAGGCAGTGAGACCTTATTCAAATCTGTTGATACAGTAATCGACCAGGACCAAGCAGTCCAGTACCCTGCAGAATTCCTTAATTCTTTGGAGCCCGCTGGAATGCCTCCTCACCACCTCACTCTCAAGATTGGAACTCCTATCATGTTCTTAAGAAATCTTGAACCACCAATCCTCTCTAATGGCACAAGACTGGTGGTGAAGAACATGATGCCACATGTACTGGAAGCTACAATACTGACAGGAAAACCCAAAGGAGAGGACGTTTGCATACCAAAGATACCTCTCATCATCGCTGACCTGCCATTTGAGTTCAAGCGACTTCAGTTCCCGGTTAAAGTGAGCCTTGCCATGACCATCTAGAAAAGCCAGGGACAGTCCCTAAAGATGGTTGGCCTAAACCTGGTGTTTCCTTGCTTCTCTCATGGACAGTTCTATGTTGGATGCTCCAGAGTGGGAACTGGCAAAAATCTGTACATACTTGCTGCTAATGGCAAAACCAAAAATGTGGTCTACCTTAATGTACTACAGTGAGATAATGTGGAGCCTCCCGGAGGGTGGCGTCCTACTGTGGCCTAGCGAAAGAGCCGCTCGGAGGGCGGCGATTACGCAGGTATATATATGTATATATATATATATATATATATATATATATATATATATATATATATATATATATATATATATATATATATATATATATATATATATATATATATATATATATATATATATATATATATTAGCCTTCTCAAGTATTTCTCCTTAGTCTGTACTCACCCCTGACCGGTCGGAATTACTGGACTTTACTTTCTCACTTGACTTGGGGTTTATTAAAGATTATTAGATGGTAATGGCAGTGGAAGCGCCCCTTAGTGAGAAATCCCGAACCAGCACAAGACCACTTAAATTTACTAACAAAATGAAATGTCCGTGACCCGTGGAAGGATAGCGTCTGTGACTGGGATGAATGAGACACACTGTAAAATTTACACTTATATTCCCTCCAACACTATAAACACAATCAAATAATGGTACACCATTATGCGCATTTCTTAACCTGAACTTAAAATACTACTCTGGGGAATAAAAGTTATACATGATGTTGAAATTATTAGAAACTCAGGCAATGCCTCATTAGAGGATAATAAGTTTAAAGTATTAAGAAATGTTGCTTGCACACATGAACCAGGCCTTAAGGGCTTTCAACAAAATATCCATCACTGAGAAAATGGTATTAAAAAAATAAGAAATTAATAACTCTACAATGAATAGGCCTTAAGGGCACTCACCAAAATTATATCCAGCACTGAGAAAATGGTATAAAAATCAGAGCTGATTAACTCCACCTTGAATAGGCCTTCAGGGCGCTCAACAAAATTATATTACCCCAACAGATACACACCTCCTAACCTAACTTAAACACTACTCTGGGGAACAAAGGTTATACCTGAGATTGAGATTATAAAGAAATATTAAATGCACACAGCATACATTAGTAACTGAAAAAATAGTGTTAACTACACACAAAAATATTGTCACTATTATTAAGACGTTACTGAGTCCACCAATACCCGTGAACCATGCTTCCTAACCTAACACACACACAGATTCCACCTGCACTCCGTAGTCGTTTAAGGCACAACCAACAGGCACCCTTAGTTTAAGGCCCAAATCAGCCTTTCTCCACCTTGGAAAGTGTACCTCTAAACTCCACTGACTCTTGGCCCCAGTGTGCGGCCCTGTATCACTCAGCTGGCTTCACTTTACCCCCAGTACATCCATGGAGCGGAAGGGAGTGAGCCAATCAGACTTTGTACAGTTGAGAGAAGCTTTAGCTTCCCGTTAGCAAAATGGTTTCACTAAGCTGCTTGAGATATGTGGTATTGTGAGCCGAGGTAGAGGAGAGCTGATGACCCCAACGATCGTCACGTCGTCAGCTGGGCACCCAGACGGCTAGATTCACTCAAGAGATCCTTTGATACCCTGCTAAACAGTGACAGGCCTACACTGATCGGTCCAACGGCGACAATCGCCAATCCTCAATCATCAAACGGCAGTCAATCTCGCAGTCAAGTGGGTTCTGACGGAAACCCTGAAATGAACTCACTGTTAGCTCTTGTTAACTTTATCACTGCCCTATCTAAACCCTCTCTGAGATCGAATGAGACTTACTTGTTATACTGCAATAGTGCAACACAGGTGACTAGGCCACGTGGCTATTTCTGTGACGGGTGCGCAGGAACGTCTTGCTGGACCGAATGCTTCCACGTGACTAACCTAGCCAGCCTCGTGTCCTCTCAAGGCGTTAGCTTAGGCCTACGTGACATATTTTCCGCCTAACTAATAACTCCTTGGGACACCCGTAACATTATTCAGACTGATAAACGATCTATAATAATTTCAAATTCAATAATAGTCCCTTAACTTCATGAATCGCTGATGGGCATTCTATGGCACCAGGGTGGGAAACCACTATCAATTCCCAATGCCATTTAGGAAGGAAGACCCGGACCTCCCCAACAACAAAGCCATGGCTGAATAGCGACTGAAGAACTTAAGGGAAGACTGATGAAGAATACAAGGCTTTACCAGCGCTACACTGAAGAGAGGAAGCAATTGTTGTGCAAGGACTACGCCGAATTGGTTCCCGCATCCCAGGTCGCTGCAAACCCAGGAAAAACATGGTATACCTCCCACATCACCCTGTGTTGAATCCCAAGAAGCCAGACAAAGTACGCTTCGTCAGTGACTGTTCCGCTGTGTAGGCCAACACTTCGTTGAACAGTCAAGTGCTACAAGGACCAGACCTCAACAACAAAATGTTAGGCGTCCTGATACGATTTCTCCAGGGAAAGATGGCACTCATGGCAATTATTGAAGCCATGTTCCACCATATTAGAGTCACACCTAAACATAGGGACGTCCTGAGGTTTTTGTGGTGCTGCAGTGGAGATTTGACTCAAGCTCCACGCTCGTATAGAATGAAGGTTCATCTCTTTGGAGGGGTATGGAGCCCGTCCTGCGCAGTATCCGCCTGAAGACGCACCTTCTCTGATCACCGTACTGAGTTTCCTGAGGCTGTCGCCAGGGCGGAACGCAACTTCTACGTCGATGATTTACTTCTATTACTTGACTCTTCGAGTGAAGCTACGGAAATGTCACAGCACCTTCGACAATTGCTCAGAAGGGGAGGCTTTCGCCTCACGAAATGGGCAAGTAATCGCAAGGAAGTACTGCGTTCCATCCCGTCTGAGGAGTGACTAGTTAGCATAAAGGAACTTAACCTGAGCCAGCAGCTACTACCGGTGGAACGGGCTTTAGGAGTCACATGGGACTTGGAGAATGACCAGTTTGCTGTCAAAATTCAAGTCCAAAGGAAGCCAGCCACAAAAAGATCACTTCTGAGCGTTGTCAGCTCAGTCTATGACCCTCTTGGCTTCATTAAGGCAAAACTGTTGTTCCGAGATGAATGCCGACGAAAAAAAGGATGGAACTAACCATTACAGGGGCAGAATAACGTGGCGTAGAACGCGTGGTTAGAGGAATTGTTGCGTCTGCAGACACTCAACGTTCCTCGGTGTTACAAACCTAGAGACTACGGTCGAACCGTGTTAGTACAACTGCACAGCTTTTGCTTTGCTTCGCAAGTGGCGTCTGGCCTGTTATCATACTAGAGACTGACGGACACTGAAGGAAATATTCATTGTTCCTTCATATATAGTAAAGCAAAGTTAGCCCCTCTCAAACAACAAACTATTCCCCGACTAGGGCTGTGTGCAGCAGTCTTAGCCGTCAACGCTGCCCAGATAATTCGGAAAACTGCAGTTGAAGGTCAAAGAGTCGTTCTTTTGGACGGACAGCATGTTGGTTCTCCAATACATCGCAAACACCAGTCGTCGGTTTCACACGAACATAGTGGCTGTTATACAGGAGCTCTCATAGATAAATCAATGAAGGCATGTAAACACGTCACTGAACCCAGCGGATGATGCGACACGTGGACTCACAGTGGAAGAAATGGCCGACGGCGGCCGGTGGATACAAGGACCAGACTTTTTACGTAAGGGAGAGGAACACTGACCAGAGAGGTTAAAACTGACCAAGGACTTGAGAGGGAACGTGGAGGTGAAACGGAATGTAGCCATCTTGATGACTAATAGTGCGACCACGGCACCCGGACAGGGTGTGCAAGCACTGTGGACAAGGTATTCATCGTGGCCTCGTCTACTGAAAGGAGTGGAATGGTAAGACATGAAAAAGCGGAGGTAGAGAGGGCAAGACTTGTCATTTTATGCTCAGCGCAAGAGGAATGGTATGAGGACGACATAAAGGCGATGGCAGGGAATGAATTAAGGAAACAGAGTAGAATCTACAGACTACAGCCGTTCCTAAACGAGAAGGGACTCATCAGCGTAGGCGGTCGGATAATGAACGCCCCTATCAGCCAAGGAAGTCAACATCCCATATTGCTTCCATATCGGCATCATGTCACTGACATCATAGTGCGGATTGTACATGAGAATCAGGCCGGACACTCCGGGAGAGAGCACACCCTAGTGTGCTTACGGCAGAAATTTTGGATTCCCAGGGCACGCAGAATACTAAACAAAACCACCAGGCACTGGGTGGTATGTCGCCAGAACAACTGGAAGCCCACACAACTGCGTCAAGCTGACTTACCGGTTGACCGTGTTACTCCAGCTAAACCTCTGTTTACTTACACAGGGGCAGAATGCTTCGGACCATTCAACGTTAAGCAAGGACGAAAACGACTTAAGAGATGAGGGTGCTTGTTCACGTGCCTCACAATCTGTGCCGTACATCTTGAAGTCCTCGCCTCGCTCGACTCTGACGCTTTTATCAACGCCGTAGTAAGATTTTCATCACGGCGAGGCACACCAAAACTAATACGATCGGACAAAGGGACGAACATGGTCGGTGCAGACAAGGAACTGAGAACAGCAGCACGGAGCTGGGAGCATGATGAACACATTTGGAACACCCTCCTAAGGAAACAGATAGACTGGGTCTTCAACCCACCAACAGCGTCACACATGGGGACACATGGGAACGTCAGATGCGGACGGTGAGGAAGGTTCTCCGGGCGATCGTGGGATCACAAGTATTGGACGATGAATGCCTGCAGACACTCTTCTGCGAAGTGGAAGCAGTGGTGAACGAGCAGCCCATTACTCCCGTGTCGGAAGACGTCAACGATCTGGAGGCATATACTCCCAGCCACCTCTTGCGCCCGGGATCGAAACGTAGTCTGCCGTTAGGTGGCCTGCGAATTGAAGAAACTTATAGCAGACGATGGAAACACGCCCAGCTTCTAGCTACCAGTTATGGAAACGTTGGATGAAGGAATACCTGCCTCTGCTGCGCAGTCGCCAAAAACATCTAACTCCACGATGAACTTTCAACTCATCGACATGGTCATTGTCGCTGGAGAGCACACACATAGAAATCAATGGCCCTTAGCTAAGTAGGATAATTGAAGCAAATCCAGATGATGATGGACTTGTACGTCGCGTCAAGGTAAAGACTGTACGGGGTGCGATGGTGCGCCCTGTAGTAAAACTTTGTCATTTGGAGGGAACTTCGCTTATGGTCAACTGAACTGGTACCCATATGTATGTTGGATTTATGAGTGTCGATACTCGACTTCTGCTGTTTCTTGAGCGTGTGCGCTCATCAGGGGGAGTGTTACCGCCAATGAGAAGAACCAGGAAGTATTTAAGAGTCTGCGATTACTGGGTAGCGAGGTTATTAGGTAGGATGTATCAGAGGAGTGAGGCGAAGGGCTTGGTGGGTGTTGATATGGTGAAGACGCTAAATGTGCTTGTCTGTCAATATGAACCATGGTGTGCAGCAACACCGGGTCGTAGTAGTAAAACCGGTTTTTGTATTTGATGATTTTGTTTTCTAAAGGAATATTAAATTTAATAAATATGTCAAGATCATTCGTTTCACTATTCTGGATCATTTTCATCCTAATAAATTAACCTGATACATTTACTTTACTTTAAATAAGCTATTTAGTGGTGTTCGTAAAAGGGTGGGAATACTGAATTTTCATACGATTTCAAGTTAAAATTTACCTAGCAAAAAATAAAAAAATTTCAAATCTGAAGATATCACATGATTCTGCACATAGAACTACATCATTAATACCATGGGCCGATTTTTCAAACTCAAAAAAAAAAATTCGCCTCCGTATGACACACCCTACCAACATATCGACCCTACAATACCGCAGTGACACCACCTTAAAAATTACTATCAATAGATAGTTAAACAGTGTAATCTACGAGTTTTATTATAATTATGGGAAACCGGCAAACATAGTAAATAGACTAAAAGAGGTGTTACATATACATTGTGCGCATAGTGGCAGGTCTGCATCGTGGAGTATGGTGTGAGTGAGCTCCTGTGGTCGTGGCAGAGGTTGGGTTGCACTCACACTTTTACCTCTGGGAAGCCCCCCCCCCCAGTCCTTCCCCCATCTCCTGGCGTTGCGACGCTCCCACGGGGGGGGTAAAGGAACTATTTGAGGCACCGGTACAAGACTATTACTTCACAGAGGTTGGCAGTTAAGTCTGTGTTCTACATTGGGAATCTGTTTGTAGGAGGGTAAGTGTTTTGAAGTGAGTTACTGTAATAGCACTCAGTATGAGGTGGATAACATCTTTCGCACATGTTGATTTGAAAATCATATTTTTGGTAGGCGGCGAAGTTACAAATGTATAAACTCAAATAAATTTGACACTAATTATAGTTGTTGACGTTTTTTATATTTTCAAAAGAGATTTCATCAAGGAGTATTGCTATAGATCTCCACAAGTGATTGTGGGCACTTCGTACCCGGTGGCGAGTCCGGTGGTACAGTTTTCCGAGGTTGTTGTAATCATGGTCGTGGTTATTATAATCATGGTCTTGGTTGTTATAATCATGGTCGTGGTTGTTATAATCATGGTTGTGGTTGTTATAATCATGGTCGTGGTTGTTATAATCATGGTCGTGGTTGTTATAATCATGGTCGTGGTTGTTATAATCATGGTTGTGGTTGTTATAACCATGGTCGTGATTGTTATAATCCAACCCATATGAGCACGAACTAATTGCTATAAGAACAGCCCAGTCCCAACCATTGTAAAAATGGGGAAAGGTCATGGCAGGGTTAGCTCCCGAGGGATAATTATCAGATATGGCCAGTGCTATGTGTGGTCTGGGGGTGTGAGAGTTTGTTGGCCAAGCTGGAGAGGACCAAGGAAGAATTGGAGAGGGCCAAGGAAGAAATAGAGAGGGCCACGTTGGAGGGCCTGAAATTAAAGGAAGAGATGGCGAGGATGAAGGAAGAGGCGGAACAAGGAAAGCCAGTGTCTGTCGAAAACTCAAGCGAGTGGATAGCTTCAAACATAGGTTGGATGCTTATATGAGCAATAGGGGTTGGGTATAAACGGGACTGCCCAGTATGGGTCAATAGGCCAGCTACAGTTTCCTCCATTCTTATGTTCTTATGTTCTTATATTTGTATCACTTATGTTGCCTGTATATCATTTGTAAATCAAGATTCCCACTTCCCAATTATGTAATTGAATATTTTCAGCCTTCCTGCTGCCATGCTCTTTCAATAAACCGTTAATTATTATTGTTATTATTATTATTATTATTATTATTATTATTATTATAATCATAGTAGTGGTTGTTATAATCATGGTCATGGTTGTTATAATCATAGTCGTGGTTGTTATGATCATAGTCGTGGTTGTTATAATCATGGTTGTGGTTGTTATAATCATGGTCGTTGTTGTTATAATCATAGTCGTGGTTGTTATAATCATGGTCGTGGTTGCTATAATCATGGTCGTGGTCGTGAGACTTACAGTATCTAATATAATATAAGAAGGAATAGAATAAAGGTTAGAATAATTAGTTAAAGAAATATTCGCCATAAGGAGAGGTTAAAATCATAAAAAAAGTATTATGAATCACCGATGATCATTCCAAGATAAATTAGATTATGAAGAGAAGTGACCTTAATTCTGGTTAGATTAGTCACCATCTGCTTAAGTCATCACCTGTGTTAAGACATCATAGTCATCATCTAAGTTAGTTACTTTTAGGCCCATCTCACATGACTGACCGACCATCGATGTTCTTTCCGTGCGTGGGTGTTAGTTTTCAACGCCTCTTATTATTTGCGCTGGTGGATGTAAGACCTCCTACCCTCACTGACGCAGCTATGGTCAATTTGGTGTCATTCTTGTTTATAAATGCCTTCTAATCTGTCTCAAGTCTATCCATCCTGTCTATTGCCAACCCAACTGTCTGTTCGTCTGCGTAGTGTTTGAATGTAACCCTGTCTGTACTAATGTGAACCAGTCAGTCAGTTATCATCTGTCCTGTTAGTTGCCATATTGTCTATTTGTGCATGTATGAATCTGTCTATATATATCAACCTTCTGTCTGTTTCACTGTCTATATTCACCCTGTGTCTATTGTAGTCATCTTCTCCATGCATTCCTGTTATTATCTTTTTATCTCTTCTCCTTTTCCACCCGCAGCAATAAGTATACACTGCAGCTGTAAGATCGTCTGGTAAAGTTTAAACTGAGCATTCAGACGCATGATGAAACTCAGCTCCCCCCACCTGTTATCTCTAATTATTTTCTGTTTCCCTTCTTTATTCTTCTATTTACTCATCTTCCTTCCTTTACTAATCCAAACAACATTAAAAAAAAGTAGGCTAAGAAAAAAGTGGGGGGAGGAGGAGGGAGCCGTACGATAACTGCAATCTGGGCTTACAGCGTCCAGCGAATGATGGTGCGCCAAGTCCGTAGACTTCCATCGTGTTCCAGCATAAATAAAATGGTTATGTTATGGCTTCCTAAAGAAACCATCGATATGGGACCAGGTTTGTTCCACTGTACGAATTTTTTTGCGATTTTTCCACCAAGTTTGATGAAAAACGATTGTGGCGTTTCGGCTGCCCAGACACGCACACACACACACACACACGCCTAGCGCTATAGTATATTAGATGAATATTGACGGACGATTTCTTCCGATAACCGATGTTTTCTATTTTAGAATATGATTAATTTGGAATAAGAAGAAACAACAAGAAAACATTACTTTTTTTTCAAAACTATAGTCAGTATCTTTACAGAAATATTAACTTCTGGGGGGCTTCAGGGTTATGGGTAATGGAAAAATAAGAAGATTGCTCAGCAAAGAAGGCGTGGTGTTGATCCTTGCGTTGGTTGTAAAAAGCAATTATCGCTGAGTCTGAGTTCCATTACTAAGAGTTTGTCGCTTTATAAATGTATTGGTTATGAGGCCAGACTGACCCCTAAAATACCATTTAAGTAACCTGTAAGGAAACGAACGGAGAAGAGCAACAGGACAATTTGCACTTCTGTACATGAGTCTTTAGTTCTTAGAGGTTCAAACATAAAAAGAAAGAAGGTGATAGTAAACACAGATTCCTGGAGTTTTCTGTACTACTGGTAATTTTTTCGAAATTTGTACTTTAAATTTTACATGTTTCGCTGGTTACAAAAAAGATACTCCAGAGATAGGGTAATGTAAGATTTTGGTTCTTTATATTTTTCCAATCACATATACACTTATGAAACTGAACACAACAGGAATTACTGGAATAAAGTGATAAATAATTGTACTCAATGACAATGTGAATTCAACTGAACTTGCTTCATTTAATTTATTTCATATTTTTTGGTGTAATCTCGTTGCATGAACCATTGCATCATCTAGAAGTCATCATTTTCGTGTAGATCGTTGTACATCAGTTATTATGATAATACGTGTTTTTCTTTTTTTACCTATCTTCAGCATTTTCCCGCAAATACAAACAGGCTGGAAACGTGAGCAAATGTATTTAAAAAAAAAAATTCCTTCATTCTTGACAATTTATACCGTTTTACTACTGTGAAAGATGTGTTCTGTTATTTTAAGCCCTTTCTACAAGGCCCTAAATCTTATTTACCTTTGTAGTTTCACACAAAATAGCATCACCCAGCAGCATCACGACCCTCATTAAAAATCTCTTTGGCACTAACCTCTCCGATTATTCACGCATAGTACTGCTTCCTAGATGACCTTTTTTCTTCCTATATTCGACCTATCCATCTGCCACTTGATTTTCCCCTCTCTCAATGTGCCCATACCACTTGAGCAGATCATGATCTGCTCTCCTTCCAACAAGTCCTTCATCTCCATGCCTCCTACTTATATCTCTTTCTTATTCTCTGCATCCTATGTACCTTGCCCTTGCTCTCGGATACGTCATAGCTCTGCTTTTAATCTGTTCCTACTTCGTGCAAGAAGAGTTCACATGTCACTCCCATAATGTTATTGATATTGGTTCAATAATTTCCCTCTACATTTTCCTGCTCTATTTCTCCAAATATTCCTCAATCCACCCATTTCTCCTTTACCTCCGTTAATGTGTGGTCCTCTCCATTTCCTCTATTCTGTCTCCATATAAGCTAACAATAATTTATTTGATTTTCCTTTCTGCCTTTTCTCACCCTCTACCAAATTCACATTCCTGTTAACTGTTTCCTAGATTTACTCATAGGTATTTGTAACTTTACTTTATGACCGCCAACAAGATCAGTGTCATCTACTACCAACAGCTGACTCATTCATTGCTCATTATACACCAGACATTCACCTCTCAACAATACTCTTCATTTCACTTCCTTTGTTTCCTTCGTTATACAATTCTTAGCAATATTACAAAACCATGATGACATTTCACTTCCTTGTCGTAGAACAACTTTCCCTGGCATCAATTTCCCTCTTTCTGGGGAAACATTGACACGTGCTTCTCGTTCTCTTGAATGGACACCATTCATGATTTTTCTAATAAGAGTACAATAGAAACACTTCCCAACTAATACTACTAATACTAATGCCACGTAACACCACGAAGTTCCCAGTGTCTATAGAACTTAGGCAATATAAAGCAGAATTGCAGAATTATAATACAATATATGAACAAAACACAGTAACACATATTCACCATAATGCACAATACATACTGGTAAAAGTTTTGTGCGTCTGGGATGGAGATGTCGTAGTCCAAACGGTGTAAGTCAGCTAGGTGGTAGAGCTGCATGGCCACGTCCAGAAGATTGGCGGCGTAGGGCGGACTATGTTTCTGGAGAAATATAATGTGGGAGAAAAAATAATTCGGAAGACCCTGAAAGTTTACTTTATAAGACAGAAAAAGCGTCATGTAACAGAAAAAGCAGCAAGCTTTAGACAACATATTCATCTATTTGATTGTCAATGAAGCAATTACAACAATAAGATATTCAATAAACTTCAAAGGGCAGAAAAGGTGATTTCTACTAAAGGCAATGTCGAAGATGATAATTATGATAGCTTTCAGGAAAAGATGTTCTTAACTCAAATGATTAAACGCTCATGGTACGACAACGAAAACAAATGTGCATAAAGTACACAAAAGAGACTACCAGGAACCACAACAACAACAATAGAGTCACAAACTACAACAACAAAAGAATCACAGCTACAACAACAACAGCAAAGCCATAACTACAACAACAGAGCCACAACAACAACAACAACAACAGAGCCACAACTACAACAGCAGAGCCACAACAACAATAACATAGCCACAACAACAGCAACAACAGAACAACAGCTACAACAACAGAACCACAGCCACAACAACATAACCACAGAACCACAGCCACAACAACATAACCACAGAACCACAGCCACAACAACATAACCACAGAACCACAGCCACAACAACATAACCACAGAACCACAGCCACAACAACATAACCACAGCTACAATAACAGAGCCACAACTACAAGAACAACAGAGCCACAACAACAACAACAACAGAGCCACAACTACAACAGCAGAGCCACAACAACAATAACATAGCCACAACAACAGCAACAACAGAACAACAGCTACAACAACAGAACCACAGCCACAACAACATAACCACAGCTACAATAACAGAGCCAGAACTACAAGAACAACAGAGCCACAATAACAGCAACAACAGAACAACAGCTACAACAACAGAACCACAGCCACAACAACATAACCACAGCTACAACAACAGAGCTACAACTACAAAACCAGAACCACAGTTACAACATCAGAGCCACAAATACAAGAACAATAGAAGCACAGCTACAACAACATAACCACAATTTCAACAACAGAACCACAATTATAATAACAGAACCACAATTACAACAACAGAAGCACAATTTAAACAACAGAGCTACAACTACAATAACAGAACCACAATTACAATAACAGAACCACAATTATAATAACAGAACCACAACTACAATAACAAAACCACAATTACAACAACAGAGCCACAACTTCAACAGCAGAACCACAATTACAATAACAAACAAAATACAGCAACAGAGCTACATTTACAACAACAGGGCCCCAGCTACAACAAAAAAAGCGTCCAGCCAGTTTCTTGACTTAAATTTTCATCAGTACTAACAGCTGAGAAGAAGAGCACCAGATATTGCAGGAGGAAAACGGGAAGAATTTGGCACAAAAAAGTGAGACAGTGCAGATGGAACACTGACAGGATCAGATATTGGATGCGAGGAAAAAGAATAATTTTTAATTACCCAGAAGACCATGGAAGCTGCAGCGAGGGCAGCAGCTGTCTCAGCAGCCAACTCAGTTCCTGTAGGAGGGAGTCACGAACTGCTCAGTTGTATTCTACAGTACCTCTCATATGTTTAAATTTTTACCAGGACATATTTTCACATTTCAATGATTGATTATCTATATAATTATATGAACGTGAGACTCACATGCCCTATAAAACAGTTCTCGGAGACAGTCAACACAGAACATAAAGGACACAACTTCTCAGCGCCTCGACTTACTAACCTGGGTGAGCTTCATCAATCTTATATGAAGGTCGCTCCATCGTCATGTCCTCAGGTCGTCCCCAGTAGGCGTGGTCAAGGTTGCTGAGGCCCACCTAAAAAAATAAAAAAATAGGTTGTGTGTGGACGTCTAAATCTCTAGATTTTGTCAGGAGCTTTTGTCTGCAGTTATTAATGTCTCTTAACGTGCCTTTTCTCGCTCCTTGTTTTGTATTATTTGTCAATGTCAACACCATGATCAATTTCGTTGTGTTATGTTGAAATAATTTACGTTAAATGTTTATTTATTCATACAGAATACATTTCAATATACTGTTATCAGTCACATCTGGGTCATTAAACGATCTAGCATTTTTTCCTGTATTGTAATATATGACTCAGTTAACCCATTTGTCTCTACGAATACAAAGTTCCCGCATTCTTTTGTACAGCTAGGTGTTAGACGAGTACTTTACTGAACTTCCTATAGGAAACTTTGTCTTACAACACCCAAGAGAATTAAAAATAAGTTTCAAGAGAATGCAAAAACAAATACTGATGAATAGCTACTTAGAACCAATTGATAACTTATGCTGCCATACGCTATGTTTCAAACCAATCGTTAAATAAAGGCACCTATTTACAAATATGTGGAACAACTGACCTGACCATAGAAATCGTATTCGGTAGGATGGGCCTTAACGAAGTAGTCGGTGGCCCACTTAAGTGCTGCCTCACCGTACTCCTTCTGACCTGTGGGAGAAACGCCAGGGTCATGAGTCTCTCACAACACTGTCCCTGGGACACAAACCAGTGTTATCAGTCTCTCACAACACTGTCCTTGGGAGACACACCAGGATCATAAGTCTCCAGCAACACTACCCCTGGGAGACACACCATGTATTAGCCACTGTCTAACAGACAGTAATAGTTATATAAATGTGGGCTGCATAGATTATGTTTATATAATTATGTTACTTCCATTTACCTCTTGTAATCACAGATGAATTGTCCTGAAGTTTCAGCTCTTGAGGTGCATATAAAGTTACACTCATAAATGTTTGTGGGTTATTAAGTTACAAACCCAATGGTTGTTTCGCCTTTTATTAAGGTAATAGATAATGCACAATTAACTTAGGATATCACCGTAACTAACACTATGAGCCGTGAGTGTTACAGTAAATGAAGCGAAGTGTAACTAGCTTCGTGACACACGTCAGGTATGTGAGAGACACTCGTCAGGAGTGAGTGCTGCTAACCACGCATCAGCAGAGGAGCGTAGAGATCAGAGGTCATTTGATGGGCAAGGAGAATACTTGACATACATCATTTGTTTCAATGTTAGAGAGAACAAACTAAGCACTTACTCATAGTTTAATCACCGTGGGTGATGTAATTATATAAGCATAATGTATGTACCCCACATTTATATAAGGACTAGCAGAAACGCCGCCCTCTGGGCGGCTCTTTCACTAGGCCACTGTAGTACGCCACCCTCCGGGAAGCTCCACATTGTCTCACTGTACTTCATTAAATGGTTGTGGTGGTTTTCCAAATTTGGCAGTCGTACTTTCCCACAAGAGCAGCACAGTCCAGCAGATTCTCCTTTGCACTTCTTTGCACAGCAGTGTTCATATTTTTTATTCATGTTGCCAATGACAACAGAGGGATACTTTTCATATTCTGTTTCATCATCATAGTTAAATGCTGCTCTTGCAAGTGGATGCCTGTGTGTATTCTTTCTTAGAATTCTGGATCCCGCAGCTCTCTGTCTATCAGCATTCAAACGCATTGCATGCGCTTGATCATGTTCTTGAGAACGCCTTTCTGCTGTTTGCTGTCTGTGGAGCATGAAGACGGGATTCCCTTTCCTGATCTGTTTCCTGTGACCGACTTGCCGCTTTTCGCTTTCTGTCAGCATTATGATGGCATTCCCTTTCCTGATCTGCTTCCTGTGACCGACTGTCCGCTGTTCGCTTTCTGTCAGCATTAAGACGGGATTCCCTTTCTTGATCTGTTTCCTGTGACCGACTTGCCGTTGTTCGCTCTCTGTTAGTTTGTAAACGTGCAGCACGTTGTTGCCTTGATTCACTTGATCTTGATTGCTGCTTTCTCAGTGCATCTCTCTGTCTTCTTTGAAAAATTGACATCCTTGGTCGTTTCTTTGGTGGCATTTTGTTCAGTTAAATTTGATCTTAATTTTGGTTTTCAGCGCGATTACAATCCTTCCTTCCCGGGCAAAGCTGGGGACAAACAGTGGCTCAAGCTAGTAAGCTACAAAACAACGAGAGAACAGTCCCTCGGCATGTACCACCGACGCTCTTTCAGTTATTTATATAGATGGCCATGGCAAGGAATAGATTAATAAGGTAGGACGCAACGACATTGATCTTAGCGCTGTGAAATATCCTACGTTTGGCATATCTCGTTAGAATGGACTACATACCAACCTACCTACCTTGTTAGAATGGACAGCCTAGAAAAGTTAGAGATCAAAGAAAAGTAAGCTGTAATGAGTGAGAGCATAAGGATAAAATTAGCTATAATACGTGGGATGGGATACGACTTTTCAGCCTCTGTGTGGTGTAAGGGATGGAGGTTAGATGCAGAGAAAAGTAAGCCATAATGAAGGAGAACCTAAGGATCAAAATAGCTGTAAATCATAGGAGGGACTACTTCTTTTCTACGTGTGTGCGTCAGGGCTGACCGTTAGTCTCTCTCACTTTCTCTACTTCTCTCAGGCGTGTCGGGTCGGGTCGGGTTGGGTGTGTCGGATCCTGTTGGTTGGAGTTTTTTTGAGATCCCCACATGACACTTGCTATCCATACTAAGTTTGGGTCCAGATCGGTAAAGTAGTTTCCGAGATTCTCGTGCGGACACAGACAAACAGACAGACAGACAGACTTCTTTGTTTTATATATATAGACTACTGTCTGTTTCACAGTGGACAATACAAATACAACACCCACGGGGATTAACTATGTTTAGTAAATACTGTCTAATACTGAAGCAAGTGATGCATGTCACCATTATCTAGCAGGGTCATCAGTTTATTTGCCAGTTACTTCAGTTATCTCAGGTTTCTCTGACACACCACATGTGCGTTAACAAAGCTCGCTCTAACTCTCTTCACCTATACTAACATTCATAGCTCATAGTGTTAGTTACGGTGATATCATACGTTAATTTTGCATTGACCATTTTCTTAATAAAAGGGGAAAAGACAATTTGGGTTTGCAAACTTAGCTCAAGAAACATTTCTTGTGTGTACATCTGTATTACCTATTACCAACATGGCTGTACCTGCAAGACCATTTATCAAGGATTACACCAGGTAAATAGAAGTAACAAAGGTGGCAGCGGTTATTATATACGGACCCATACAGATCTGAAAACAATTGGTCGGCAGTTTTCATGTCCGTTCTCTATTTTTGCACATGTGATATCCACCAGTGACAGAATTTTTTTTAAGCTTATACAATGCTACACTTCAACATAAAAGTAAAAGAAATCTGTTTTTAGTGATTTTATATTTTTATCACTTGCACTGACACCACTGTACCGCACCCTAACCCTCAGCTGGACGACCAGCCAGCCAATACCATCACCCAGTGCTCCAGAAACATGTTGTTTAACTACATCAGCTCATTCTTCAGGGACCCAATCTCCTTCCAGCAACGGGCAGTGACAGGACCCAGTGAACCCCGTTTGACCCATCTTGTGACCAAATGAACCCAGGTTACACGGCAGTCTTCAAATAGCTTGATCAACTTGATCTGAGCTCTGTGTGTGTGTGTGTGTGTGTGTGTGTGTGTGTGTAACAACACCTTTGTTTTATATTAATACACCTAAATGAATAACACCAAGTTATTCACCAAGTGATTTCCCATGCTATTCAAGACTAGATCAGTTAGGTTGCATCTTTCGTAAGGCTCGAGCTAGGGTCAGCTGATTTAGCAAACACCCTCTCGATCTCTCACGCCCAGGGAGTGGCAGTTCACTTACTAACAATGGACAGGGAAGCTGGGCATTTAACACAAGTTTTATGTCAAAGTGATATTCACAACACTTCACTGGAAAGAATTCACAATACATTCTCTGAGATTGTACCTGTGTAAATACCTGCTTCAGCAATAAAGAGAAAATGCCAAGAAGTGTTTACATCAAGCCCTGCCACTTAAGAGTTCCAGAACTTAATTAAAACAATTAGCGTGAAAAGGATCCTCCCTGGACTTAAAAAATCCAGAGTATCCTACAAACTAAAAAGTCCACAAAGACAATACTCAGCAAAAAATAAATAAAAATACCTACAAACACTATGGGCACTCCGAATAAATGGTATGAACTACTTGAGGTTCCATACCATAATACAGAAGGTTGTAAGAGCATTCAACGGATGAAGCAAAAACATGCTAACCGAAGGGACACCAGTAGTCAGCCTTCAGGGGAAGATGATTGCACACGTCCAGCAACACGATCTGGAATAGCGTTGATGGTGCAATAAAACAACGCTTCCATCACAGGCTCATTAATCGCCGCATTAAACAAAGTGGAGGAGGTGTTGACTGTACCAGCGAGGATAGGTGATAATCGGTTGTCCCTAAACATATATATGGGAGCGTGTGCCACTGTTATCTCATTAGCGTCGTTCAATGAACGCAATCGACGATATCCTCCTAATAAGTGGCCAATAAAACCAACAGACATTCCTCCTCCTAGGTCAAGTAAAGTTCTTCTGGCGGATTTCTACATAGTAAAGATACTCTCTTTGCCAGCGGATGGGTTAATCTGTCTTTCCACACTAAAGCAGAGCAACACTATCATTCAGGCGGCGAAATCAAGAATCGACAATAAAGTAGGGTTAATAGCTCCACAAGTGATCTTTTAGAATTACTAGCCTGGCTCAAGGAAATCATAGCATTATCTGTAGAACCCCTAGGTAAAACAACGTTGACAACCCATCACATTCCACTCAAGCCGGACACTCACCCGATCTACAGACCAGCATATCGGCTACCCCACAGCCAAAGGGTTGTAGTCGAACAATGGTACAAGAAATGCTGGAAGAAAAGGTAATCCAACCTTCCTCGGCACCATGGAACTCACCTCTATTTTTAGTTCCCAAGAATGATGGAGGATGGAGACCACTCATAGATTTTCGATGAGTCACCCAAGCAACTATACCAGACAGGTTCCCAATGCCTGTCCTAACTGACTTACTACAGTCCCTAGGAAAAGACAACGCCGTCTTCAGTAACCTAGATTTGCTTAGCGGGTACTGGCAAATTCCCTTACATAAGTATCCCGCGAGGCAACTGCGTTCAGTACTCTAATAAGACATTTCGAAGAATTGCAAATGCCGCTAACATTCCAAAGAATGATAAGTAATACAGTCTATGCCTATCTAGATGATCTTATCATAGTAAGCAAAGTTATACAAAGCTATTTAAAGTAACTATGCGAAATTTTCACAAAGCTACAAATAGCTGAACTGAAAGTGAAACTTTCCAAAATGTGAATTTCTTAAATCCAGAATCCAATTTCGAGGACACGTAGTGAATGGCAAAGGTATACACACCGTAGATTGTAAGGAAGTACAGGGGTACCTAGTGACAGCACTAGGATCCCGCTTCTTCTATCAAGGAATAAACAATTGAAATTGAAAGTGAATTGATTGTAAGGTAAAGACGGTGAAGCAGTTTCCTTGTCCCAAGAATGCAGATCAACTTCGTAGTTTCCTGAGATTTTCAGGATACTACCATTCTTTCAATAAAAGTGATGCCAATTAGTCTCACCACTGACTACACTCAAGGACGTAGAGTATAAGTGGAACAAGGAACAAGAGGATAGGTTTAATGCCCCTAAGAGTGCTTTAACGATCGCTCCGGTGTTAGCCTTTCCGGACTACACTAAACCATTTACGATATGCACCGATACTTCCGTCCTAGGGCTAGGACGAGGGAAGTGGCGTGTAATAGCATACGCCAGTCGCACCCACAACGATGGAGAAACACGTTATTTACCTACTTACTTGGAAGCATTAGCTGTAGTGTAGGCTCTCAAGCATTTTCGGAATCTCATTTTTGGATATCCGGTCACAGTCCACACAGATCATGTAGCCGTGCCAAAACTATTACATGGGAAGAACTTATCAGGGCGTCTTGCGCACTGGTATCTTACCATACAGGAGTTCGCACCCGAATTCAAGTATTTGCCGGGTCGTGCGAAAGTGGTAGCTGATTCGCTATCCAGACTCATAGCTACTGTCACGCCACTACTCACGTTCAACTTATCACAGTTAAGGGCGGAACAACTACAGGATCCACTGTGGTCCAAGGTAATCTATGCCTTATAATCGGGAGATGAGGTAAATTTGCCCGAACTACCTCTACCACTATCACAGTTTGAGCTACGACACGACATACTGTATCGCTCAGTAAAAACACAACAAGAGTCAATCTCTAAAATTTTTATTCCTACGTCACTAAAGGAACCCTCTTTCAGAATGTACCTTAAGCTGGGCATCCGGGCCGAGACAAATGTCTGACAGAAATTAGACGAAAATATTATTGGAAAATTATGTGGACCGGCATCGAACATCACATTGCTAAGTGTTTATCTTGTGCGAAACACACGGGGACAACGATGGACACCACTCCAATCTTAGAATACCCGACGCCTGAACGTCCATGTGATACAGTTGCAATCGATTTACCACTTTTCCAGGTTCGTGGTACTAGCACCATTGCAGAACAATTCTGCCGAAGCAATGGCTCATGCATTAGTCACTCATCTCATCTGTTCTTTTTCTACACCAAGAGTGATACTCTCAAATAATGGGACAGAATTTAAGAATCAACTCTTAATAGCATTATGTCAACAACACGACATCACAGAAACCTTCACAACCGCCTACCATCCATCCTCAAATGGGTTGGTCGAGCTTACAAATTGCAGTCTCACCTCTGCGGCCTACATTATCTGAACGATGGCCGTACTGGTCGGACGTGTCAGCCTTGTACTCTGCTGATTTGAAGACGACCTGCGGCTTTCAAGTAGCTAATCGGAAGCAGACGATCCGTGGCCAACAACAATAAAGGTGACAGCAGTTTTCAAGAGGTGATTAGTAAGAAAGAAAAGAAGGGGAAGCGAGAGTTGGCGAAGAAAAGTGAAACAAGTGATCATGAATGATAGGAAGAAAAGGATGCACAAGCAGAAGAAAGCAGAAAGAATTCAACTGACAATAAAAAGCAGCAGGTTGGTCGGATGAATCATCGTGCAGTACCAATGTGACGAGCAACCCGGGTGGTGGAAACAGTTCAGGTAGGAGGAGGTTGAACTTTCCAAGTGATTTCCGCCTGTCATTCTATGAGCTATTGCTGTGGGCTGCTACACTGGGAAGAGAACATAAAAAGTTTGAAGGTCGTAATAATTCCCATCTGACTGTAGCTGGGAATGTAGCGGTAAAGTTTTTGACGACGACAGGATTTAAGAAGGTGATAATAACGATGCTTCAGGACACAACACACAAAGGCGATCGTCTTCATTTACCCGGTTATACTGGATCCTGATTTTCTTCTTGACGATACACGATTTGTATGGCAAAGCGACACGAAATCCGGGGTGATAAGAACTAAATGGTAGCCTTGATGAAGGTAGACGTTCAGAAGAAGATATTCATTTCTGGAATAGGATATAAGATAATTGCAAAGTTTATTGAACAACCTGTTTTGTGTTACAAGTGCGTCAAAGTGAATGTCGGTGTCGTTACCATGGAAAAAATTATAATTCAATAGAATGTGAAAATAAAATAAAGTTTGGGCAACATGTTTGCCGTGCTGTTGCAATTGTGGCGGCGCGCATAATGCAAGTTCCTCAATTTGCAATAAGAAGCTACAGATGCGTGATGCGCGGTGGCAGAGCATGGGTGAAGTGCAGCAGCGAAAAAAGGAGGAAGGACGAGGAGTTACAGGAGAGACAACTCTACCTTCAACTGAGAACGTGTGTAAGAAGAGGATAGAACAGAGCGACGCGTTGCAGGTAACTGGAAATGGTACAAGGGCTGCACCGAAAATGGTTCCAGAAGATAAGGTAATTGACAAGTTTGGTGATGTGTATGGTGTATTAGTTCAACTTTGGCAATAAAGTCAGATTCTTAGAAAAAAGTTAGAGGCCAACCAGAAAGTAATTGCCCATTTTTGTGAACATAGAAATGAAGATGTTGAGGTAAAAGGAAAGAAAGTTAAAAATAAAACAGTAATAAAATCTGACAAACCATTTTTGCTATGGGAGACCGGAAATGAGGACATTAGGGAAGAGATAATCCGCAAGTGGGGTGACATCCCGGAAGTATTACATGATAAGGTATTTCTATGTTTGACTTTGATACCCCCAAAATGTTCTACACTACTGAGGGTATACACAAACACTTGTTATCTTATTAATAGGTTCTTATTCTCGTACGGGAGATATACAGAGATGGACCAAGAGACTCGCTTCGACACTTGAGGGACTGGTTGTCTCCACTCTATGTATCACTGCGCGCTGGCCTGTACAGATGCCAGCATTCACAAGCTGAATACATAAAATGTAAATATGATAATTCATATACATAACATGGTGCATAATAAATGGAAATACTACATAGAATTAATACATGTTCTGTAATACTTTACTATACATAATTAATAGGGTGATATAAGGATACACAGCTTAAGGTACTACTTCGTGTCCATATTATACACCTCCCTCCCCCTATACGCTCATAGTTTCATCTTGAGCGGACCTTTTGTTTCTGAGTCGCTCGGACCTGCAGAGTACCGGGGCAGAAATACAAGGTGGGGATGGATTTACTGTAAAGGCATCAGCATTAGGGAACTCAACTGGGGAAGGGTCAACACTAGGCAGCTCCACAGGTCGGAGGAAACGACGGTTCCTCCACCATACTCTACCACTAGGAAGACGCACTTGGTAGTCCCTGGACCGGCCAATACCCATGACAACCCCAACCTTGTCCCAGCTTTGAGATACCGGATCTTGAATCCTCACCTGCTGGCCGATACTCAACCTGGGAAGGGGGCGGGCATGACAGTCGTACCGAGCAGCGACATCTGCGGCTCGTTCTGCTGCACGGCGGTCACATTCCTCAGTCTTGGCCTGCCATTCTTGAGAAAAAGACTTCGGGTGGGCTGGAACACAAGACCTGAGATGATGTCCATATAGAACCTGGGCTGGGGAGCGTCCGGTGAAGTTCGGGGTGTTGCGTAACTCCAACAAACCTCGATCGAAGTCCTCACAGTCGATATTTCCTGAGGGTGACACCTTAAGGATCAGGTGTTTAACAGTCTTGACTGCGGCTTCAGCGTGTCCATTCGCGTGGGGGTAATGGGGCGAGGAAACGACATGACGGACTCCCCAACGGTCCATGAAGTCCTGGAACTCGTGGCTGGTGAACTGGTGTCCTCCATCAGTCCTGAGGCGGAGGGGAACACCAATTTCTCTGAAGTAATGCCTGAAATTCCGGATGGTAGCAGTAGCCGTTGTATCACTACCACAGGGGACGACAACAGGCCATCCAGACAATCGGTCGGCAATGACGAGGAAGGACTTCCTTGCCACTGCAAAGAAATCGGCCGACACAGACTCGAAGGGTCTTGAAGGGTTATCGTCGCACATTAAAGGTTCCTGTTGCTGGCTGGGTTGCAGAATCTGGCACGGCTCACAGGCACGGACGGTACTTGCAATGTCCGCGTCGATTCCGGGCCAAAATACAGTCTGCTTCGCCCGTCGCTTGGTGGCCTCCACTCCTCGATGACTGTCGTGAAGGCGGGTCAAGGTACGGCGGCGTAGGGCAGGAGGAATGACTACTCGTGGGCCATACAAGACGAGGTCTCCGTCACAATAGAGGTCCTCCGTAAATTCCAGTACGGGAGTAGCGATTCATGAAGGTCGTATCGGTTAGATGGAAATCCCTGGGACACAGTCGACGAGCCGGATGTAGGAAGGGTCGGCCCGGGCTGCGGTGCGGAGATCTTCAAGGGTCTTGTCTGCATCCGGTGCTGTAGACTCTTCTGATGTGAAGACGGCCTTCAATGAAACTACTGACTCAAGGGATGCAGCAGCTGTAGAACACAACATCTCGTCCTCTGGGGTGGGGCGACTGACAGGGGCGCGGGACAGGGCATCCGGGATGCACAGCAGCTTACCCGCACGCCACACAGCCGTGAAGAGAAAAGGCGAGAGCTTCTCTTTCAAACGTTGAAGGCGAGGATTCTCTACTGCATCCAAAGAGTAGTGATTGATAATAGGTACAAGAGGGCGATGATCCGTGAAGAGGGTGAAGTGCTGAAGTCCTATCAGGTAGAAGCGGCACTTCGCCATCGCCCAGACAACAGCCAACATCTCCAGCTCAATCGTGGCATATCGGGTCTCGGCGTCCGTCAGGAACCGGGATCCACACTGAATTAAGCGGAGTTGTCCACCGCCATGGTCCTGCAGAAGGGCGTAACCAACGCCGTAGAGTCTGGAGGCGCGTCAGTCTTGAGGACGGTGGGTAGAGCTGGGTCGTAACAGGCGAGGACAGGTGGACTCAAGAGGGCTTGCTTGACTCGCTGGAAGGCCTCTTGATGATCTGGGGTCCACAGGAATGTCCTCCTGGGGCTCAGCAGAGGGCGTAACGGCTGGGCTGCGGCGGAGATGTCAGGTGAAAATTCAGCCAGCTGATTGACCAGACCCAAAAAAGAACGGAGGTCTGTCAGGTTGGCAGGGGTTGGAAAATCCCTGATTCCACTTAATTTCTCCGGGTCAGCTGCGCTACCTGATGCTGAGAGAGTGTACCAACAGAAGTTCACTGATGGTGCGGTGACTACAAACTTGTCAGCGTTGAGGGTAATCCCGTACTTTCGACATCTGGTGAGAACTTCATATATTCGGGAGAGGTGGGCACAGTAGTCTTCGTCATGGAGTAATATATCATCAACCACCTTGACACAATTCGTGACTCCTTGAAGGGCCGCGTCACCACGTTGACAGAATGCATTGCCCGTAGCGGCAAATCCCATGGGGCCTCTGCAATACTGATATCTTCCATATGGTGTGATGAATGTAGTCAAATGCTGGTCTTCTTCGGCCAACTCGATCTGCCAATAACCACATAAGGCGTCCATTGTTGTAAAAAACTTCGCCTTCGGGTCCACATTTCGAACAGCTGCGAAGGGTGTGGGTGAAGGGTGGGCTGGACGGGAAACTTGCTGGTTAAGTTTTGATAGATCGGTGGTGATCCGTACTCCACCACGAGGTTTGGCGACGGGGACGAGAGGGTGGCACCTAGGTGAAGGCTCGTCTCCGGCCGGCTTGATGATTCCCTGAGCAACCATGGAGTCAAGCTCTTGTCTAACTAGCTCCTTGTAGGCGTGAGGAATCAAGCGAGGGGTGTGGATGGCAAAAGGTGTGGCACCATCCTTAAGATGAATCTTCATAGGTGGACCCACCATCGGCTTGAGTGGTGTGGATCCTAAAGATTTCTTCGTAACCAACACGTCAGCAAACTCCTTGAAGGTGAGCTCTTGCGTCAGAAGGGGACGTATTAGTAGAGATAGGGAGTTCCTTCAACCTGTTGACATGGGTGACCTTTAAAATAGGTTTGGGGAATTCCTTGGAAATAATGGCCAACTCTTGACAATGGCCATATGATAAAAGCGGAGTCGGGATCCCATCATGAACATCAATCCGGGCTGAGCAAGACTGCTTACCAAAGGTAAGAGTAGCCCAGAAAGATCCCAAAGCTGGAGCCATCTTGGAACCATCAGCTGCCAGTTTCGTTGTCTGAGGAGGGGCCTGTAGGTTGCTCCTGGGTATTCCCAAACTTGCTAAGTGTTGTGGACCAATTACTGAGACGTCAGCATCGGTGTCAGGTAACATCTGAAGACTGGATGACAAGTTACCGTAAGAGATGACGACACTGATGTGCTGGGGCGTCGTGTCTGTGGAACAATGTACACGACGGCAGGAACGACTGGACACAGCGCCTTGATGCTTGCCAGAAGGAGGGGGCGCACCAGCACTACCTGAGGATGACTTCTTGGATCCTAGGTGGTGTCCTCTCTGTGTCTTCTTACGACAACATTTGTCGTAATGGCCCACACGACCACAAAGTCTGCACTGAACTTTGCTAGCAGGGCACTTGACTGTGTAAGCCCAGTGACCCTGGCGGTCGCAACTTCTGCACACGCTTTGAGCAGCTGGGCACTGGGAGGCATCATGCTGTCTCGCACAGCTGTTACACAAAGCTGCTGCTGAAGGTGTAGCTGGAGGGTGAGGGGTAGGGTTACCTTGCTGCTTCTTACCCTTTCTGTAGGAAGACACCGCCCTCACCTGGTCAGGTTGTGAACGTAAAGCTGAAGCCGCACACCTGGCGGCCTCGTACGTTCGACATTTTGTAACAACATCTTGAAGGGAGGAAGTGGGGTCAAGTGAAATGAGACGCTGAACTAGCTCTTCATCTCGAACACCCGTTAAAATAATTGTCTTGAGTTGTGTCTCTTCACAGGCTTGAGAATTTCTAGGACACACATCAACTTCCTCTGAACATCTCTTGAGTCTTACAAAAAATGTATCAAAAGATTCTCCATCAAGCTGCTTACATTGGAGGAGTTCTCTTCTTCTGAGTGCTTCGTTTCACTGTCCCTAAACATGTTCCTGTAACTTGTCGAGCACGGCCTCTACCGTCAGAGTTGTCGTAGGAGGCACTTGAAGTGTGTGCTCGAGAGTACGTTGTATCTCTAGGGACAAGCACTTACGAAGCTGTATCATCTGTTTAGGCTGTGGTAAACTTGACAAGTCAACCATTGTTGCATAGTCTTGCCAACGTCGACGCCATTCCCGAAATATCTGATAGGAAGCGTAAGACTTCAGAGAGGGAGGCGTTTGTGCTGCAGCCTTTTGAGGAATTGTTGAATCTACTCTGGGAAATGAGGTCCCAGTACCTCTAGTCGTATCAACATTACTAGTAGCAGACGAATCTTGTACAGTAGATCGTTGTGGGGAGGATAACAGAGAAATCAAGACTTCAAATCTGGCTTGATCCTCTCTTCTTCTCAGGTCATCCTCACTTCTACGTATATCTTCAAGTTCTCTGCGTGTTTGTTCCTCTTCGTGGCGCCGTCTTTCAGACTGTCTGTACCGAATTTCTTCCTCTTCTCTCCTTGCAATATCGTCCTGGCGTCGAGAAGTTTCCATCCACTTAATCAGTTGAAGGAGATCTGTGGACGCATGCATCCCAGGAGAGCTTGCTCGCGACGAACGAGGAGATTCTGTGGGTGACAGGGCGTTGTCACTGTGGGGAGCGTGGGGCCTGAGTGTGGGCGGAGAGAGGTCTCCTAGCCTTAAATTCATAATCCCATCGTCCAGGGTATCATTTTGATCCCTGTGAGACATGCCGACAGCTTCTGTACTCTATCTGTGCAAAAGACCGGGTCAGCCCCTCGTAATCTATGCACAGAATTACAGAAGTCTGAAGTAATTCGCAAGAATTTAATATAAGGTGGGTCTGTGAATGCGTGTGTGTGTGTGTGTGTGTGTGTGAGGCTTGGCGCGCTGCCAGACGTAGGAGCAGCTGGGCAGCGTCGAGCGGTCAGTTGTCCTCAGTTACCCTCTGACCAGAGACGGGAGAGCACGTACTGTCGGGCCGCTCCCTTAGTCATCTGACAGCAACTTGCACAGACAATTCTGATTAAAATACACAACACAGCACTTCACAAAACACTTCACTTCACAACACTGTAAGTCTAGAGGCTTGTAGTCTTGCTGTAAATCCTTGGTGAAGCTGAAGACAAGACGCCATTAACACAGTCCGGCGGGAAGGCTATAGTCCACTGTATCTCACTGAGAACTATCACTGCGCCATCTATGTTTGACTTTGATACCCCCAAAATGTTCTACACTACTGAGGGTATACACAAACACTTGTTATCTTAAAAATAGGTTCTTATTCTCGTACGGGAGATATACAGAGATGGACCAAGAGACTCGCTTCCACACTTGAGGGACTGGTTGTCTCCACTCTATGTATCACTGGGCGGTGGCCTGTACAGATGCCAGCATTCACAAGCTGAATACATAAAATGTAAATATGATAATTCATATCCATAACATGGTGCATAATAAATGGAAATATTACATAGAATTAATACATGTTCTGTAATACTTTACTATACATAATTAATAGGGTTATATAAGGATACACAGCTTAAGGTACTACTTCGTGTCCATATTATACAGTATTAGCTCGAGTGAAAGAAGTAATGGAACAGTTTGTGAATGAGAGAATAAGGTTACGTTTTAGGACCACAGATGTTCATGCTTATGGATTGTTGTATAAGGTGGATGTTATAACCTTACAAGAGATGGGCACAGAGGATGGTAATTTGACGAATTTACGTGATTATGAATGTTTCTGTTTAGCAGCTAATAATAGAAATAATACATGAGGTCTGTTAACTAATGTTCGAAAAAATGTACCGGTTGAATGGGGTTGAAAGTTTGTGTGTTAAAATCAAGCTCCGAGAAATGTCTTTATGTATTGTTAACATCTATGTACATCCTCAAAGTTTGGATATTGATGACATGCCTGAGTGTCTATTTAATGATGCTAGTGTTTTGGTTGGTGATATTAATGCAAGACACGAAGTCCTGGATACTATGGGACCCAGCATCATTAATGGAAGGAGATGGTTACACTTCTTGGGGGTGTTTGATGATATTGAAATATTGGGGAATCATGAGCCTACCCACATACATGGAGGAAGGTTAGATTATGCAGTATGTTTTAATGCATGTGGAATAAGAGTGAATGCTGACATAGTTAGGGATTTGCTGAGTGATCATTTTGCATTATGAATTATTATACATGATAACAAAATACAGAAGTTAATTAAGTGGAAAAGATATTGGTTGCCGGAAGACAAAAATGGGGAGCTGATCACTACTATACAGGATTGGTATACAGATTATGAACAAAAGGATGTTGATAGTTTTTATGATGATTTATTACATATTATTGATTCTGTTTTGACGAGAAGTAATTGTAGCTATAAAGGAGAAATAAATAATGGGACGCGTAATATGTATGTTTAAGACAAATTGGTTCAGGCCTTAGACAGGTGCAAAGAGAATGGAGGGCAAATCCAAATGATAATGAAATCAAGGAAGTACTGAAAGAAACAGCAAAAATGTGTAGAGAAACCAAGCAAGAGGAGAGGAATAAATACTAGATAGACTTTTTAGAGAGAATTGCTAAAGGCAAGAGCTTGGGTGATATGTGGAAGGAAGTGAATAAAGTGCGAGGTGTTCGAAACAAGGGCAATAGCTACGCTGACCCACAGGGCAGGGCCAGTCAACTTATTAGAAAATGGGCTGGGACTGCTAGTACTGCCGAATTACCCCAGAGTGTGCAGGCCTTATTACAAGGTATTTATTATTTCTTTATAATTCCAATCTCAGGTATAACCTTTGTTCCCCAGAGTAGTGTTTTAGTTAGGTTAGGAGGTTTGCATCTGTTGGCGTAATATAATTTTGTTGAGTGCCCTGAAGGCCTATTCAGGGTGGAGTTAATAAGTTCTTATTTTTTTATACCATTTTCTTAGGGCTTGATATAATTTTGTTGAAAGCCCTTAGGGCCTGTTTCATGTGTGGAAGCAACACTTCTTAATACCTTGAATTTATTGTTGTCTAATGAGGCATTGTCTGAGTTTCTAATAATTTCAATATCATGCATAACTTTTCTTCCCCAGAGTAGTGTTTTAAGTTCAGGCCAAGAGGTGCGCATATATTGGTGTACCATTATTTGATTGTGGCTGTAGTGTTGGAGGGAATATACGTGTTCTAAATTTTACAGTGTGTCTCATTCATCCCAAACACAGATGCTATCCTTCCACGGGTCACGGAGAATTCATTTTGTTAGTAAATTTAAGTGACGACACAATACTCCCTCATATCGATCCTGATGTCTTTCTACAAAACTCACTGGGTTGCACCAACCCACACTGTAACTATTACTTTCCTGACTCCCCCGAGTTTAGTTTTAGTCTCCTACTACCTCATTCCTTCTCCTTGATTAGCCATAACATCAGCAGTATTCCCCTTCATCTAGATACCTTTTTAGATCAGTGTTTATCTTCTATTGCCCACAAATTTGATGTACTTGGATTCTGTGAGACCAAACTCACTAACGATATTGACCATTTGTATAACATTACTAATTATAATAGACACTGCGTCAACACGTCACGACACAATGGTGGTGTTGCCCTATATGTTGATATCAAGTATAACACTTCTGTAAGATATGATTTAAAGGTTCAGGAGGAGTTTATGGAGAGTGTTTTCATTGAATTACGTAACGACACACGAAATATCCTAGTAGGGATAATCTACAGAAGACCTCACACTAATGTAAGGAATTTTCGTGATAAATTTTCGGAGCTTATCTCTACCATAAGTTCAGAGAGGAAAGACTGCTACATCACAGGAGATTTCAACATTGATCTATTAAAATCAGAAACCGACACCTCAGTATTAGACCTTCTTGCTACCTGTCATTCTAAACTCTTCTTCAACACTATAAGCAAACCCACTAGAGTAACTGCCACCTCTGCCACTGTGATAGATCATATCTGGACTAGCAACACTCCTAACAACCTAGCAAGTGGAATTATTTATAACAATATCTCAGATCATTTCTCACCGAGTATCAAAAAATAAAGTAACACAAGCACTTAGAAATGTCGAACGTAACTATTATACAAATATGCTCCAGTCAGCATGAGGCGACAGAAAGAAAACCTGGAATGTCACAAATTCTATTCAGAACAGGAACACTCAGCCTTCGGCCCCCCACTCAGCTTTTATGATAAACGATTCAGTTATAACGGAACCCTCCCTCATTGCCAACCACTTCAATGAATATTTTATTCATGTTGTAAAATCTTCAATAGAGAGCATCCCAGACAACAAAACAGACAGCAAAATGGTGTTCTTATCCCCTCTCACAGCAGATGAATTGGTGGCCATGATAAAAATGCCCAAAGGTGCAGCAGCAGGCAGACAATATACCAATGAGCATCATTAAGAAAGTGGCCCACTTATTACTACCTGTTCTCCTCTACATTTGTAACTCCTTCTTCACTAGTGAATTGTCTTTCCAGATAAACTGAATATTGCTAAAGTCCACTCGGCATATATAAAAAATCACAGGAAAAGGTCTCTTCAAGACTTACCGCCACATATCAGTCCTCCAGCCTTGAGTAAGATACTGGAAAAGCTAGCATGTAAAAAGACTAAAAATCCTTCTGTAATACTATTAACATCTTTACAGACTCCCCAGTTTGGATTTAGAGCTAGAAGATTCAGATAGAGAGTGCTCTGCTATCCTTTACTAATGACATCTTAAATTCCTTTGATGACAGTCGGTTCACAGTCGGTGCATTCTTGGACCTCTCTCCAAAGCCTTCGATACTGTCGACCATACCATCCCTCCCTTTCAGCTTGAACATTACGGCGTTAGGGGCTTGTCCCACAATTGGTTTTCTCATATCTGTCAGCACGATGCAGTATGTCTGTTATAATAACCACCAATCTGACTCTTCGCCAATCTTGTATGGTCCCCAAAGGTTTAATTCTCGGTCCAGTACTGTTTTGTTGTACATAAACGACATAGTCCACGCTAAACTTATTCATAAAAATACAACTTATTTGCAGACATTAGTAATCACTATGCCAGCAACTCGAACCTCCATTCCTTGATGAGAACTATGAAACACTGAATTAACTAAAGTCATTGCTGGGTATCACGTAATAAACTGACCTTAAACCTTGAGAAAACCCACTTTACACGATCTTTCACAGAAGAAGAAAAACTTACCTCCAGACTTAACCCCTGTTCCTTGGTAGCACCAATTACCAAGTAGAGCCGTACTTTAAATTCCTCCAAGGGGTTGTTGGTGAGGCAATGAGAGAACCGCTACAAGCCATTCACAGTAAAATCAATAAACAGTGCGGTATCATGTATCACACTCGACAGTCACTCGCACTCTCACAGCAATGAAAAAAATCTATCATGATCTTGTTTACCAACACCTGATACACTGTCACACACTATGGGGGCCTCTGGCACTTCAAAAACATAATCTCTGGTTACTGCACACAAAGAAGTTTGATGAACAATGACCTACTTGAAAAATACAGATCACACCAAACGAAAAATTTGCTATATTGAATTTTTTAAATGCAAGGATATTAACACTTACTGCTACTGTGCCACTTTGTTTACAAGTCCCATCAATCACTTGCTTGACAATAATTACTCAGCATATATATATATACATATATATATATATATATATATATATATATGTAGTATATATATATATACTATATATATATATATATATATATATATATATATATATATATGCTGATAACCCTAGGAAAGAAGAAACACAAAGTTCCCAAGCGCTTTTTGTGTAATTCACATCTTCAGGGTGAGTACAGACTGAACTTTGTGTTTTCTTCTTTCCTTAATGATGCTTATCAACTATACCTAGATCACGCACCTACAGCGATTTACTTTGCATATATATATATATATATTTATATATATATATATATATATATATATATATATATATATATATATATATATATATATATATATATATTAATATATATATATATATATATATATATATATATATACCCTATATATATATATATATATATGTGTGTGTGTATATACTATATATGTATATGTATGTGTATATGTATGTATAAATAAATAAATAAACAAAATAATAATAAAATAAAAATAAAAATAATATATAATAAAAATAAATAAATATTGAAGTGATAACCATTGGTAACATTATGAGATGTTCTTATTACTACCATGCTATTGTACTATTCCAGATGATACTAAATGTTACATTATACTTCCTTGAGATAAATGTATAATGTATGTGGAGTTACCTCAAAGAGAGCTCAGGTTCTCAACTGGCTCAGCCATGTTAATATTGTTATTATTATCCACTCTGTATCTGTGTTTTCTGGCTAAATAAACTGTTTCTATTCAATTCAAAGTGTTCTTGTCTGGTTCGGGTTTTTTTTCTCAAAGGGGGCGCTTCCACTGCGGTTTCCATCTAATAATTAATAAACCTTCCCAAGTCAAGCGAGAGTGGGAAATCTAGTAATTCCGACCGGTTACTCACACACACACACACACACACACACACACATATATATATATATATATATATATATATATATATATATATATATATATATATATATATATATATATATATATATATATATATATATATATATATATATATATATATATACTATATACTATATATATATATATATAGGTGTTATGCCGCTGGCTTCAGCTACAGTGCTGGCGTGTGATGCCATTAAATCTTTCGACGTGTGACCTCGCCAGATGTAGAAGTGTTTACAGACAAGTCCTGGTTCTGCTGATGGACTGTCTTGAGCTGAGTGGTGGTGGCTGCCCGCCCCTCCATGAAGACGAATCGCCCCTTCTCTAGTGATGCTGTGAAGACCAGCCTTCTGTCGAGAATTTGTGCTGGACGATTTACACAATACTGTTTTCTCTTGGAACACCATACTGATCTGCATTGACCCGCACTTGTAAATTACAGCCTAAGTGATGAGGTACCCTCGGTACTGAAATATTGTTGAATAATTACGCCTACTCGTTTCTGCCTAACCTGGAGTAGTAAGACAATGCAGAATGAAGCGAAGCTAAGATTAATAGAGTTATGAACTTTTGTGTTATGTCAGTATGTTTAATAAATTGTAATTAAGATAAAATTGTGTGAGACTAACTAATTATGTATCAGATGGATCACCTTGTAATATTATGAACGCCTTCTCCTCTGCAGGTTTAGCCATCAATAAATAATAAGATGCGTCAAAGACGGGTTTCAATCATTCCCTTCGACTTGCCCGTAACTGAACGTCCTTAACTAAGGCGTTTACAGTTAAAACAAGTACGAGCGTCGAAGGGAATTCTCAACTACCATGGGAACAAAGGAACCACCAACTGGACTTAGGGAGTTCAGCATGAGACAGGTAGATCGTCATAACGTCAGCACAAGACAGTGACGTAGAGTGTCGCGTGTTTGAGTGAAGTGTTCAAATATCTGAGAAGTTGTCATAAAGATTCGGTTCAGGCGTACAGGGTTAAGAGTGTTTGTTTTGCGATGAGCCAGCCCTCATACCCAGTGAACGAATATTCATTATCAGATATGGCCAGTGCTATGTGCGGTCTTGGGTATGAGAGTTTGTTGACCAAACTGGAGTGGTCCATTGAAGAATTGGCGAGGGCCAAGTTAGAAATTGAGAGGGCCACGTTGGAGAACCTGAAATTAAGGAAAGAGCTGGCGAAGTTAAAAGGAGAGGCTGGACGAGTAAAGCCAGTGTCTGACGAAAACTCAAGCGAGTGGAAAGTTGTGAGTAGTGGGAAGACGAAGCTGGTGGTGAAGAAGTACACCAAGGATACGACAACAACGACAACAACAGCTAAGTGTACCAACCCGTTCAGTCCCTTGATAGACGAATTGGACGTTAGTACAGTCAGGGACAGGGATGACAAGGAAGGTATAAAAACTTTAATTGTTGGTGACTCACAGGAAAGGTACATGGACAGGGCCTTTTGTGGTAAAAACAAAAATAGGATGAGGGTGTGTTTGCCAGGAGCTGGGGTGGGGGATATAGTTGACAGGATGGACAATATCTTGTCTGGTAATGGGAACAAACCCATTATCTGCCTCAGTGCAGGAGGCAATGATATTGGCCGGTGTAGGAGCGAGGAGCTTCTTGATAAGTTCAAGGCAGCTATAGATCTTATCAGGACTAAGGGAGGGATCCCTATCATATGCGGTGTCCTGCCTAGAAGGAGAGTTGGCAGTGAATGGTTGTCAAGGTGCAGTTGGTGTCAACGACCATCTTGACAGATATTGCAAGTCAATATCAGTCCCATTCATTGACAACTGGGACAACTTCTATGGCAGAAGGGACCTTTATGCTAGGGATGGGGTGCACCTGTCTAGGGATGGAGTAGCAACCCTGGCTGGGGCTCTAGAGGGGGCACTTCAAAAGATATCGAAGTCTTTAAACTGCTAAGAGAACATATGAGCATGGGGGTGGAGGAGACTGCAGTGGGAGCGGGTAAACAAAGTGAAAGACTACAGGGGAATAGTGTTAGGAATGATGACAAAACTAAATTAGACAGGGAGTTTAAAACTAAACGCGGTAAGGGGGGGACTCAGAACACGACTAACTTAAATGTATACTACGCGAACAGTAGAAGTATGAGAAAAAAAATGGATGATATTAGGGCCTTGGTATGTACCGAAAAAATCGATATAATTGCATTCACTGAAACATGGATCAACCTAGACACACGTGAGTTTCCAGTCGAATACCAAATTGCGGGTTACAAACTGTTCCATACCGATAGGCAGACCAGGAAAGGAGGCGGAGTAGCAATCTATGTTAGGGATAATCTGAAGTGTGAAATAAATAAGGAAATAAAAACTGAGAGGAATACAGAAACAATTTGGATAGAATTAAGCAACGGTCGGGAAAAATTAATCACAGGAGTAATATATAGACCCCCCAATCTTGATAGCGTCAATGAGCGACTTATCTGGGATGAAATGCGCAGGGCTTCCATACACAACAAAGTCTGTATAGTAGTCGACTTTAACCTTGGCCAAATAGATTGGACTGACCTTACGGGTAACTCAGAATCAGAGGATTTTCTCGAGACGATCCAGGATTGTTTCCTAAGTCAACATATAACCGAACCCACACGGGGTAATAATATACTCGATTTAGTTCTGTAGAACAGAGAAAACCTCATTAGCAATGTCGAGGTAGGGAACGAATTTGCAAACAGCGATCACAAAGAAATTCGATTCCAGTTAGATTTTCAGGGCAGACGTAAGGAAAATTCCACTAAAGTACCAGATTTCAGAAGGGCAAACTTTGACAGTTTAAAGAGACAGCTGAGAGAGGGGGTGTCGCGTTTGGCCGTGAACCTGACAGATGACACAGACCTGATAACGAGATCTGAGATTGCCGAGTTCCACGACAATTTAAATAGTGAGTTACTTAATGCACAAAGGCAGAACATACCATACAAAAAACTCAGATCAGACAACAATGACCCTAAATGGATAAATAATTATTTAAAGAACATCATTTGCCAAAGGAAGGCTATAGGTAGAAGGATAAATCGTGGCGAAATACACCTCCGGGACTATTATAGGGTATTGGCGAGTAGGGTTAAAACCGAGATAAGGAAAGCAAAGAGAAATAATGAGGTAAGGATAGCAAGGGAGGCGAAGACAAACCCCAAAGGATTCTACCAAATGTATCAAACTAAAACACGAGAAACGATTGGACCAATACGGTCAGACTCCGGCGAGCTCACTGATAACGATGGAGAAATGAGCAATAATTTGAATAAATATTTTTCAACAGTTTTCACCACCGGAAAGTTTAAACATGATACCCGAGGCACCGACTCTATTCAGAGATAGTGAAGAAAACAAATTAAGTGAGATAGTAGTGACTAGTAACGATGTTAGTAAGCAAATAGACAAACTAAAGCCTAATAAGTCACCTGGTCCCGATGAGATATTTGCCAGAGTATTAAAGGAATGTAAGAAAGAGCTTAGTACGCCCTTAGCAAAGTTGTTTAACATGTCCTTAAAAACAGGTGTAGTACCAGAATCCTGGAGGATAGCGAATGTAATACCGATTTTCAAGAAGGGGATAGATCACTATCCTCTAACTACCGCCCAATCAGTCTAACATCAATAGTAGGCAAATTACTGGAAGCAATCATTTCAAACTCTATTCGAAATCACCTGGAGAAGCACCGATTGATCAATGATTCCCAGCATGGCTTCACAAGCGGACGTTCTTGCCTAACTAATCTATTAACATTCTTTTCATCAGTTTTCGAATCGGTGGACGAGGGGCACAATTATGATGTGGTATATCTCGACTTTAGCAAAGCCTTCGACAGAGTCCCCCACGAAAGACTAATTAGAAAGGTAGAAGCTCATGGCATCAAAGGTGACATCCTTAAATGGATTAGGGCGTGGTTACAGGACAGGAAACAGCGAGTGAGCATTAACGGCACTAAGTCCCATTGGAGCAACGTCACAAGTGGAGTTCCCCAAGGCTCAGTACTTGGACCATTATTATTTATTATATACATAAACGACATAGATATCGGCATAGACAGCAACATAAGTAAATTTGCTGATGACACTAAAATAGGACGTGTTATCAAATCTGACGAGGACTCGGCAAAACTACAGGAAGACCTAAACAAATTTTTCGAATGGTCTGAAAAATGGCAGATGAAATTCAACGTCGACAAATGTAAAGTACTCAGTATAGGAGATGTAAACAGGGAAACCAGATACCAGATGAACAACGATGCCATAGAGAAATCCGACTGTGAGAGAGATTTAGGAGTAATGATAAGTAGGAACCTTAAGCCAAGTAAACAATGTGTTTTTGCTTGTAACAAGGCTAATAAAGTACTTGGGTTCATACAAAGGAGTGTTAGTTACAAGACTAGCGAGGTCATCCTAAAACTGTATCTTGCTCTTGTGAGACCACACCTGGATTACGCAGTTCAGTTCTGGTCACCGTATTACAGAATGGATATAGAATCCTTGGAAAGAATTCAGAGGAGAATGACAAGACTAATCCCGGGCATTAGGAACCTTGAGTATAGAGACAGGTTAAAGCATCTTAATTTGCACTCCCTTGAGAGACGTAGAGCGAGGGGCGACCTGATGGAGGTGTATAAGTGGAAGGCAGGGCTAAACAAAGGGGACATTACTAAGGTACTCAAACTATCCAACCAGGAGCGAACTCGTAACAATGGTTTTAAATTAGACAAATTTAGATTTAGGCGCGAAATAGGTAAACACTGGTTTGGAAACAGAATAGTGGATGAATGGAACAAATTACCAAATATCATCATTAACTCGAATACGCTGAACTGCTTCAAACATCGGTTGGATGCTTATATGAGCAATAGGGGTTGGGTGTAAATGGGACTGCCCAGTATGGGCCAATAGGCCCGCTGCAGTTTCCTCCATTCTTATGTTCTTATGTTCTTATGACAGTGTAGTAAGGTTTCGGTCCGAGCGGACGGGCTGTTATTGTTCATTCCCGAAAGGCAAGCCCACCCCCCCCCCCCCAGTGATTATACGTGTGTGTGTGTGTGTGTGTGTACACACCAGTGATCATAAAGAACATCTGATCCGCCTACACCAGTGACGTACCGTGGTTACACTGATGAATCACGCAGAACACCTACATAGTATATAAAATATCAAGTAGAATATGTCCTCTCTCCAAATAAGGTGTTGTCAAGCCATTTAACATCCCAAAAAAACATACTAAAATATTTACCTATATTGAAATTCGGCTCTCCGAGAATTTGTAGAATTCTTATTGACATTAATATTGATATTGGTAGTTTATTTAGCCAGAAGAATGTTATCGCCGCTGGCTTTATCGTTGGTGTCAACAACCATGTGCCTCCCCTACCCCACACGCGGCCTGTTCCCTTCGATATCACAATACCGACGTATCCGCCTAAAAAATTAATTATACAAAACATTTATCTCCAACACACTGCCAAATTGAGAGCTCTTGAACACATACACACTCTACAGACTGATGATAATATCACACAGACCATCTACACTGGTGGATCTCTAAACACCGCCTGTGGGAGGGCTGGAAGTGCTATTGTTATGACTCAACCCGACGGTAATATAATTGAGAAAAGAGTTAGAATTAACAACTGGGCATCCACTTTACAAACTGAATTAGTTGCCATACTCACAGCTATTAAATTCATTGAAACCACTGTTACTGACAGTCTCATCATCATTGACTCTCTATCCTCACTACTTGCCCTTGGCACCCTCGACTCAGGTTGTCACGCTCTTGTCTCTGAAGCCAGACACAAATATGCGTGCCTTGTTGACCGGGGTGTCAGGGTCAAACTGTTGTGGATCCCCTCTCACATAGGCCTCATAAAACATGACAGAGTTGATGCCCTCGCCAAACTCGCGTCTAACAAAGACACCGTTGAATACAATTTGGGTCTGTCAAAAAGAACCCTTAAAACTGTAATTAGGAAAGAACTTATTGATGAGTTTGACGCAAGTAGACAAGTGCAAACAGGCACTAGTCGATCCATAGGTTATCATGATGAGATGTATCAAGTGAAACATGTATATGGAGCAAGTAACAAGATCACTAGATTACAAGATGTTGTAACCGCTAGATTAATGTTAGGATATAAGTACCTTTGGCAGTATGTTCCTCAAGCAGATGTAAACAAAACTAAATGTAAAGTGTGTGGCCATACATATGGCCACACACTTGAACACTACGTCCTCGACTGTGTGAAGATAGAACCTTTTAGGGACAGGTCCAAGCACACTGTGTGTGAATTGGCACAACACTTCATCTCTAATGGCAAGATAGCCGACATATTAAGATTGTATCCACTTTTTTGCACTTAGTAACTATATCAATTCTCATGTACAGAACCAAATACGCAATGTGCTTGAATACCTCCCACGTAAATGTGAATAACAAAGTGTGAGGCCAGACATACTGCCTCACACGCCTGTACTCACGCATTTGTGAATAGAACTAAACAAATAATGTAAATGAAATACTGTGTAACATTCAGTGCCATAATATCCTGACAACGGGGGTTAATTATTATGACCCTTTGTAAACCCTACTCTGTAATCCTTTTGCGCTACCGCTCACAGGATGAGTGTGGGGTGCACAATAAAGTAGCCGCTGCAAGCGGCAAAATCAAAAAATCAATGTTACCACACAAGATGTAGCGACTGGGGGGGGGGAGGGCGGTGTTTACCACCGGGAGTGTCATCACCACTGGTGTGAGCGCTGAGAGGGTGTCATGGATCTCATGGCACAGATCGCCCTCTCGAGTGATGCCCCTCACCACGCGACCTGTTACCTCGACAGATGTCGCAGCTGGGGGTCGGTGTTTACCGCCGGGAGTGTCATCGCCATTGGCGTAAGTGCTGGCATCGCCGGGAGTGTTTTCACCGCTGGCGTCAACACTAGTGTCAGTGCTGACGTTATTTGCTGCCTTACCCGAACAAAGATTAGGGGGTGAGCGATGTTTACGGCGGCGTGGCCACCTGGACTCTACCACCGGGAGTGTCATCGCTACTGGCGTAAGTGCCGGCGTAATGATCGTAACGACCTTCTTATAAGACCTAATAATTTTTTGCCTGATTTACCTTCGTCCAGCAATGGTCTGAGAAATTCAGCTCATTGTCAACATACACACCTAGATCCTTCTCACATTGTTTTAAAGAGTGCAGATTCTTCATCCCGTGGGGACACATGATACGCCCCGGGTGCATCCTCTTACACTTCGTAACATTGAATCTCGGTAGCCATTTCTTCGACTATTCCTGGAGCTCACAGAGATCCTCCTGCAGCTCTTCACAGTTTGCTTGGTTTCTTGATTTCCCGAAATAACTTGGCGTCATCGGCAAACATTTGTATGGAGGAGTGTACAACGTCAGGCATGTCATTTATGAAACAAACAAACAACAGCGGGCCCAATATACTGCCCTGTGGTACCCCGCTTGTGACAGGTACGGATGATGATTTCGTGCCATTAATCACCACACACTGCTTGCTGTCTTGTAGAAAGTCTTCTATCCACGCTAGGACATTTCCCGAATTCCGTACCCTTCCAGTTTGAATTTTAGCCTTTCGTGGGGTACACTGTCGAAAGCTTTGGCAAAATCTAGGTACACATTGTCGAGATTACCATCTCGTTCCCGAGTATAGCTGCCTACTACCTACTACCTAACAACAACTCTTAGGAAACAAAATATCACCGTTTAACATAAGACTTCAAGCTTATTAGAAGAAAGGGACTGGTAACAACTATAGCACCATCACATAATGGGAACACCACAGCCAATTACAATGAACACGTGGTAACAATACGCTATATCCACAATAATATTAAATTACGACATTCGCTCAAAGGTTATTGAGGATTTACAGTTTGTATACGAAGACTATTTCTCTGTTTCCTTAATTAAATTCACCTTAGAAAAGGACGCTTTGCATCAACAGTGGACGACAGAAGTGACAACACTTCCATTGCTGATGTCCAAAACAATTATATTTTGCATCTCCCTCTTTATTTAAAACGCTAATAACAGGTTTATAAAATTGCTGACTCTTTTGGGCTGTAAATATACCGCCAGTCTCCACAACTTACTGTTTAGTTCGAATCTATTCTTTATTTCCCTACACACTACTACTACTAGAAGTCTCTGAACCACATCTTCGTCAGTGTTCATGCTCTAGCCTTTGAAAGGTGGCTGTAATTGCGATCCTGAATATATCTGATTGACTGGTACATATAGGGAATCATCGGTTTGATCAATACCATACATTTGGAGTTTGACACACTAAGTAAATGGCAAAAGGATGCAGTTGACATATGCTTTACGGATTAAATGCAAAGTTTGGGCTTTACTCTAAAAAATCAAGTTTATTGTGTTGAGTTGCGGCAATATGTAATTCAAAATTCAAGTAGCAGAACACAAGTCTCTCCTCAATTACCCTGATGTGGAAATACAGTTTGAGGGGGTTGCCACTGTTGGAGTATTCTTGCAACAGCTTCATGGAGCGACAATCACCTCGTGGCATAGGCATGAAATATTTGTGGTTTGAGTTGACAAAACCCTGGAATTCCAAAACTCACATTTCCCTTTGGCACTATGGGAAAGGTAAATGTACACATTTCTCAACACATCTTCACGAGTACGTGGCCAGGACTTTGCTGCTTCGCTGGCACAGAGATGCATGCTTTGTGCAACACGTTTAAATATGGTAATGCCAAGCATTTGAACTTTCATTCTGCTAGTTACACAGTTATATTCGCCCATAATGTTTAACGCCCCATCTGCAGCAGATCCAATGAAGTTGTTCAATGGTATATCATGTGTAGTGAGGCACTGAAACAGCTCTTATATATTTTCACCAGTCGAACCCTGATTACCTTCAAATACTCCACTCAAATCCAGCATCGCGATTTTGTCATTATCTCTCCAGATCAAAATACTTCACTATCATTGCATGTGATTTATTTACTGAGCAGTCGGTACTTTCGTCAATAATTACACTAAATTTATTTGTAGTTTCCTAACCAAGTTTTGAGTCGCACATTCCCCTAAAGCTTGTACAACGACCTTGCATTTGGTCCGTTTCGTTGCCGTTTGATCGGCTGTCTTGGAATCGGGAACATTCGCTTATTGAGGTCGTCAAGGTGGTCACATAAGCTAAAGGAAATATTAAATTTATTTGGCTATACTTGCAACTGAAGATTGTGAGATCACATGCTGCTAAATGATTAAGGTTTCTGCCACCCTTACTTGGGACAGATTAACACGACCACTTATTGAGCAGTGCCATTACATTTTGGGCTACAACACAAGAGGAAACAAACACTAAATCACCTGAATGGCATCATGTTCTGCCAAAAACGCTGCGAATAGGACAGTTGCCTTCGCCGCAGCGCTCAGTGTGGCCCCAGCAGGGTGAAGACGTGTCAGGTTGATTAAAGGCACCGCCGCCAGGCTGACCACAATGAGCAAACGTGTCACCCGGAGCAGAGGTGCTGGCTTTGAGGAGTTCTTCGTTACCCGTATGCTGTCTTGAGGTGCGGTGGCTTTTCAACGATGATGTCTCGGCACTTAAGTATTTATGGCAAACCTGACGATATGCCTTGGTCGGAGTTCCTGGTACTCAAGCTAGTCAACAGCAAATGGTCCTTTGCTAGCCAATCTTCTTGGAAATGGGGACGAGGAGGCATAACCTGGAGATGTCAGGTGTTGAGAATATGTTAGACGTTGACCCTCACAAGCATTAAATAATCTCCGTGCATCCATGTGGTATGCATAGTAATATTGCAGAGAACCTCTAATTGAACATCAGTTTACTTGCACATACATGTAATCCACATAAAAGATATTAGTTATGTTGATTGAGTGTGTAATAACGACAGTAAATACACCAATTACCAAGGCATACAGATGACTACATGAATCAGAGCCTCTTAATTCACAAGCAACACCAAAGATGTTAGTGAACAATAATCCTAAAAGAAGCTTTTACTATGAGATTCAATACACAGACAATTTAGTCGGAGTTAATTTGTTACAGTTTGACATAACCGTGATCCAAGTTCGTAAATACACGTGTGTGTATTAAGAAATATTAAGTAGATTTTCTTGAACGATACCAGTTTCCGTTTTCTGTACGAAACGGCACGAACTGGTGCATGGAACACTTATCCAAAGGAAGTAAATAAACTAATTTATCATAACAAATACAATTAGACCAAATGTGAGACGATATTCGCCGATGATATAAGGAGCCTTACATACTGGTTGCCAGACGAAAACCTCAGAAGTACTAATCAGTGTACATTGTACAATCCTTCTGCTTTCACTACACGATGGTACCAGAATGACCATATCCGTTGACCTGGCAAATTCATCGCCTTTTCTACTGCATCAGCAACGAATTAATATGTTACTAACCTTACGTAAAATAAGGAAATCGTCGAATAATATCTGAATTTCATGTCCTCCTTTGGTATTGCCTACTTGTACCCTTAAATTGGAAACATACATTGCAGCAGCACTGGTCGGGACACTGTCATATGAGTGTGGACCACAGGTTGCGAGTATTCCTTTTCGTACAGGCAGAGCTGCCTCCCTCTACTGAGATTATGAAGGAAAGGAAAATTGATTCATTACCACCGGTTTTAAGGTAACAAATAACCAACTAGACGAAGTACACGGTAAGCGTGATTAAATTTACTTGTAACACCGTAAACAACTGGCAGTGAAATGCTACTTGTAACACCGTAAGCAACCGGCAGTGACCTCCAACTTGTAACACCATAAGCAGCCAGCAGTGAAGTGCCACTTGTAACACCACGAGCAACCAACAGTGACCTGCTATCATCAAACATAAATACAAGCAGCGAGCTGCACCACCAAATACAGGCGGTGAGCAGTGGTTCACCGAACAAACTTTGAGACCTAACAGGAGCTGCAAATGAATATCAATAAAAGGACAAGAGGTTGTGGAAATGGATCCAGAGCAACAAAGGGGAAAGGTTAACAAGGACAAAGGTGACCGAGACCCAGAAGTAGAAGTTGTCCCTCCAGAGCTGAACAACCGCGACTTTATGGCAACAGAAGCTGAAGGGGGCCACCCTCTGCCTGAGCCTGAATGCTCAGCACCTGACCAGAATCCCGGGTCCAACATGATGGCAGAAGTGCGACGAACTGTGACTGAAATGCTGGAGGCGTATTTCACAAAGGGGGAAGAAAGGGAAGCAGCACGACGTTTGGAGTTTGGGAATGGCAAATTTGAACAGTCAGAAGGTTCTCAGAACGATTCTGGGGACACAAGTCCTGGATGAATACCGACTGCAGATGCTATTTGTGAAGTGGAAACAATAATAAATAGTCGAACCATCACACCTGCGTCGAGCGACATGAGAGACCTGGAAGCGTTTATGCCAGCCCATATTCTCCACGGTGACCCACATGCTGATCTGCTATTAGGAGGATGTCTTCTGAAAGACTTACATCAACGACGGTGGCGGCACGTGCAGTTCCTAGCAGACCACTTCTGGAAACGCTGGGTGAGGAAGTACCTTCCACTACTCCGCAAAAGACAGAGGTACATAGAACCAACCTATAATCTCCAGAAAGGCGACCTTGTCTTCGTCACCGGAGAAGATTTTCCTCGCAACAAACGACCATTGGGCAGGGTCACGACAACAGTCCCGGGAGCCAATGGTCTAGTGCGCCAGGTGCTTGTGTGAACCGTATCTAGGGAGTTCCGAAGGCCAGTGACCCGTGTATACCTTATTGAACACGCCACACCGTAAATCTTGGGCGATTGCCCATCGCCGGGAGTGTTATCGCTGCTGGCTTCAGCTACAGTGCTGGCGTGTGATGCCATTAAATCTTTCGACCTGTGACCTCGCCAGATGTAGAAGTGTTCACAGATAAGTCCTGGTTCTGCTGAGTGGACTGTCTTAGACTGGTGGCGGTGCCTGCCCGCCCCTCCATGAGACAGATCGCCCTCTCTAGTGATGCTGTGAAGACCAGCCTTCTGTCCGAGAATTTGTGCTGGGACGATTTACGCAATCCTGTTTTCTCTTGGAACACCACACTGATCTACTTTGACCCGCACTTGTAAGTACAGCCTAAGTGACATGACTCCTTCAAGGTTTTCCATCATCAGGAAGAGTCTGATGATCTTCTGTACTCTTCCTGTGACATCATATACAGCTGAAAGATCTTTCTTTGTTAAGAAGAACTATCTCCGATATTGAATGGCTGATAAATGTTTAACTGAACTAGCACTATTGTTTATACACCCAGATATTAACATTTGTGTTAGTGATGTTATAAACAGATTTGCAGATCAAAATCAAAAGAAGCGTCGCATAAATCCTGTTTTATAGATAAATGAATGTATAAATAATTCCTGCCTTGAATACACAGTTTTCATTTTTATTATGTAATTATATTATAAAATAAAATATTTGAAATTTCGATTTTTAACATTTTAAATCAAGGAAAATGGGGGCTTCATTTGTCAGCCCCTTAACCCTCCTGTGGAAACTTTTCCCCCTGGACCTTCACTGGGGTTCCGCTCCAGACTCCCCCACTAAAAAAACCTAGATCCGCCACTTATTAATAGTAAGTTCATTATTTACTAACACTGCAAGCGTGTCTTGTCTTATCAGAAGCTTTTTTAAAAAATTTACAGAGCAGATATACAAATTTCTTTGGACCACTAAAACCCTTTCACTCAAAAAATCTCTGACCAAATAAAGCTTCTCTAACTCCTTTTCCCTTTCGAAATCCATTTTGTTCTTCAGATAACTCACTTTACATTCTAAACTTTATTCTACTTAAAATTATGATTAATAAAAATTTGCAGGCATGACTTATTAATTAATATGGATCTACATATGTATATAATATACAGTATATATTATTATTAATTTGGTAATAATAAGAGGGCCCTCTCATTAATATTTTTTCTCCATATAATGTAATATTAATTATATATCCGATCATTATGTAGCAAACAGTCCAAGAACGCCAGCCATATCTGTTCTGCCCGAGAAGACTTCCCACCCGCTGAGTAACAACATGGCGCCCGATTGGCGCCATGGCACCCGTGTCATATTGTATCACGCCGTAAGGGTGCCGAATATTTTTTTAGTGGGTGTACATGTATGTATCGTGCATGTATACATGTGTGTGTGTGTGTGTGTGTGTGTGTGTGTGTGTGTGTGTACAAGCATCATGCATTAAAAAATTAATCGGCACCCTGAAAGCGTGATACAATATGACACGGGTGCCGAATAATTTTTTAGTGGGTGTACATGCGTTCTGGGACCCTTCCCTGCAGTGCACATCGGAGAGGAATGGCGGAAAAACGAACTAATAATATTAGAATTTGAAGATGTGGCTGATCTTCGTTACATTCTTCGTAATTTTGTTTGTTTTATTGAATATTAAACGTAAATTCATTAATGTTTTTACGGCCAATATTATGAAATTTTCGAGACATTTAGGTGTTTTACTGCCAAGTGCAAGCTCATTCAACTGCCAGCTGCTGGAGTCATTTCACCTTACAATCTCTGTTCGGTAAGCAATACAATAATCATACCATACTACCCCCTGCAGGCGGCAGGAATGGAAGGGTAACCTCAATATCTGTTTTTTCATTTATATTTAATGTTTGAGCTTCCTCTTTCTTCAACTTTAATCTTAGCAACAAGTAAAAAACTACGAACTTCAAATGTGTGGGATTCAGGAGGTTGGGACTAGAATGTGGAGTTTGCTTGTCTCGGAGAGTATAATCATTTGCACCCTATTTAACGTAACCAGCTTAACAAGATATTGTTAAGTTACTTATTTTAAGATGTTCCCAGACCTTCCATCTTTGTAGTTCAGATCACCTATAGCCCTCGACATTGAATTTGGATGTTATAGCATCCAAGCTTCCATAACACATCTTTCTTCATTTTGTAAATTTTTTCCTCGCTATTTAACGGTAGTAAAAATCCCGTTCACTAGGATTTATTGGGCTTGCCTTCACTGGTTAGGAGGAGTGGACGTAGTTCATATTGATGGTCGTCCGTGTACAGTACAGTCTTGAATTTGGCACCTCCGGCATACCAACTGCACTAGCAAGACGAATCACAATGCATCAGCGAAGGTGGACAGAACAGGCTAACCAACACTGCCCTCGACGGTCCCGCACGGAAGGCAAGAGGTTCGACCAATTAAAACTACCGCTTGAAGTAACAATTCCTACCTTGTGGGTTCTTCGTGGATGAGGGAAGCAGGGTGATTAAAACTCCGGCCGTAAGACTCACCAGCAGTCTCATGTCCGTCGGCGAAATCTATGAGGCCCCACGCCAACATGGTGGCGGTGAAGGCCATCGGGAATCCGAACTTCACGTGGTCACCAGCTGTACCAAGAGAAGAACAAGTTATAAACAACAGTTGATATGGCATGTATCAGCTCATATTTCTTGTTTTAATATTAATATTTCTATATCTCTCTGTTTCATTACCTATATAGTAGCCGCCAGTCAGGTTTACGTTTTTGTCAGTACCATCGTCAAGACCAGAGTCGCCGCGCCAGGTGATGCGCATATCGGAAGGCAGAGGACCTGACCGCTGGGCCTCGTAGAACAAGTAAGACATACACAGTACCTGGGAGTGAGAGGCGAAAAGTGGTAGCCGTACGGCGAGGTGGAAGAGAAGAAATCAGTAATGGGGGAAAGGAATGATATTAGGGCATAAGGAGAAAGGGAATAGGTGAGATGTAAGGGATATTAGGAAAGAAGGGAACGGAGAAGAGGTGAAGCACTTAGTGCATATGGGTAGAGGCGAAACATGAGGAGAGACGGGTGAGGGGCATTAGTGACATATAAAAGTGGCAGGTAAGATGCTAATAACAGCAGGTGAAAAGCGAGCAGTTGAAGCCAGATATTGAAAGTTGGGGGAGAGATAGTGAGGGTGAGAGGGGGAAAGGTATTAACAATCAGATTAAAACTTTACATATAGCAGAGTTGATATCCTTTACTTAAACAAAAACATGATAGTCATGTTACTATTAGTCTTTATATCACGATTTTGTGACCAGTGGTCACCTTATATGGGATTCCTTGCTGCAAAATTCCCAACAGAGGAACGTTACAGAGGTACTGACCTGACTGTAGTCGTACGGTTTCATACCAGTTGCTTCACAAGGGTTGTCCTCGGGCGTCGGTGTCGTGTACACGGGCTCAGTTGTGGTGATCACGGCCTCAGTTGTAGTGACCCCGGCCTCAGTTGTAGTGACCATGGGCTCAGTTGTAGTCATCACGGGCATAGTTGTAGTGACCACGGGCACAGTGGTAGTGACCACGGGCACAGTTGTAGTGACCACGGGCATAGTTGTTGTGACCACGGACTCAGTTGTAGTGACCACGGGCTCAGTCGTAGTGGCCACGGGCTGAATTGTAGGTGCCGTCCCGTCTAAAGGTGTGGAAGGAGAAAAAATGAGTGTCTGGTGATGAAATGAAAGAGAGGGTTAGAAGGTTAGTTCTGTTTGTTTCAGCAAGCAAAATACCTATATGAGGTAAGAGTAGTAAAAAGAAGATCTGTACAATGATAGTGATAAAGTGGAGGTAAAAGGCAAAAAGGAAATATGATCAAGTTACTAATTTCTGATAGAGAAACCGAGGCAGGTCTGAGCAGAGTGAGGCCTTTGGGGTTGATCATCTTCTGGAACAATTTCTAAAATAGTTGGACTGGAATTATATCATCTATTTCACTAACATATAAATATATATTAAATGTGCCCAGCTTAGAACAATTATCTCAACAAATCATGTCTGTAAAGCTTCATTACACATATTTAAACAAAAAAATAAAAATAGACAGTAAGTTTGTCTGAAGATGAAGATGAATTTGTAAAGAGAAGACATGTCAGAGAAGTTATATTTGGTTTGAAATTTTTGAGTGAAAGAAGTTTAAAGACTCAAAGAAATTTGCATGTTGTATTGATTTTGGAAAAATGGTCATTAATGTAGGATATATTCGAATTTTAAAACACATTTTCAGGCTAAAACGTAATGGACATACCGAGTGATTTAAAGTTAGAGAGGGAGATTACACAATGCTGCGTGCTATCTCTGACATGTAAAATATCTATGCATTCAGAGTTTTTAGTGAGAAAAGTTGTAAGTTGAGGTAGAGGAATCAAATTGATACTGGGGAAGCAGATGGTATTGCTCTTATTGCATGTACAGGTATTGAAAAAGTATTGCAAAATTTGGTCAACAGCTTAATGGTAAAGGTTGAACAATATGGGCTTAAAGTTAACGTTGTTAGAAATAATAGTAATGATTATATCCTAATTAGAAATGAATCTTAATATATAAAATTTGACAGGTAACGGGGAACTTTAAAAGACAAAAATATATTTGGGAACGACTGAAATATGAGCTGTGATGATAGATGTGAAAGAGATTAAAAATTAAAATGCAAGCTCGACACCATACAAGCTTCTTAGACGCCTGTGGAAATGTTATATTAATTTCAGTTTAAGAAAGATGTTTAAATACTATTATATGGGCCTAAACCCCTGGACATTTCCACCATACCCACGAGGACTTTGGAATGTGGTACAGCGAGCTAAAAGCTAAAGGCAAATTATATAGCTAGAAAGGCAAATGAAAAAACACTGAGATTGGGCGGAATAATGAGAAAAGATATTGGAAATTTATATACTAAGGAGAATGAGATACTTCGACCATTTAATTAGGGATGACGGGATATTGGTAGGATTATAATATTAATGGGCAAAATTGAGGGAAGAAGAGAGCTACGGGAAGGCATAGACGAGGATAGATTAATTATATTAAAGTTGTGTTCCTCAAGACACTGAAATCTTTGAAAATTGGTACCGACAACAAACACCTAACAACACTTCAAGTACAACACATGCAGTACACAGCTCTTTATCATTTCCTTCGCTCATCATCAAGGGAGATATTTTATCGGTCACTCAATATTCAGTGCGACTCCGGGTTACAGTCAAAGTCACAAGGTGAAATTTATGAGTCATACATTAGATAATCCACTATTTTGTATATCCTATTCTCTGGCCCTTTTACCTGCATGTTCACGATCTATATCGTAGACATGAAAATTAGAGCATAAAAGAAGACAAGTAATGGCACTTACTACAGATAGGCACGCCATTCAGTATCTCACTGATGATGACTGGCGTCGTATCGCCATGGAAGTGAACTATGAAGAGGATCGTGACCAAATCGCCTTTTTTCGCGCTGATAATGTCGCTGTGGAGTGTAAAGTGCGTGTCGTCATGCTTGATCACCGGCCCCTGATAAAACTGTCAACGACAAACACACACGTCATACTGTATATCGGAAAAGTTATGAGTTCACGATATAGTGTATCGAAGTTAACATAATACTGTACCTTCTGTTATGTTCTGGGTAATAAGTTCAATATACAGGAGCGAACACAAACACCTGTATAGATTTTGTAGGTTCGATTTACTGGATAAGAGATATGTACACAAGGAGAGTAGCGCTCCTCAGCTTGGCTGCCTGTCAACTGTTCTATAGACGACGTATGGCAAGTGATACATTAGCAGCTTCCATACGTCGCCAGGCACATTAATTAAGCATGTGGGATATCTTAAATACATTGCCACACACTGCTAGCTAGGCTGAATAAATAGTACATAAATGGAGCACATACATAATATACATACATAATATATAATCCAGCATACATAATATACATACACCTCCCTCCCCCCTATACGCTCATAGCAAAGTCTTGAGCGGACCTTTTCTTTTGGATCCGTTCTGAGCGTCGAGGGACTTGATCACTGGGAAGGGTATGGGACTCAACACTGGTGGCGGGGTCAGCAGAAGGCATTGTTACGGGGCGGAGAAAACGGCGGTTCCTCCACCACACACGACCACTGGGTAACCGCACCTGGTAGTCCCGTGACCTACCGAGACCCATGACTACGCCTACTTTGTCCCAACGTAGGGAGGTCGGGTCCTGAACACGGACTTGGGTGCCGACACTCAACCTGGGGAGAGAACGGGCGTGGTCGTTGTAGCGGGCGACGACGTCTTGAACACGTTCGGCGGCTCGGCGATCACAATCCTCTGTCTTGGCCTGCCACTCCTTGGAGAAGGATTGAGGGTGAGCAGGGACACAAGAACGAAGGGGGCGTCCATACAAGACCTGGGCAGGGGAGCGTCCGGTGTAGTTAGGTGTGTTGCGGAGTTCAAGAAGACCCCGTCGAAGGCCTCGCAGTCAATATTCCCAGAAGGGGCCACCTTAAGGATGAGGTGCTTCAGGGATTTGACAGCAGCCTCAGCGTGGCCGTTGGACTGCGGGTAATGGGGCGATGACAACACATGCCGGACTCCCCATCGGTCAAGGAACACAGCAAAGTCCCGGCTTGTGAACTGGGCCCTCCGTCGGTTCGCAGGCGTACAGGAACGCCCACGTCACGGAAGTAGTGGCGGAACTTGCTGATGGTGGCGGCAGACGTCGTGTCATTACCGCACTTGATGACAACCGGCCAACCAGAGAGACGGTCGACGATAACAAGGAAGGACTTTCCTGACACAGAGAAAAAGTCGGCCGACACAGACTCAAAGGGGCGGGTGGGGTTGTCGTCACTCATGAAGGGTTCCTGCTGCTGGCTGGGTTGTAATACTTGGCAGGGCTCACACGCACGGACAACATTGGAGATGTCGGAGTCGATGCCGGGCCAGAACACAGTCTGTCGTGCACGTCGTTTGGTGGCCTCAGCTCCACGGTGACTGTCGTGAAGGCGAGCCAAGGCGTGGGGACGTGATGCAGCAGGGACAACTACACGTGCTCCGTACAGAACAAGGTCTCCGTCGCAGTAGAGTTCATCGCGGAGTTTCCAATACGGGAGCAGGGTGTTGTGAAGATCGTAGCGGTTGCTAGGAAATCCATTCCTCACACACTCGACAAGTCGGACGTAGGAAGGGTCATCTCGGGCCGCTGTTCGAAGGTCCTCCATTGCCTTGTCGTCATCTGGTGACAGGTCCGAACGAAGGGATTGGACGGCATGGAGAGTGACCACAGTCCTGACGGAAAGAGCGAGGTCGGCGTCGAGCACATGGTCTTCTGGAGTAGGGCGGCTGACAGGAGAGCGGGATAAGGCATCAGGGATGCAGAGCTCCTTACCAGCACGCCACACTGCTGTGAAGATGTACGCCGAGAGCTTCTCTTTCAGACGCTGGAGGCGAGGGTTCTCAACGGCGTCTAGCGTGTAGTGGTTGAGGATCGGGACAAGCGGGCGATGGTCGGTCACTAGGTGAAAGTGTTGCAGGCCTATGAGGTAGAACCTGCACTTGGACATTGCCCAAACCACAGCCAACAGCTCCAACTCAATAGTGGCATAGCGCATCTCAGTGTCAGAGAGGAAACACGAGCCACACTGGACGAGCCGGAACTGCCCTCCACCATGATCCTGCAGTAGGGCGTATCCCACGCCATACAAGCGTGAGGCATCTGTCTGCAGAACTGTCGGCAAGGCTGGGTCAAACGTGGCGAGGACAGGTGGACGAGACAGGGCCTGTTTCACTTGCTGGAAGGCCTTGTCGTGGTCGGGGGTCCACAGGAATGTCCTCTTGGGGCTCATCAGGGGGCGAAGTGGTTGAGCAGCTGCGGAGATGTCCGACGAAAACTCTGCTAACTGGTTGACGAGACCGATGAAGGACCTCAAGTCGGTGAGGTTAGCAGGGGTGGGAAAATCCGTGATGGTGCGGACCTTCTCCGGGTCAGCTGCAATACCATTCCCTGAGAGGGTGTACCCACAAAAGTCAACTGAAGAGCTGGCCAGAACAAACTTGTCGGCATTTAGGGTAATGCAGTGCTTCCGGCACCTGTTGAGTACCTCGTAGATACGGCAGAGGTGATCCATATAATCCTCGTCGTACACGAGTATGTCGTCGACCACTTTCACGCAGTTTGCCAGACCTTGTAGAGCCATATCACCTCGAAGACAGAAAGCGTCTCCTGTAGCGGCGAATCCCATGGGGCCACGGCAATAACTGTAACGTCCATGCGGGTTGATGAAAGTTGTGAGTGGTCGGTCTTCTTCGGCAAGCTCTATCTGCTAGTATCCACACAAGGCGTCCATCGTCGTGAAGAAGCGCGCCTTCGGGTTCACACTGCGTATAGCTGCAAAGGGCGTGGGAGAAGGGTGCGCAGGACGAGACACCTGGCTGTTGAGCTTTGAGAGGTCAGTGGTGATCCGAACACCACCTTTAGGTTTCGCGACGACAACCATAGGGTGACACCATGGAGACGGGTCATCGCCGGTTGGTGCAATAATTTCTTGGGCGACCATGGAGTCCAGCTCATTTTTGACCGCCTCGCGGAAGGCCAGGGGAACCAGTCGAGGGGTGTAAATAGCGAAGGGCTTCGCGTCGTCCCTCAGGTGGATCCTCATGGGGGGACCTGCCATCTTCTTGAGAGGCTTGGATTCCAGAGCGGACTTGGTCACCAGAACGTCGCTGAATTCCTTCAGGAAGTGCTTCCGAGCATCCGAAGGAGAGGTGTCACTGGCAAGAGGCAGGAGTAGGGCGGCAGCAAGGTCGTTGCTGCTCCCTTTTTGCACCCTGTGGCGTGTTTTACCTCAAGAATAGGTTTGGGGAAGTCCTGGGAGATGATGGCCAACTCTTGACAATGTCTGTAGGACAGCAAAGGAGTCGGGACACCGTTATGCACATCAATCCAGGCTTGACACGTCCCTTTCCTCATGCAAGAAGGGGTAAAAAATACGTCCAAAATAAGAGCGCTTTGTAAATCTTGGAACTTCATTATTGTGCGGCACCTTCCACTAACCCCCCCACCCCTGGAGAAAAACGCTTTGCACCCTATTATGCCATGGTACTCGTTTCTCACGACAAAAATGTGGAAAATAATATTGAGTTTTAATGAAGTTACACAATATTATTATTGGTTTTGCTTAGGAGACCCTTCACCCCAGACAAGAAAATAAATGAATAAATAAATAAATGAGAAAGTGTGTGTGTTTGTGTGTGTGTGTGTGTGTGTGTGTGTGTGTGTGTGTGTGTGTGTGTGTGACCCCAGACAATAAATGAATAAATGAGTAAATAAGATGCGTCTGTCCGTCCGTCCGTCCGTCCGTCCGTCTGCCCCTCTGCTTGTCTGTCTGCGTCTGTATACCGAGTGTGTGTTTATGTGTGGGCGTGCGTGTGTCACACTACAATCGCCGATTAATCTTTAATAAACAGCAACTCATTAATATGCCAAATAGTGATACTTTGGTGTTTTATTGCTACAACTTAATGAGAATTAATTTGTATCGGGTAAAATTTGCTCTGTCTCATTCATGACGTCTTTAACCGCAATAGGATAGCGAAAGTATACCTAAACTGAGTAAGGTTAGGTTAGGTTAGGTTAGGTTAGGTATGAATCTATTCATTTATGTCTATAATGATTTTTTACATGATCGGTAATGGACGGTCAGAAGTTCCCCCTAAAAGAGAAGGACATAAAAGTTGTCGTTATTAGGCAATTGTCCTAATTAAGTGAGAGAGAGAGAGAGAGAGATATTTGTAATTCATTTTGTATCGAGGTGAAAGAAGAGTCAGACTTACGTCGACGTTGTCCACAGGACTGCTGAAAGTCCAGTCCATAGTAAGGATATCGAAATCAATGGGTGATAGGGCAGTGAGTTCGGCTCGGTAGTTTTCAGACCACCGGTCGCGGATAATAACGTTGTCACACTGAGCCTCTGCTTCTGTAACACAAGAATGCCAATATATAAACCTGTAAACTAAATAATGCATGCTTCTCCTGCTTACAGATCTCCACAAACGATGGCCAATTTGTCCTTCAGAAAAGTTTGTGACAGATGGACTGACGGAAAAAACTTACGGTAAAAATTCTTTTCCATCTGAATTTTTGGAAGACTCAATTTATTATTTATTAGAATGTGGGTAAACGATATATTCGTTCTTGCATGAAACAATCGTCACCTTAACTTGTGTTATAGTTTATACAATTCATCTCGTTAAAATTGCGCCATGAATTCAATTATAAAGTGATTATCTTGTTTTTGTGTGTGTGTGAGTACCTGCATTGAGGAGGGTTATGACGAGTGCCCCCAGCAGGCAGGTCTTCCACAGAGTTCCAGCCATGTCTACGGTTAGAGAGACTACTGAGTGTGGGAGGATAGTACCCACCCTCTTATATAAACCAGGTGGTCGCATTACCCCAAATTCCTGACGTCAAACACACTCACACACACACCACGATATCTGTGAGACTTGATTACACAAATATATCATACTTGGGGTAGTCCATGTGTTGCCTTTCCCAGCGCCTTGCTTTCTCGCACCAGTGACACGGCGGTAGAACAAAAGCACACTATGACGTAGCACCCAAGTCCTGTGTTTATTAACACAGAATAAACGAGAATGATAACCATGAAAGGCATCACTCACAGAGGCACAGCTGATGGTCTCACAGTCACCAAGCAGTTGACGTCAAACACACCTGTGTTAACACCTTTTGATTTACGTACAGTAAGAGAAATAATTTAGTAAATGCCTCTCCAGGCATTTAAAATGTTCCCAAGCCCAAAAATTTCCAATTGAAAAGAAATAATAATAATGTCAAAGATTATGTTATGAAAACCGTAACCATGTAAAATTACTTACATCAATGAACTTCTCTGCTTGGTGGTCTTCAGTATTAAATTCATTAACGAAGACGTACTCTCGTAAAATTTTATTGTTTTGAAGAAAATAAGTGACCATCACCTGCGGATGAGGTAAAACAGAAGAGTAAACTGCACCGACACGATCATCCCTGACTGTCTCCCTGAACATTTGTTTACATTGTATCAGGTGCTTTCAGTGGTCAAGGAGACATGTGTTTAAAGTGTGCCGATGTGAAAGAATATCCATAGTTTTCTTATTCTTACACCGGCTGCAAGTAGGAGTATACAAGGAGGCATCGAGGCCAGTGCTACAGCGGTACAGCAATAACACTTGTGCCTCTCAATAGTGTATCATGGGTTTGATTCCTACTTGGCTCGGACACATGTGAAAAGGATGCCTTCCCATAAAGCCCCGTCCAGAGGATGGAGCAGTGCCCGGCGGGCTTCTGTGCGTTGTTGTACACACGGGGGTGGTTGGCGGCAGTGATAGTCGGGCGCCGGTAGCTAGTAGGTGGTCGGCAGTGGCGGGTGCGGTATGATCACCATTCAGTTTTTCTCTTCACTTCACTTGTGGTAACTGAAGTCCCACTTCTCTTCATATCCTCTGTAATCGCAGTGAGTGCCGCTGTACGTTTGTCCCTATCCCTGTAAGTACGCTTTGACATTCCATAGGCAAGGGTGTTGGCGATAGAGTTCAATTAACAGCATGGTATCTTCTCTAGACCAATGAATGTTTCTTTGTTCTTTGGTGGAAGGAGGGCTAGACATGGTACAGTGGTGACTGTTGTGGCGAGACAGAAACTGACAGCCAGGGTCCCAGGGTCAACTTCGTTTGTCTGGCAGAGTCGTCCCTCCATATCAGGCAGCAAACCACCAGGCAGGCGGACCATGATTTCCTTCAACGACGGGCACGGGCACTCCGCTGGTTTGCCCGATAACGGACATTTAGCCCGTGCCCGCCTGGCACTGCTTGATCTTGTGGACTGGCCTTAAGACCTTCCCAAACATCTTAGGTTTTCTCCGGGTTCTCTGGGTTTCTCCAGTACTAACACTGGACACATAAAGTTTGTGATATGGTAACAAAGAACAGACGAACTGCCTAAACGGCGAGTAAGCTGATAAGTGGTGAAATGATAAATAAAAAATAAAAATAAAATCGAATTCATCCATTTATTTACAGTTGGGTGCACTGGGAGTTTCCTGGGAACTAAGCAACCACTGCACCTTGCTTATGGTAATATAAGTTAACTAATATTTAAGACAGAACAATATTAAATTGCGCCCTTAACCAGAAGCATTGTTGCCCTTTAAATTTGTGAAGAAATCTATGGGGTAAAAGTTCAAGGTTAGTTGCCCTTTTTTTATGTGGATAAGTTTGGGAATCATTTATGAAACTACAAGTATACCTCTGTTTCCGGCGAATGTAAATAATCCATCACTGAATTACATTTCGTTTAGGCAAGAATGTACTGTACCAGTGATTTTTGCAAAAAAAAAAAAAAAAAAAAGGAAAAATAGTGTTTGCATTAGCCCTGTCAAACAGAGAATAATACTTATATAAATGTGGGCTACATACGTTATGTTTATTTAATTCCATCACTCACATAACTAGCATATGAGCAGTGAGTAGTCATAACTGTACAATGTACACCCGGAAACCATATTCTCTAGCCCACCTTGGTCGGTGCTGGAGGTTAGTACAGTGCCCTTTCTGGACGGAGCCCACTCTAACTATCACGAGGCAACACAGGCACGAACACACACAGTCATAGTACGGCTGTATAGATGACATTATGTATAAATATTGTATATGGCATTTTATACTCTGCATTATCTTCATTATATATGAACACGAAGAAAAAATACCATAGGTTGTAGTTACGAAAGTATGAATGGAAATATACACTTCCAAACGACCCAATGACTCCACACAACGTTTACAGCGCTTGTGTGTGTGTCTGTGCCAGACCACAATGCTTCCCATCATTCGCATAACTATATGAAAAATCTTGTTTAATTTAACTACATATTTCAAAAACCTTAAATTACATGTGGATCAGTTACTCCTCATTTGACACACTTATAGTGTAATACTTTGACCATCCCACCTGGGCACATGGAGGCCCACGGTAACTCTCATGGGGCAACATACGCACGAACACACAAATTATGATATGAACCCTTCCAGGCTTCACTATCATTATCATGTTATGTTCATCGTGCTCTGTATCTTGGTAACTAGTTATAGTATCAATTCATGACAGTGTTATTAGTATAATATTGTAACTTTTACCCTACAGTTATTGTTGTAAATCATGGACAGGAAGGATACATAAATTGTAATATCAAGTGTATGGTTCACTCAAAGTCACCCCAAGTCAGACAACGCGTCACACAAAGTTACACTATGTGTGTGTGTGTGTGTGTGTGTGTGTGTGTGTGTGTGTGTGTGTGTGGGTGTGGGTGTGTGTTCTGTAACATTAAGCTTCATCCTTAGTAGGTAAGATGTTTCATAAAGAGGTTTCTCCCATTCGTCATTGTGAGCATCGTCCCAGAGCACATTGTTTCCATCAAAACCATGGTTCATCCTTATTTCCCTTCTTCCGTGTAACTATATCCATATGGTTAAGTGCTTGCTTTTCATTTCTTTATTTACCAAAATAATGTGGATCAGTTACTCGTTGTTTAACACATACATGCACTTTGAGCATCAAGATTGTTTTGTAGGCATGACTATTGGTTAATTGAAACCCCAAAAATATTTTTCACATTTATTATGCATAAACATTGTAAGCATATCTATGTGATTATTGTAGTATATAACATATATTTAATGTCTGGACAGATTCCCAAGAGATATGCATTTTAATGCATAGATTTTGTAAGCATATTTATGCGAAATGACGTAAAACCACATAGTAAAATACCTGGATAAATTCCCGAGAGTTAGGAAACGAAGTCTATGTGGCCCCAACGAAGTTTCACCAGAGAGCTAACTCCCCCGCCACCCCCTACATGGCACCGTCGTGGGCGGAGATTTAATTCTTGACCACAGGTTAATACCGTGTCCAACCCCCATCTGCTGCTATAACTTCATGCAATCTGGTGGGCATGGAATCTACCAGATTGTTGCAGATGTTCGGCCTCCTCCTTATTCCCTCCCACACATTATGTGCGTGTCTCCTCACTGCCTCACTCGTTTTCTCCTCAACATCCCATTCAACAACCATATGCGCCCATAGATTCTCTATTGGATTACAATCGGCTCCTTTAGGGGGCCAATTCCAATAGAATAATGTGCGGGTGCGCCTCAAACCAACGGTAGACTGTCCGACTTTTATGTATTGGACTGCGGTCTTGCACCATACATATAGGCTGTGGGTCTGGGATGGCATATGAGTTGCTGGGAGGATGGTTAGCAGTCCTGTTGAACTGGCAGGTAGACAAAATAGAAAACTCACAGCTAAACTGTAAGAAAAAACCCATGGACAATGAGACATTAGTAAAATATACTAGGTCATATATATATATATATATATATATATATATATATATATATATATATATATATATATATATATATATATATATATATATATATATATATATATATTTATATATTTAACTCTTCTCAACAAATGCAAGGATGTTGCCCCGTGAGAGTTACCGTGGGCCTCCAGGTGCCCAGGTGGGATGGTCAAAGTATTACACTATGAGTGTGTCAAATGAGTGACTGATCCACATGTAATTTAAGGTTTTTGAAATATGTAGTTAAAGTAACACGATTTTTCATATAGTTTCGCGAATGATGGGAAATAAAAGATATAGATGGGGTGTGGTGGAATCATCTTGGTCTGGCAACAAGCGCTGTAAACGTTGTGTGGATTCACTGGGTCGTTTGGAAGTGTTTATTTCCATTCATACTTTCGTAACTACAACCTATGGCAATTTTTCTTCGTGTTCATATATGATGAAGATAATGCAGAGTATAAAATGCCATATACAATATTTATACATAATGTCATCTATACAGCCGTACTATGACTGTGTGTGTTCGTGCGTGCGTTGCCTCGTGATAGTTAGAGTTTACCCCCGTCCAGAAAGGACACTGCACTAACCTCCAGCACCGTCCCAGGTGGGCTAGGGAATATGGTTTCCGAGTGTACATGTGACAATGTTATCACTGAGCGCTCCGCATCTTGAATGCTTAGGTCAGCAATTAAGTCTGTACCAGTCTCTCACCCACTTTAAACGTGTATTCACGAACCTCGTTACACATAGCTTCATCCTTCATTAACGCTCATAGCTCATAGCGTTAATTACAGCAATATCCTAATTATTGTGCAATAATTAATTTTCCTGATAAATGGGGGAAAGACGATTTAGGTTTGAAAACTTAACCTATAAGCATTTATGTATGTTACCTCTAGTGTACCTTTCATACTGACTCTTCAGAATCATCATTAGTGATTACAACAGGTAAACGGTAGGTAACATGCTTATTGGTCTTTCACCTTGTTTCTCTTTTCTGGGTCTTCGTTCCCAGACGATATCAATATCAAGACTGCCAATTTTTCTTAAATTCAGAACAAATACAATATTTTGTTGGACAAATTATCTTTGAAGGATGCTCTCTGTCATATTATGGAATAAATTTTTTTTGTGTTTACCTTTACTTTAAATGTTCTCTTGTTCTAATTGGGTTTTGTTTTGTTCTGTTGCAGATGTATATGGATTTATGAGTTGAATAAAGCCTTGATTACTGAAGGTGTTTGATATCATACGACAATATATTCTATTCATAGTCTACTAGCAACATGCAACGCATACTCTGCCCCGACAAGCTTGATGTTGATCCAAATTCCCCAGCTGCTGAGAAGGAATAGAAGCATTGGCGTAAAACTTTTGAAAACTTTATTGATGAGTGTGGAGACAGAGCGCCTGACAAACTACGATGTTTGACAAAATATGTATCTGCTACTGTGTATGAATACTTTGCTGATGCCACGGAGTTTGAAACAGCTATACAAGTGTTGGAAAAGGTGTAGTATGTGAAAAAGAAAAATAAGATATTCGCCACAAGACGTCAGCGTCCTTCCGAAACACTGGATGAATTTCTTTGCGACATGCACAGACTCAGCAAAGATTGTACTCTAAAAGCTTTCACGGCCTAAGAATATCGTGAAGAGTTAGTACGGGATGCCTTCATCAACGGATTGTCTTCTGCAAATATACGTCAAAGTCTATTGGAAAAGCAGGCTCTCACACTCTCTCAAGCCTTTGATCAAGCTAGAGTCTTGGATCTTGCACAGCGTACTTCGGAAGCCTTCCAGCCACTAGGCCCTGTCATTCCAGCAGCTTCAGGATGTGTGGAGAAAACTTTTAAGTCACCATACACAATCAACAAGATATACGTCCAGTTGAGGACTCAACACTTGGTAATATGACCACTAAGAAACGATGCTGGTTTTGTGGTGGCAGTCTTCATTTACGGGCGAGATGTCCAGCTAAAGATAGTGATTGCTCTTCATGTGGAAAATGAGGGCACTGGGCAAATGTCTGTCAGACTAAGGGTAAGAAACAGGTCACGGCATCAATTTCATCTCCTACTCTTTGCGCCATCTCAGCTGCTGTTCCTCATTGCCAGAATTGCTTTGCTACAAACGTAAAGGTAAATGGAAGACGAATCTCCGGTCTTATAGATTCGGCAAGTTCTGAGAGTTTCATTGACAAGAGAGAGGCCCATCAGCTTAAGCTTCACATCAAACCAGTATCCCAAAGTAAAACCCTGGCAATGTCTTCTTCAACGGCTTCTGTGATAGGTGAATGTACGGTGGATCTCTATATGAATGACAGTCATTATCCAAACACACGCCTGGGCGTCATTGAGAATCTTTGTGGTGATGTTATTCTAGGCATAGATATCCAAAAACAACACTCCTCAGTTACCATAGAGTATGGAGGACCCAGACCTGAGATCAAGATTTCCAACATTGGTAACAAGCCTGTATGTAGCCTGGCATCAGCAGGTACGTCAGAACCACTGTTATTTGCAAACATGCGAGGAGATGCAAAGCCGATAGCCACCAAATCTAGGAAGTTTAGCCCTGATGACCAAAAGTTCATTACCAAAGAAATACAAAGCTTACTGTCCGAAGGCATCATAGAATCATATACATCACCTTGGCGTGCACATGTGGTGATTGCAAGAGATGATTCAAGCTGTAACAGAAAACGAATCTGCATCACCTACTCTTCTACGGTGAACATTTACACCAATCTCGACGCATATCCATTGCCAAACATTGAAAACATGGTCAACACTCTTGCTAAGTACCACGTGTTCTCAACATTTGATCTAAAAAGCGCATACCATCAGCTACACATAAGCGAGTCTGATAAACCCTTTACAGCATTTGAAGCAAATGGCAGACTGTATCAATTCACACGTGTACCATTTGGTGTCACTAATGGTGTTGCCGTTTTTTTTCAAAGAGCCATAGACAAGTGCGTGGAGGAGGAGAATCTATGTGACACATTTCCCTACCTTGCCAATATTACCATAGGTGGTCGGGATCAGAAAGAACATGACGCAAATCTTGAGAAATTTCTTGCTGCTGCTGAGGAAAGGAAGCTGACATTCAGTATATCCAAATCTACAATATCAGCAACATCGATCAATCTTCTGGGTTATCAACTTGGAAATGGTCAAATCAAACCAGATCCTAAAAGGCTAAAACCACTGCAGGAACTTCCACTACCAACAAGCCGATCGGCTCTTCAACGTGTACAGTCAGTCAAAAAAGTCGTGTCTGCGTTCCGAACCCCGTAAACATTCGAGCAGGTAGGTCGAAGCAGCAGGGATAGTTTGGGAGGGTTGGTAACTGTGAGTTTGGGTATGGGTTGCCAATTGTGATATTACACATGATGTAACATCTGTAATATTTATTGAAATGTATCGTCAACATAAAACAAGCCTATAACATGTAAGAAGCGTTAGCAGCAATAACAACGTGCTACTCCGCCCCTTGCCCACCGTCCTACCACACTCCCTCCCCCGGGTAGCAGGGAGTGGAGAGCTTATCACGTAATTAACATAGGAATGAAAGACGTAGCGCTGTGTTTTTACTGTATGTTTACTCTCCTAACAAAACAGGATATACAGACCATGTCTGGTATTACATGGAAGCATCTGTATTATATATATAGATAGATAGATAGATAGATATATATATATATATATATATATATATATATATATATATATATATACTTCATTTTAGTCCATATAACACGCGGACTTTGAACATATAATTAACGACCTCACCAGCCAGGAATCGAACCCTCGACCTACTGGGTGGGACTAGGGAACGCTACCGACCAACCCACAAGGACACTAAAAGCGGTCCTAGACTCTGTTATATTTCACACAAAGCCTGTTCATCGAGCTGATGGCGCCGTGAACCTCATTGCGAACTGCCCGTGCCTTGTATGTGGTGTCAGTAGCATTTTACCGAATCCAGCTGGTATTAAACACGAGGTACCATATATATACTTCATTTATAGTCCATATTTCGCGCGGACTTTGAACATATAATCAACGACCTCACCAGCCAGGAATCGAACCCTCGACCTACTGGGTGGGACAAGGGAACGCTAGTATTAATCGGCAATGTTATGGATGTTTAGCTTAAAAATCCAAAATTTGTTTATGAAGGGATATATAATATATAATGGATGAATGTGGTATGTTACCTTTTTATATTATTTAAACCCTGGGTAATGTTATTCTTATTCGCTAAATCAGCATCAATAGGAAAGCCTATAATGGCACAATTTTTCTTCACTTTTTGGTGATAATGTCAGTGTGTCATTTGAAAATGATGAAAAAACAGTATTGTTTATTTGGGCAGATGGTATATTTAAGTTCCATGAGAGAGATATTGAAAGTTTGAAAGCATTAGTAGTGAAATTAGATATTAAATGGAGTTGGGCTAACACACCACCAATATTGGCAAACTAAAATTTATTAGGTGAGAACAGTCAGCCAGTATTCCCATCACTCACAGATGGTGTACATATATAGCACTTTCAACAACTACTGAGCAGAATATTGGGACTTTGACAAGAAAAAATGCAAGAGGAGCGTCTCATTAAATCTCGGCGTCGGCAGTTTTCCTTCACCAGAAGGATGAGGAATAGATAAGAAGGAAGACGAAGAATAACATAACCGTAGAGCAATGAGGGTTTAGTTTTTATTGGTTTAAAAAAATACATTTATAAAAATGGATCAAGTTTTTCATTTTCAAAAAATAGGAGAGGAACAAACAATGAATCCGATAAATTTAAAAGAGTTTTATACTAACATTATAGAACCTCCGATAAAATTACTCCAAATTGATATTGATGATTTAAACACTGTAAATTTAGATAATTTGAGTCTTGTTATAAAACAGTTAGCAGATTTAATTAAAAATTTGCCGCGATTTCCTTTACGTTCAACTATGGATTTAACTGAGGATATAAACGATACCCAAATTAAAAAAATTATACAAGACTATATTAAAAATTATAATGATGAATCAGACGAAAAAAAGTGTCAGGAAAGTACTGATAAAAATAATAAACTCCAAGATACTCTTGATGATGGATTTCGTAATTTATTCAATATACAAAGAAAAACAATAGATGACAATAATAATTATTTATCATATTACACCGGTCAACACAATTTTTCTGGCACAAGGTTTTTAAACGGATTTTAAGTAAATTTGGGGTGCAGAATCCAAATATGACTTTGATTTTTGTCTATCACATCAGGTTTTTGAGATATACCATATTGCACTTTTGCTGGGAAACGTAAACTTTTGGATCAAAATTGACGGTTTAAACATGTATACATAAATTTTTTCAGCATTATAATTTGTATTTTTCTATAACCAAAAATTGTTAATATCAAATTGGAAAGTTAATGCACATATAATATTTAAATGTAACATTGAAGGGTGAAAAAAAACAATTAATGTACGGTAGAAATAGTGCAAGTATTAAGATCAAGTTACAGTTACATAAACTTCCTCTTTTTGGCCGATCTCTTATGTACAGCTTCTGGAATGTCTCTCATCAAACTCCAGCAGTAGTCCGCCATCATGTTCGAGTCCCATCGACCTTGGTAACGTTCTTCCATTACTTTAATGTCTTGATGAAAGCGCTCCCCTTGCTCCTCGCTCACTTCTCCCAGATTTTCTGGAAACTAGTCCAAGTGACTGTGTAAGTAGTGAACCTTGATACTCATTCTGCATCCAAGTGCTTGTAAACTCAAGAGCAGCTCTTCCACAATTTCTTGATAGTTGTCCGCTTTCTTGTTCCCTAAGAAGTTCCGCACCACATTAGAGAAAGCATTCCAAGTTCTTGCCTGTGCCTCAGTCATTGTTGCAAGGAAGTGTGGATCTCTGAGTAGTGTTCTTATTTGAAGTCCATCAAAAATCCCTGCCTTTTTCTTCTCGTCGCTAAGACATGGAAAGGTTGAGCATATATATCTGAAACACTCTCCACTATGATCAAGAGCCTTGACGAATTGCTTCTTGATACCAAGTTTTATGTGCAGAGGAGGAAGGACAATGTTTTTCCTGTCAACCAGAGGATCGTTAATGATATTCTTGTCACCAGGCGTCAAACTATGTCTTGGCGGCCAATTCTTTTTCACCCAATGGTCTGCTGTAGCCCTGCTGTCCCAGTAGCACAGAAAACAGGGGTATTTTGTGTACCCTCCTTGCTGGCCCAATAGAAAGTTTACCATTTTCAAGTCCACACAAATTAACCATTCATGAGCATGGTATTGCAACCTCTCTAGAACAGTCTTAATGTTTTCATACTCTTCTTTAATTTGTACAGAATGTCCGATTGGAATTGAACCATACTTGTTTCCGTTATGAAGAAGAACACATTTCAAGCTCCTTTTAGAACTGTCAATAAAAAGTCTCCAATCCTTACTATCATATGCTGGTAGTCCCATGGAGAGAAGAAGTCCTTCTACATCATTACAAAAAACAAGCTGGTCATATGAATGAAAGTACTTCCGCAGTTGCTCTTCTCTGTTGCGATAAAAGGAGACACTCGTGCCAGGTTTTAAGAGTCGTTTCTCTTGAAGCCTGGAAGCTAACAATTCAGCAGACTGTTTTGGCAAATTTAGATCTCTGACCAGATCATTCAATTCTGACTGAGTAAACAACATTGGCTTTTCACAATCTTCACCAGATGGCTTGAAAAGATCAGTCTCTTCATCTTCATCAGTAGAAACAGGTGAATTCCGGTCTATATCCTCAATCTCTGGTAGCTCAGTAAATTCTGGCACGTTACGTGATGGAGCAAATCTGAGATCAGATTTGGATTCAGCACCTTAAAGTTAGTAAAAAACAGTTAAAAGGTTTCATGCCAGAAAAAAAAAATATTTTTTTGTAGACCAGCGATAATTATCGCTAGTACACTTTACAAAATCACAACCAACCTCAACCACCACAAACCTCGCAACCGCAACCATTTATGACTACAGCCCAATCATTGTATCAGTATCCTCCTCCCCCACCACCTTACCTTCCTCCTATACCTTACCCTCTCCCTTCTCATAGTTCATCTTCATCCAATTTTCAATGTCATCCCTATCTGTATTATAATAATAATATGATGTATCCACAACCACAACCACCACACCACCAACAACAACAACAACAACAACCACAACCACCACAACCACCACAACCACAACAACAACAACAACAACAACAACAACAACAACAACCGCCACCAACAACACAAGAACAACAATCATATATAAGTCAATGGAAACTGGTAAATACACACAATTTATTTTGTTTTTGTTTTCCAGCAGATGTAAAATATTATAGAATTCTTAAAAAGAATCCTAAAATTATAGATAAAACTTTTAAAAAACAACATTTTAGTAACCTTGGTAAACCCTGACAATTATTATTTTAAACGGGAGTCACACACTGCCTCCCTCAGTGATGAGTCATATCCTGCATCAAAATATTTACTCTGCTTTTGTTGTAAGAAAAGTAATCTTTACAAATCTCAGGGTTAGACTTTTTCAAAGGGATTGAATTTCTATCACCCAGGTGTCGCGATCTCACTACCCTTTATACCTGGGGAGTGAAACCTACCCCAAGTTATTAACAAATAAAGGAACAAATAGGGAACACGGCAATAATTATCCCCACAAAAACCTATTCAACTAAATGTACTTGAATAAGTATGAACAAGTTGAAATAAGTAAGTCACAAAAGGGAAGATAATTAATTAATTCAATTTATGTTCTAAAGGGAGTAATGACTAGCAAACATGAATTTAAGGGTATAAGTAATTGTATATTAAAATAAGAGTGATGCCGGAAGGGTGAAAATATACCGTAAGGAGTTAGACCAAACGAATATTACTTAACATAACTATATTACACAGACATACAAAATATATACATACAACAATCCCTACAAAATAGTTATTTCCTACCAAACAGGAGATTCCTTACCACCAGGATCCCTTCCTAGGCCTAACTAAACGTGTCACTAATACCTGATACCCCTAGGGCATTGCAGAAGACTGGTCAAGGCACTAGACAAGGGTCAAGGCTAGAGAACGAATGGACACGTCTGCCATATGCCACGGTTTTTCGCTACTGGGGAAGCGTGCCCACGCGGTGGAGGTGAGCGTCTCATATCACATGATCCAGGACATTTGCTGGGTAGTTTATATAATTAATTAATACTACTCTTGATTTGACTTAACAGAGTAAGACAATGATGCATATTAATAACATACATAAATATACAATTAACCGAAGTAACTAAGAACAATAACAATATAATAAGTACAATTAACAAGTTAATAGCTTGTGTGAAATGTAGGCGTGAACATATGCCTCACGCTATGCGAGTTCCCGAGCGCTCAGGCACGTGACACCTCCCCCAAAAAAGTGAGCTTACAACTAACTGGAAGCGAAAGTGGATATACAGCTACACAGTGAAAGTAATAACTAACACAATCAGTTTAAATCAATATGAAGCAAAATAATTCATAAAATAAACACAAGGTACTCAATGACAATAATTCAAAAAATAATTTGCATATAGACATAGTTTCTAAATAATCAGACTCGAGAAAGTGCATCAGCCAACACGTTCTCTTTTCTGCAGATATGGGAAATGTTCAAGTTATAGGGCGGAAGTGATAGAGCCCACCTCAAAAGTCTTTGGTTGGCATGTTTCATCTTGTCAACAAAAGTAAGTGGGTTATGATCAGTGAACACTTGAACGGGATAAGCAGTGCTGCCAATATATACTTTGAAGTTTTCTAGTGCCGTGATCAGTGATAAAGCCTCCTTTTCAATGGTGGCATAGTTTCTTTGATATTTGTTAAATTTTCTAGAAAAATAGCACAGCGGATGAAGCACTTGATCACTCTCACCCTCTTGCAGAAGCACAGCACCGGCGCCAATTTCACTGGCGTCAATTTCACTGGCGTCGACATGGAGAGTGAACTGTTTCTGGAGGTCAGGTGCAAGTAGTACAGGAGCATTTGCCAGCAGGGATTTAAGATTCTCAAAAGATTCCTGGCAAGCCGTAGTCCACTTGAAGGTTTTCTTGCCACTCAGCAGGTCAGTCATGGGAGAGGCAACGGAGAAGTTTGGACAAAAACGGCGGTAGTACCCCGCCATACAGCAACCTCATAACACTCTTCTTATCGCCTGGCACTGGATACTGTTGAATTGCCTCAATTTTAGCTGCTATAGGCTGGACTTCCCCTTGTCCGACCACATGCCAAAGGAAAGTGACGTGGGTATGGCCGAACTCAGTTTTGACGAGGTTCACCGTCAGCTTGCTTGCAGCCAGTACGGAGAAGAGGGCTTGTAGACGACTCATGTGATCTTCCCAGGAACTGCTGAAGACCAGGCGTTGAAAGGTTGCAGGGGCGTTCCGCATACCAAACGGAAGGACTGTGGATTGGTACAACCCCTCAGGAATGACAAAAGCAGAGATGGCCCTGGAGCGTTCAGTCAGTCTTATCTGGTAGTAGCCCTGGAGGAGATCCAACTTGGTCACGTACCTTGCCTGTCCAAGATCGTCGATCACGTCGTCGATGCGTGGCAAGGGATAACCATTGGGTTCAGTGACAGCATTCACCTTGGGATAATCCACACACAGCCGCATTGACCCATTCGGCTTTGGAACTAGAACAACAATAATATAATAAGTACAATTAACAAGTTAATAGCTTGTGTGAAATGTAGGCGTGAACATATGCCTCACGCTATGCGAGTTCCCGAGCGCTCAGGCACGTGACACAGGTTTGAGAGAGGAGTAATTTCTTCCTTCTTTCTCTTAAAAAAGTCTAACTAAAGTTTTTTGTAAGTTGAGATTCTCTCACCAACAATTTTTCATTAAAGTTGAGTATATATTTGATGCAGGATATGACTCATCACTTTATTAGTATTTGAGACAAGCAGGAATTGAGTCATAATAAGTTACCAGCGTATATATTAGGCGTGTTTAACAAATAAGCCTGAGTCTTGCACCCTCAGAGCTAATGCCCTCTTCTCTCCCTTTCACCCACAGACAGACTTGAATAACATGGTAGGAAACAAACAACCAACAAGAAAAATGCAAGAGAATGTCGAGAAAGAAAGGGCTACTGAGAAATCTAAACAGAAAACTAGGAGGAGGAATTGTGTTTGTGATGGTGTTTTCCTGCTACTGAACTAAATTTCTCATCTGCTTTTCGTCAGATGAGAGAAGAACTAGAAATTGAAGACAACGACGAAGAGATGGAGATAGATAATTATGAAGGGAAGGAGAATAATGAAGGGAGGAAGATAGATAATGATGAAGAGAAGGAAATAGAAGATAATTATGAAGAGGAGGAGGAGGTAGAAGATAATTATGAAGAGGAGGAGGTAGAAGATAATTATGAAGAGGAGGAGAAGAATAAGAAAAAGAAAGAAAATAAGATACAAAATGAAAATGAAAAAAAATAAAAGTAAGGTAATGAAATGGTTGGGAAAGAATGGCTTTGCAGTCTAAGTTAGGCTGAAAATAATAATCACAGAAATAAGGTTATTTGTGAAACTGTCGACGGTTGTACTTTCCTTTATCAGATGGAGCCGCATGAGGGGCTGAGTATTGCCTCTACTATAGAGGCAACAACATTATTACTACTATATTATTATGTTATTAGTATATATAATAAGGAGAGGATAAGACTGTATATTGTCACAAATAGTTATTAATACACTTCAATATGAAATACACTATTCTTTATCCTTGGTAAAGGAGGAGGAGGAGGAGGAGATAAAAGGAAGAAGAGAGAAGGGAGGTAAAGTATATTATGAATTTTATGGAAGAGGGTAAATAGAGTAAGGAAAAGACTATAAAAGAGAAGAAGGATTATACGTGTTAAGCATGGCCTAAGTTGCCAGTTAACCTCGTATGCAGTGTGTATATAATAGTGTTTAACAACTGACTATATTAAATCGGTTTACCCCAACAAACTAACAACATTGTCATTGATGGACTTAGAATTTAGCTAAGGCATCAATCCTTCAGAGACAAGCAGGTATCAAGACCAAGTAGTGAGGAGGGAAAAGCTGCCTGAGCTGCCTGAGGGACTGTCTATAGCCTTCTACTCTGGAAGATATTACAAAGACAACTACTACTGCTATATTGGAATTAATATCCAGTTTTCGTTATGAGTAGAGCAAGAGGAGCTGCCTGAGGGGCTGCCTATCACATTCTATGCGTCACTACAATGTTACTGCTACCTACAACGTTACTACAGCTATACGACAAAAAACACCATATATCCCCCGACAAAGACAAAAAAAGCCAGTTCCTCTGTAACGTATGTGGCAAGATTTTAAGTTGTGAAAAAAACCTTCGCAAACATGAGTTGCGCCACAACGAGGAAACTTTTAAATGTGAGTTTTGCGATAAAAAATATTACGGGTCAAAAGTCCTGACTCAACACAGAAAAACACACATACAGAAAGCAAAGTTTCGCTGTAACGTATGTGGCAAGATTTTAAGTAGTGCAAGAACCCTTCGCGATTACCTGTTGCTTCATAGCGATCAAAGAAAGAAAACTTTTAAATGTGAGTTTTGTGACAAGAAATTTTATTGGCCGAGTATCCTAACTCACCACAGAAATAAACACCAGATATCCCCACAACAAAGCAGCAAGTTTCTCTGTAACATATGTGGCAGGATTTTAAGAAGTGCAACATGCCTTCGCGAACACCGGTTGTGCTACAATGTAGAGAAAACTTTTAAATGTGAGTTTTGTGACGAGAAATTTTATTGGCCGAGTAGCCTGGTTCACCACAGAAGAAAACACATATCCCCACCACCAAAGGACGAGGAGGATGACGACGAAGACGATAATTGTAAGTTACCTGATGGAGTAGAATTGCCTGAGGATAAACCACAACCGACGAAGAAGAAGGAGGAGGAGGAGGAAGAAGAAGAAGAAGAAGAAGAAGAAGAAGAAGAAGAAGAAGAAGAAGAAGAAGAAGAAGAAGAAGAAGAAGAAGAAGAAGAAGAAGAAGAAGAAGAAGAAGAAAGAATTACTAGATCTTGATCTTGATATAGTGAAGGAGGAGGAGGAGGAGGAGGAGTGGGAGGAATGCGAGTTCGATGATCTACCCCTATCCGAAGTAAATCGCCTAGAACCCAAGGAGGAAGAGAAAGAGACACATCAGAGCAGTCATTATCCGACAATATGAATAATAAAAAAATACTCATCTCCTCATCCACACACACACACACACACATACACATACACACATATAAAGGGTTTTAAAATTTGAGTATAATTTGAGACTATTTTACTATACTATATTTTGCATTTTTCATTTTTAAAATTTTTTCAGGTGGCGATGAATGACTTGTACTCTTTCGGCAGACTGTAATGAAAAATTGAAAGGAGGAGAAAAGGGTGGAAGTGGATTCTACTTTGTAAGAAATACTTCAAACAATATCTTAAAAATAAACTTTAGCACTCGATAAAATATGGTGAGATTTGATTTTTTTTATTTAAAATATAACTTACTACCCTAATATTTTTAGTTTGTACTCCATAAAACTTACTACCCTACTATTTTTTGTTTGTACTCCGTCCTCGAAAGGTCTAGGCAGTCCTACTTTTTTTTTTTTTTTTGGTAGTGGTGGTGCTGCTGGTGCTGGTGCTTCCGTCCTCCTCTTTAGTCTGTGCTTCGCCCTCGAGGGTATCGGTAGCTTGGGCCTGGCTTCTTTGTTGGTTTAACAAACACAAACTACCCACGGTACCCTCTGGCTGGTACCAAAAAACTGCCTGCCTTTCTCTTCCCGCTGTTGTCAATTTGCTAATATTATGGACGAATTGGCGAAGTTTTCTTATGAGTACTGTGAACAGAAGTTTATTAACGAAGACAGCCTGCAGATCCACATCATTACAACGCACCACAAGCAGCCGAAGTCCTACGAGAACGGGCCGACTGCCTTGAATAGACATAGAAAACACACATACGAGAAGCAAGAATTTAAGTAGTGCAAGCAACCTTCGCAATCACCAAATGCGTCATAGCGATAAAAGAGAGAAAACTCTTAAATGTGAGTTTTGTGACGAGAAATTTTATTGGTGGAGTAACCTGGCTCGCCACAGATATAAACACCAGATATCCCCACCAAAGTTTCTCTGTAACATATGTGGCAAGAATTTAAGTAGTGTAACATACCTTCGCGAACACCTGTTTCTCCATAGCGATAAAAGAGAGAAAACTTTTAAATGTGAGTTTCGTGGCGACAACTTTTATTGGCGGAGTAGCCTGGCTCGCCACAGATATAAACACCAGATATCCCCACCATCAAGCAGAAAGTTTCTCTGTAACATATGTGGCAAGATTTTAAGTAGTGTAACATACCTTCGCAAACACCTGTTGCTTCATAGCGTTAAAAGAGAGAAAACTTTTAAATGTGAGTTTTGTGACAAGACATTTTATTGGCAGAGTAGCCTGACTCAACACAGAATTAAACATGAATTAAGCAGCAAGTTTCTGTGTAACATATGTGGCAGGATTTTAAGTAGTGCAACATGAATTCGCGAACACCGGTTGTGCCACAACGTAGAGAAAACTTTTAAATGTGAGTTTTGTAATAAGAAATATTATGGACTACAAACCCTGAATAACCACAGAAAAACACACATACAAGAAGCAAAGTTTCGCTGTAACGTATGTGGCAAGATTTTAAGTAGTACAAGCATCCTTCGCCATCACCAGTTGCGTCACAGCTTAAAGAAAACTTTTAAATGTGAGTTCTGTGACAAGAAATTGTATTGGCTGAGTAACCTGGCTCGCCACAGAAAAAAACACATATCTCCACCACCAAAGGACGAGGAGAATGCCAACGAGGATGACGACGACGAAGACGATAATTGTAAGCTACCTGATGGAGTAGAATTGCTTGAGGATAAACCACAACTGAAGGAGAAGGAGAAGAAGGAACAGGAGGAGGAGGAGGAGGAGGAGGAAGAGGAAGAGGATCTTGATCTTGATAGAGTGAAGGAGGAGTAGGAGGAGGAGTGGGAGGAATGCGAGTTCGATGTTCTACCCCTGTCCGAAGTAAATGGGCTACAACCTAAGGAGATTAAATTACAACCTAAAGAGGAGGAGGATGAGTATGAAGAGGAGGAGAAGGAGGAGGAGGATAAACTAGATATAGATTTTCCTGATGTAGTGAAGGAAGAAGAGGAGGAATGGGAGGAATGGGAGGAATGCGAGTTCGATGATCTACCCCTGTCCAGAGTAAATCGCCTAAAACCCAGAGGAAGAATAAGAGACACACCAGGGCAGTCATTATCCGACAATATGAATAATAAAGTAAATACTCATCTTTCCTTCCTCATCTCACACACACACACACACACCCACACACACACACACACACACACACACAGAGTGGGTTTTAAAATTTAAGTATTATTTGAGAATATTTTACTATATACTATATATTTTTTTTTTTCATTTTTCATTTTTAAATTTCAGATGGCGATGAATGAGGTGTACTCTTTCAGCAGACTGTAATGAAAAATTGAAAGAAGGGAAGTGGATTTTACTTTGTAAGAAATTCTTCAAACAATAATCTTAAACATAATCCTTGAAATGACAATAGAAATAAACTTCTTACTACCCTAATATTTTCAGTTTGTACTCCATAAAACTTTTGTACTCCGTCCTCCAAAGGTCTAGGCAGTCCTATTTTTTTTTTTTTTGGTCGTGGTGGTGCTGCTGGTGCTGGTGCTTTGGTCCTCCCCTTTAGTCTGTGCATCGCCCTCGAGGGTATCAGCAGCCTGGCTTCTTTGTTGCCTTTCTCTTCCCGCTGTTGTCAATTTGCTAATATTATGGACGAATTGACGAGATCAAGGTTACTGCAGAAGATTTATCCCGACAACGACCAAAAAAACCAGTTTCTCTGTAACGTATGTGGCAAGAATTTTAGTAGTATACGCAGCCTTCGCCATCACCAGTTGCGTCACAGCTTAAAGAAAACTTTTAAATGTGAGTTTTGTGACGATAAATTTTATTGGTCTAGTAGCCTGACTCACCACAGAAATAAACAACACACATCCTCACAACCAAGTAGCAAGTTTCTTTGTAACGTATGTGGCAAGAATTTAAGTTGTGTAAAATGCCTTCGCGAACATGAGTTGCGCCACAAAGAGAAAACTTGCAAATGTGAGTTTTCTAAGAAGAGATATTTCGGGCCGACTGCCCTGAATAACCATAGAAAAACACACATACGGGAAGCAAAGTTTCTCTGTAACGTATGTGGCAAGAATTTAAGTAGTACAAGCAACCTTCGCAATAACCAAACGCGTCATAACGATAAAAGATAGAAAACTTGTAAATGTGAGTTTTGTGATGAGAAATTTTATTGGCCGAGTAACCTGGCTCGCCACAGAAATAAACACCAGATATCCCCACCTCTATTTCTTTGTAACATATGTGGCAAGAATTTAAGTAGTGCAACATACCTTAGCGAACACCTGTTGCTCCATAGTGATAAAAGAGAGAAAACATTTTAAATGTGAGTTTTGTGATAAGAAATATTATGGACTACAAATCCTGAATAAACATAGAAAAATACACATACAGGAGGCAAAGTTTCGCTGTAACGTATGTGGCAAGATTTTAAGTAGTATACGCAGCCTTCGCCATCACCAGTTGCGTCACGGCTCAAAAGAAACCTTTTAAATGTGAGTTCTGTAATAAGAAATTTTATTGGCCGAGTAGCCTGGTTAACCACAGAAATAAACACATATCCCCACCACCAAAGGACGAGGAGGATGACGAAGAAGACGATAATTGTAATCTACCTGATGGAGTAGAATTGCCTGAGGATAAACCACAACCAAAGAAGAAGGAGGAGGAGGAGAAGGAAGAAGAGGAGAAGGAGGAGGAAGAGGAAGAAAAATTACTAGATCTTGATCTTAATCTTGATATAGTGAAGGAGGAGGAGGAGGAGGAGTGGGAGGAATGCGAGTTCGATGATCTACCCCTATCCGAAGTAAATCGGCTACAACCTAAGGAGATTAAATTAAAACCTAAAGAGGAGGAGGAGGAGGAGGAGGAGGAGGAGGAGGAGGAGGAGGATAAACTAGATGTCGATGTAGATTTTCCTGATGTAGTGAAGGAGGAAGAGGAGGAATGGGAGGAATGCGAGTTCGATGATCTACCCCTGTCCGAAATAAATCGCCTAGAACCCAAGGAGGAAGAGAAAGAGACACATCAGAGCAGTCATTATCCGACAATATGAATAATAAAGTAAATACTCATCTCTCCTCCTCCTTATACACACACACACACACACACACACACACACAGGGTTTTAAAATTTGAGTATTATTTGAGACTATTTTACTATATACTATATATTTTTTATTTTTTTTCATTTTTATTTTTTTTTTAGATGGCGATGAATGACGTGTACTCTTTCGGCAGACTTTAATGAAAAATTGAGAAGGAAGTGGATTTTACTTTGTAAGAAATGCTTCAAACAATAATCTTAAACATAATCCTAGAAATGACAATAGAAATAAACTTATGTAAAATTAAAAAATCTTAGCACCGAATAAAAAATGGTGAGATCTAAATTTTTATTATTTAAAATACAACTTACTACCCTAATATTTTTAGTTTGTACTCCATAAAACTTTTGTACTCCGTCCTCGAAGGTTTAGGTTTAGTAGCCTGACTCACCACAGAAATAAACACACATCACCCAGTCTCTGTACCTGTAACGTATGTGGCAAGAATGTAAGTAGTGTAAGCAACCTTCGCAATCACCAAATGCGTCATAGCGATAAAAGAGAGAAAACTTTTAAATGTGAGTTTTGTGATAAGAAATATTATGGACCCAAAGCCCTGAATAAACATAGAAAAACACACATACAGGAAAATTTTCTCTGTAATGTATGTGGCAAGAAATTAAGTAGTGCAAGCAACTTTCGCGATGACAGCGAGGATGATAATTGTAAGCTACATGATGGAGTAGAATTGCCTGAGGATAAATCACAACCGACGAAGAAGAAGGAGGAAAAGGAAGAGAAGGAAGAGGAGGAAGAGCAGGAGGAGGAGGAGGAGGAGGAAGAAGAAGATGAAAGTAAACTACAACCTAAGGAGGAAGAAGAAGAAGAAGAAGAATTACTAGATGTAGTGAAGGAGGAGGAATGGGAGGAATGCGAGTTCGATTATCTACCCTTGTCCGAAGTAAATCGCCTAGAACCCAAGGAGGAAGAGAAAGAGACACATCAGACACCATATTCGGCAGATGTCATTATCCGGAATAAAGTAAATACTTCCTCCTCCACACATATACAGTATATACACACTACACACATTATATATACGCACACATATTCATGAGACTACTTTATATCATTTAATATTTTTATTTTTTCAGAGGTGATGAATGACAACTACAATATTACTCTTTCGGCAGACTGTAATTAAAAATAGAAGATTCTAAGGAGGAGAGCATGGTGGAAGTGGATATTACTTACTTCATTATTTTAAATATAATCCTTGAAATGATAATAGTTGTATTAACTTTTATTACCCCTAATATTTTTAGTTTGTACTCCGTTCTCGAGGGTCTAGACAATCCTACTTTTTTTTTTTTGGTGGTGCTGGTGCTAGTGCTCTGTCCTCTTAAGTCTGTGCTCCGCCCTTGAGGGTGGTCTAGGCAGTCCTACCACCTTTTTTTGTGTTTTTTTTTTGTAGTGGTGGTGCTGCTGGTGCTGGTGCTTCCGTCCTCCTCTTTTGTCTGTGCTTCGCCCTCGAGGGTATCGGCAGCCTGGCTTCTTTGTAGCCTTTCTCTTCCCGCTGTTGTCAATTTGCTAATATTATGGACGAATTGACGAGATCGAGGAAAAAGTCGACTCAACACAGAAATAAACAAGACATAAGCCGCAAGTTTCTCTGTAACATATGTGGCAAGAATTCAAGTAGTGCAAGAACCCTTCGCTATCACCTGTTGCTTCATAGCGATAAAAGAGTGAAAACTTTTAAATGTGAGTTTTGTGACAAGAATTTTTTTTGGTCGAGTAACCTAGCTTACCACAGAAAATTTAAACACATATCCCCACAACCAAGGAGCAAGTTTCTTTGTAACTTATGTGGCAAGAGTTTAAGTAGTGCAATATACCTTCGCGAACATGAGTTGCGCCATAAAAGAGAGAAAACTTTTAAATGTGAGTTTTGTGACAAGACATTTTATTGGCAGAGTAGCCTGACTCACCACAGAATTAAACATACTAGAAAAACAATGGAAGAAGAGTTTTTCTGTAATGTATGTGGCAGGAAGTTAAGTAGCATGTACAACCTTCGCCAACACTTGTTGCTTCATAGCGATAAAAAGGAGAAAACTTTTGAATGTGAGTTTTGTGAGAAGAGATATTACGGGCCGACTGCCCTGAATAACGACAGGAATATACACACACAAGAAGCAAAGTTTCGCTGTAACATATGTGGCAAGAAATTAAGTAGTACAAGCAGCCTTCGCCATCACCTGTTGCTCCATAGCGATAAAAGAGAGAAAACTTTTAAATGTGAGTTCTGTGACAAGAAAATGTATTGGTCGAGTAACCTGGCTCGCCACAGAAAAAAACACATATCCCCACCACCAAAGGACGAGGAGAATGCCAACGAGGATGACTACGACGAAGACGATAATTGTAAGCTACCTGATGGAGTAGAATTGCCTGAGGATAAACCACAACCGAAGAAGAAGAAGAAGGAGAAGGAGGAGGAGGAAGAAGAATTTTTACTAGATCTTGATCTTCATATAGTGAAGGAGGAGGAGGAATGGGAGGAATAAGAGTTCGATGATCTACCCCTATCCGAAGTAAATCGGCTACAACCTAAGGAGATTAAATTTCAACCTAAAGAGGAGGAGGATAAACTAGATGTCGATGTAGATTTTCCTGATGTAGTGAAGGAAGAAGAGGAGGAATGGGAGGAATGCGAGTTCGATGATCTACCCCTGTCCGAAGTAAATCGCCTAGAACCCAAGGAGGAAGAGAAAGAGACACATCAGAGCAGTCATTATCCGACTATATGAATAATAAAGTAAATACTCATCTCCTCATACACACAACACAACACACACACACTCACACACACACACACACACACACACACACACACACACACACACAGAGGGTTTTAAAATTTGAGTCCTATTTGAGATTTTTTTACTATATACTAATTTTTTTATTTATTTTTCATTTTTTTTCAGATGGCGATGAATGACTTGTACTCTTTCGGCAGTCCTACGAGAACAAAAACAATATATCTCCCGACAAAGACAAAAAAGCCAGTTTCTCTGTAACGTATGTGGCAAGATTTTAAGTAGTATAAGAAACCTTCGCGAACATCAGTTGCGCCAAGTCCGAAGAAAATCGCCTAGAACCCAAGGAGGAAGAAAAAGAGACACATCAGAGCAGTCATTATCCGACAATATGAATAATAAAGTAAATACTCATCTCCTCATACACACAACACAACACACACACACTCACACACACACACACACGCACACACACACACACACACACACACACACACACAGAGGGTTTTAAAATTTGAGTCCTATTTGAGATTTTTTTACTATATACTAATTTTTTTATTTATTTTTTATTTTTTTTCAGATGGCGATGAATGACGTGTACTCTTTCGGCAGACTGTAATGAAAAATTGAAAGGAGAAGAGGAGGGTGGAAGTGGATTTTACTTTGTAATATCTTAAACATAATTTTTGAAATGACAATAGAAATAAATCGCACTGGATAAAATTTGTTGTATTTAAAATAAAACTTACCATAATATTTTTACTTTGTACTCCATAAAACTTACTACCCTAATATTTTTAGTTTGTACTCCGTCCTAGACATATTTTTGTGGTGCTGATGCTGGTGCTCCTCCCTCTTAAGTCTGTCCTGCGCCCTCGAGGGTGGTCTAGGCAGTCCTACCACCTTTTTTTTTGTGCTGCTGGTGCTGGTGCTTCCGTCCTCCTCTTTAGTCTGTGCTTCGCCCTCGAGGGTATCGGCAGCCTGGCTTCTTTGTTGCCTTTCTCTTCCCGCTGTTGTCAATTTGCTAATATTATGGACGAATTGACGAGATCGAGGTTACTGCAGAAGATTTATCCCGATAACGACAAAAAAAGCCAGTTTCTCTGTAACGTATGTGGCAAGAATTTAAGTTGTGTAAGAAACCTTCTCGAACATCAGTTGTGCCACAAAGTAGAGAAAACTTATAAATGTGAGTTTTGTGAAAAGAAATTTTCTTGGTCGAGTGGCCTAGCTCGTCATATAAATAAACAACACACATCCCCACAACCAAACAGCAAGTTTCTCTGTATCATATATGGCCAGAATTTAAGTAGTGAAAGAAGCCTTCGCGAACATGAGTTGAGCCAAAACGTAGAGAAAACTTTTAAATGTGAGTTTTGTGAGAAGAGATATTACGGGCCGACTGCCCTGCATAACCATAGAAAAACACACACAGAGGAAGAAAAGATTCTCTGTAATGTATGTGGCAAGAATTTAAGTAGTACATGCAACGTTCGCAATCACCTGTTGCTTCATAGAGATAAAAAAGAGAAAATTTTAATATGTGAGTTTTGTGACAAGAAATTTTTTGGTCGAGTAGCCTAGCTTACCACAGAAAATTTAAACACATATCCCCACCACCAAGGAGCAAGTTTCTCTGTAACATATGTGGCAAAAATTTAAGTAGTGAATTATACCTTTGCGAACATGAGTTGCGCCACAGCAATAAAAGAGAGAAAACTTTTAAATGTGAGTTTTGTGATAAGAAATATTATGGACTACAAATCCTGAATAAACACAGAAAAATACACATACAGGAGGCAAAGTTTCGCTGTAACGTATGTGGCAAGATTTTAAGTAGTACACGCAGCCTTCGCCATCACCAGTTGCGTCACAGCTCAAAGAAACTTTTTAAATGTGAGTTCTGTAATAAGAAATTTTATTGGCCGAGTAGCCTGGTTAACCACAGAAATTAACACATATCCCCACCACCAAAGGACGAGGAGGATGACGAAGAAGACGATAATTGTAATCTACCTGATGGAGTAGAATTGCCTGAGGATAAACCACATCCGAAGAAGAAGAAGGAGGAGGAGGAGAAGGAAGAATAGGAGAAGAAGGAGGAAGAGGAAGAAGAATTACTAGATCTTGATCTTCATCTTGATATAGTGAAGGAGGAGGACGAGGAGGAGGAGTGGGAGGATTGCGAGTTCGATGATCTACCCCTATCCGAACTGAATCGGCTACAACCTAAGGAGATTAAATTACAACCTAAAGAGGAGGAGGAGGAGGATAAGTTACATGTCGATGTAGATTTTACTGATGTAGTGAAGGAAGAAGAGGAGGAATGGGAGGAATGCGAGTTCGATGATCTACCCTTGTCCGAAGTAAATCGCCTAGAACCCAAGGAGGAAGAGAAAGAGACACATCAGAGCAGTCATTATCCGACAATATGAATAATAAAGTAAATACTCATCTCTCCTTCCTCACACACACACACACACCCACACACACACACACACATATACACACACATACACACACACACTCATACATACACACACACACACACACACACAGGGTTTTAAAATTTGAATATTATTTGAGACTATTTTACTGTATACTATATTTTTTATTTTTTATTTTTCATTTTTCATTTTTTTTTTCAGATGGCGATGAATGACGTGTACTCTTTCAGCAGATTGTAATGGAAAAGTAATAGGCGGGAAGTGGATTTCACTTTGTAAGAAATGCTTCAAACAATAATCTTACATAATCCTTGAAATGACAATAGAAATAAACTTATGTAAAATTAAAAAATCTTAGCACTGGATGAAAAAATGGTGAGATTTAAAAAAAAAAGTATATAAAATAAAACTTACTACCCTAATATTTTTACTTTGTACTCCATAAAACTTTTGTACTCCGTCCTCGAGTCTAGGCAGTCCTACTTTTTTTTTTTTTGGTAGTGGTGCTGCTGCTGGTGCTGGTGCTTCCGTCCTCCTCCTTAGTCTGTGCTTCGCCCTCGAGGGTATCGGTAGCCTGGGCCTGGCTTCTTTGTTAGTTTAACAAACACAAACTACCCATGGTACCTTCTGGCTTGTGCCAAAAACTGCCTGCCTTTCTCTTCCCGCTGTTGTCAATTTGCTAATATTATGGACGAATTGACGAGATCGAGGTTACTGCAGAAGATTTATCCCGACAACGACAAAAAAAGCCAGTTTCTCTGTAACGTATGTGACAAGAATTTAAGTAGAACACGCAGCCTCCGCCATCACCAGTCGCGTCATAGCAATAAAAGAGAGAAAACTTTTAAATGTGAGTTTTGTGACAAGAAATTTTATTGGCCGTGTAGCCTGACTCATCACAGAAATAAACACTCATCCTCACAACCCAGTCTCTGTACCTGTAATGTATGTGCAAGAATTTAAGTTGTGCAAGCAACCTTCGCAATCACCAAATTTGTCATAGCGATAAAAGAGAGAAAACTTTTAAATGTGAGTTTTTTGACGAGAAAGTTTATTGGTCGAGTATCCTGGCTCGCCACAGATATAAACACCAGATATCCTCACCATCAAGCAGCAAGTTTGTCTGTAACATATGTGGCAAGAATTTAAGTAGTACAACATTCCCTCGCGAACACCTGTTGCTCCATAGAGGATAAAAGAGAGAAAACTTTTAAATGTGAGTTCTGTGACGAGAAATTTTATTGACCGAGTAACCTGGCTCGCCACAGAAAAAAACACATATCCCCACCACCAAAGGACGAGGAGGATGCCAACGAGGATGACGACGACGAAGACGATAATTGTAAGCTACCTGATGGAGTAGAATTGCCTGAGGATAAACCACAACCGAAGAAGAAGAAGGAGGAGAAGGAGGAGGAAGAAGGGGAAATTAAATTACAACCTAAAGAGGAGGAGGAGGAGGAAGAAGAAGAAGAAGAAGAAGAAGAAGAAGAAGAAGAAGAAGAAGAAGAATTACTAGATCTTGATCTTCATATAGTGAAGGAGGAGGAGGAGGAGGAGTGGGAGGAATGCGAGTTCGATGATCTACCCCTATCCGAAGTAAATCGGCTACAACCTAAGGAGATTAAATTACAACCTAAGGAGGAGGAGGAGGAGGAGGAGGAGGAGGAGGAGGAGGAGGATGAGCATGAGGATGAGGAGAAGGAGGAGGAGGAGGAGAAGGAGGATAAACTAGATGTAGATTTTCTTGATGTAGTGAAGGAAGAAGAGGAGGAATGGGAGGAATGCGAGTTCGATGATCTACCCCTGTCCGAAGTAAATCGCCTAGAACCCAAGGAGGAAGAAAAAGAGACACATCAGAGCAGTCATTATCCGACAATATGAATAATAAAATAAATACTCATCTCCTCATACACACACATACACATACACACACACACACACACACACACACACACACACACACACACACACACACACACACACATACACACACACACGCAAACACATATCAAGGGTTTTAAAATTTTAGTATTATTTGAGACTATTTTACTATATACTATATTTTTTTATTTATTATTCTTTTTTTTTCAGATGGCGATGAATGACTTGTACTCTTTCGGCAGACTGTAATGAAAAATTGAAAGGAGGAGAGGAGGGTGGAAGTGGATTTTACTTTGTAAGAAATGCTTCAAATAATCTAAACATAATCCTTGAAAAATTAACTTTAGCACTCGATAAAAAATGGGGAGATTTAAAAAAATTGCATTTAAAATAAAACTTACTACCCTAATATTTTTAGTTTGTATTCCATAAGACTTACTACCCTAATATTTTTAGTTTGTACTCCGTCCTCAAAAAGGTCTAGGCAGTCCTACTTTTTTTCTTTTTTTTTTTTGGTAGTGGTGGTGCTGCTGGTGCTGGTGCTTCCGCCGTCCTCTTTAGTCTGTGCTTCGCCCTCGAGGGTATCGGTAGCCTGGGCCTGGCTTCTTTGTTGGTTTAACAAACACAAACTACCCACGGTACCTTTTTTTTTTTTTTTTTTTTTTTTTTTTTTTTTTTTTTTTTTGTTAGGTTAAGGTGGGGAAAGGGTGGAAGGCATGCTGGGGCTCAAGGCACAGCCAGACATGAGGGATGGAGAAGTCACAACATATAGTCGTGGGGGGAAAGGTTGGAAAAGAAGTTTAATGAGTTAAACAGAGGGGGACGACACCCCTTGTTTTACATATTACAGAGTTTGTTGGCTAACTAAGCTAACCTAGGATTTAGAATGAGGTTGCACAATGGTTATTTTAGTAGACAAAGACTAGATTAATTTTACAATTACAAGTTTATTAACATCTTATACTGTATTACGTTATGGACTCACTTGATTGTGACTTGTTAAATGTGAATTTATATCATCTAAGTTTTAATCTAAGATGGATCACTGTGGCGGACATAGATGGATCGCGGGTTGGGTTGTTGTAGTGCGGGCAGACTCCGGGACCACCAGGCTTGGGGTCTCCCTCCGTTGATGTCTTCCCCGCGTAGGTGGTCTGGGCTGTGAGGGTCGTCCAGGAGCTTGTCCCAGACCTTCTTTCCTAGGCGATGGAACCTGAAGTTGAGGGCCTCTGTTTTATTTCTTAGGTGGATGGTTTCCACTGTCTCCTGGTAGGGTGGCGCTTGGCCACTGGCTGACCTCAAACACTTGTTTTGGAAGCTCTGTAGTTGTTGTAGTCTAGTCTTCCCGAGTGTGACGAGTGGTATAGATGGGTACTCCAACACAGGCCTCACCAGCGCCTTGTACAGGTGAACTTGTATCTTCTCAGGCATCAATTTAAAACGTTTTAATTTGGCTGCGGCGACTTTGGCTTTATTTAGTCTGTCCTTCACGTGGGGAATGATGCCCGTCCGAGAAATGATGAGGCCGAGCAACCTGCCTTGTTTAGAGTACTCAATCTCTTCGTCGTCGATCATCAATGGCGCCGGCTTGAATTTGGCTATGGGTATGACCTCAAATTTCGTTTTGTTTGTTTTTATTTTCCATTTATTTTCATACTCCGAGATCTCCTCTATTGCCCGAGCAGTGAGTCGCGCCATCCTTGCTGTGGACCTTCCTGGGCAGGTGACGATCTGTGTTACATCGTCGGCATACATGACGTACTCGCTGCCGACGATTGGGGGTGGCAGGTCAGCCGTGTAGAGTGTGTAAAGGGTTGGTGAGAGACAAGAGCCCTGAGGCACGCCGCTCGATAGTGAAAATTCTTCTCCAAAATGTTCTTGCATCTTGATTTTGGCTCTGCGGTCCATAATGAAGTTGCACAGCAGGCGAGTCAGATTTTCGGGTAGCCCCAGTTGTATGATCTTATACTGCAGCCCTGCGTGCCAAACTTTCTCAAACGCCTTGCTGACATCCCTCAGTACTATATTGCACTGTAGGCGGCCAGTCATGGCATTGGCGATCTGCTCGTAGGCCTGAGCTATGGCGGTGGATGTGCCTCGGTACTGGCGGAAGCCGAACTGGCGGGGATTATACACGTCTTCGTCCTCCAGATACATCCGCAATCGCTTGTTGACTATTTTTTCGAAGATTTTGGCAGGTACCTCTAGCAGCGATATTGGTCGAAAGTTTTCGACTTTGTTTGGAGGCTTCCCTGCTTTTGGTATGAGGCGAATAACGGCGATTTTGAACATCTTAGGGAAGTATCCAGAGGCGAGGCAGGCGTTGCATATATGAGCAAGCCTCTCTATCATGTTGTCGGGGAGTTGAGCAAGGATCTTCTTGTTAATGTGACTTAGACCAGGTGATTTGTTTTTAAACCCTTTTATGACGGCTGACACATCTGCAGGAACTATGCGTTCCGTCAGGTAGCTTCCGTCCACCAGTCTGGTGAAGTCAGTCCATGGGAGCGGCTGGAGCAGGTGCTGATGGTCCTGCAACTGACCTAAAATGTCCTCCTCAAACTCCCTGTCGAAGCCCTCGTTCTCCTGTTCACTAATGGTAAAGATCTTTCGTAAATATCGCCGATGTAGTTGTTCTTGGTTTTCTTCCTCGAATATTTTTACGTTGTTTTGGTCGAGCAGGTAAGGGACCGTGCTAGAGGTGGAACCCATCAGTCGCTTGATCCCTTTCCAGAATGCCACGGTACCCTCTGGCTGGTGCCAAAAACTGCCTGCCTTTCTCTTCCCGCTGTTGTCAATTTGCAAATATTATGGACGAATTGACGAAGTTTTCTTATGAGAACTGTGAACAGAAGTTCAAGCAGCAAGTTTCCCTGTAACATATGTGGCAAGAATTTAAGTTAGTACAAGCACCCTTCACAATCACCAAATGCGTCATAGCGATAAAAGAGAGAAAATTTTTAAATGTGAGTTTTGTGACAAGAAATTTTATTGGCCGAGTGGCCTAACTTACCACATAAATAAACACCAGATATCCCTACCATCAAGCAGCACGTTTCCTTGTAACATATGTGGCAGCATTTTAAGTAAAGTAACCAGCCTTCGCGATCACCTGTTGTTCCATAGCAATAAAAGAGAGAAAACTTTTAAATCTGAGTTTTGTGATAAGAAATATTATAGACTACAAACCCTGAATAATCACAGAAAAACACACATACAGGAGGCAAAGTTTCGCTGTAACGTATGTGGCAAGATTTTAAGTAGTACACGCAACCTTCGCCATCACCAGTTGCGTCACAGCTTAAAGAACACTTTTAAATGTGAGTTCTGTGACGATAAATTTTATTGGCCGAGTAGCCTGGTTCACCACAGAAATAAACACATATCCCCACCACCAAAGGACGAGGAGAATGCCAACGAGGATGACGACGACAAAGACTATAATTGTAAGCTACCTGATGGAGTAGAATTGCCTGAGGATAAACCACAACCGATGAAGAAGAAGGAGAAGAAGGAAGAAGAAGAAGAGGAGGAGGAGGAGGAGGAGGAGGAAGAAGAGGAGGAAGAGGAAGAGGAGGAGGAGGAAGAAGAAGAGGAAAATAAATTACAACCTAAAGAGGAGGAGGAAGAAGAAGAAGAATTACTAGATATGGTGAAGGAGGAGGAGGAGGAGGAGGAGGAGGAGGAGGATTGAGAGGAATGCGAGTTCGATTATCTACCCTTTTCCGAAGTAAATCGCCTAGAACCCAAGGAGGAAGTAGAAAGAGACACATCAGACTCCATATTCGGCAGATGTCATTATCCGGAATAAAGTAAATACTTCCTCACTAGTAGAATAGATAAACCAAATTAAGAATCTTAGCACTGGGTGAGCTATGATCTGGCCCTGCCCGAGGTAAATCTGCTACAAGGATTAAGTGGAAAAGACTGACATATTTTCCGCAGCAGTCATTATCCGACAATATGAATAAAGTAAATACTTCTCCCCTCCTCATCAACACACACACTTTCAATTAGTGGTTTGGTTTATATAATGTTAATGTTCAATACCCTAACTGTGTCTAAACATAAATAAGTACTCATTAAAATAAAAAATAACTAAGCTTCAGCCAATGTATGGTTTTTACTACCTATAACAATTGCTACAACCCAAGGCATAGGAAGTAAATTTACTTCTAACCCCACACATGGAGAGTTTTAAGGGAGGATATGAAATTGATCATAATCAAGTTTAAGGATGAGGATTTATATAATATGACTTCAGAGAAAGAAAAATCTTAAATTGTTGATAAAAATTCAAAGTATCCAAAATGCTGGGTCTACACTCAATCCTTCATTCTTTGTAGCTAATAAAACAGGGAGTAGATATACATTTTTTTAATAACGTACCCCACATGTAGTAAATGTTATTCAAGGATTGACTTGTGAGTCAATTTTAGGAATATCAATAAAAATCCGTGAAATGATGGATGGAAGTTTAGTTTAGTTTCACTGTTTACTGCCATGCAGGACAGGTTCGTACACCAAGCACCTAGAATAAGAATTCAAGCTAGCAGGCAATCGAATGCGTTATCGTTAAAAAGTTACGAGATATACCATTTACAAAAAAATTGACAACTCTGGATAGTATAAATTACGTTAGTTATCTAGGTCTATAGGATGGCGGCATGTGTGGAGCTCCTACCCAGGGGGCCCTGTAAATCTTATGCGAACAAACTGCTACAGAACTTATATACACTCTGGCATTCACAACGGTTCTGTGATGTAGAAATATCAGCTGGTGGATCAGTTGTAAAGGTGAGAAACATTATTTACTGATACAATGCACTAGCAATACTGTTGAAGTTAAAGTGTTTGCATACATTAGTATTTATTGTCTGAAGATTTTTATATATTGTTAACATTTTATTCTAGGCTCACCATGTAATACTCTCAGCAGGAAGCGCATATTTTAAGGCCATGTTTACTAGTGGATTAGCTGAGGAAACACAGACTTCAATAGAAATGAAGTCCACAAAACCCAATATACTAACTCAGATCATCAGCTTTATATATAGTGTACTGGAAAATAAAATAGAGGGATAAAACATTGACTTTCATATTGCTAATTATATGGTACAGCACCTTATGTTAAAAGGTATTTTTATTTTTTTGTTATTGATGAAAATTTTATTTTAAATCTTAGGAGACATTGAGGTAACAGTGGAGAACCCCCAAGAGTTAATTGTTGCTGCAGACATACTGGAAATTCACCATGTTTTACATGTTTGCACAAACTTTTTCAAGAGTGAACTTCATCCATTTAATGTTTTAGGAATTTACAGGTACAGTATTTGTAATGTATTACATTTTTATATACAGATATAATAATAATACATTTATTAAAAACAATTTCTAATTTTGCAAACTGTATAAATTCCATATTTTTAAACAGGTTTGCTGAGGCCCATCATTTAGTAGAACCGCTGGATGCTTCACGGGACTTCATCTTCTCCAATTTCTCAGAGGTGACAATGGAGAAAGAGTTTCTTGAGACTCCTAAAAAAATTATGCTATATCTTCTTGAGTCAGAGTATCTTCATATTGACTCTGAGTTTCAGGTAAACTGAATAACATTTTTATTTAATAAAAAACTAAAATTGATTAATGATGTAGATTTAAAACTTAACGTTTAAATACAGACTTACTTTTATTTACCAAATTCAAAGTAAACATTACTATTTACAATCTTCAAAAAACGTTTAACCTTATACCCATAAATCAAATTTATCTTTCTTTTTATTGCAGGTATTCTCTGCTGCCATCAGATGGATTACACAAGATATAACTAATAGACGCCGTTGGATTTTTGACACTTTAAAACGAGTGAAATTGTCTTTAATTCCAAGTAAACTACTAGAATAATCAATTAATGAGTGCTTTGATATCAGTCTGAGGGTTATCCTCAGAAGCATACAGAAAGACTTTTTGGACAAAAGGGAGGTCTGGTTTCCCTTTATGTCCAGCAAAGAATTTGTACTCGAAAGAAAATTTATGTCATAGGTGGATCAAAGAGAGAACTCATTAGATCATGGACAAGATCAGAGGAGTATATATTTGAAAGTGTCGAATGTTTTGATACCTTTAGGAAGGAATGGCAGAAAGTTTGCCCCATGAAAATTGGGAGAATTTTGCCAGGAATAGCAGTCTTAAATGGGAAAATTTTCGTTGTTGGGGGGAGCAAGACTCTCAGATTTTGGCAAATGGTGAAGTTTATGATCCACAGGAAGATACTTGGACTAGGATATCTTCTATGGTGACCCCACGGTGTGAATTTGGATTATGTGCTCATGGAGGTTATCTCTATGCCTTTGGTGGTTGGACGGGAGAGGTCATAGAAAGAAATATTGAAAGATATGACCCTATTGCAGATGAGTAGAGGTTAGAGTCAAATATGCCAGAAGCTAGATCCAAGTAAGTACAATTGTAAAGAATAACCATTTTCAAATTTGATTTACTGATAGTGTGACTACTGATATTCTTGCTTGAGAAAATGTAGCAGTGGCCTGTACTGTTTTTTTTCTTTTACAGCATGGGTATAGTAGAACATCAAGGTCTTATTTACAGTGTTGGTGGATATACGTACAGTTACCACCACCTGCGTGATCTTCTCTCATACAATCCTGTGACTGGGGAGTGGAAGAATCTAGCACCAATGCTAGCTCCACCACGCAAATAGATGGGTGTTGCAGTTTTGGATAACTTTTTGTATGTAGTAGGTAGTATTCAGGACAATTATGAGGAAAAATCAATGGAAAGATATTCTTTTGAACAGGTAAGATTATTTACCAGTGCAGTAATGAATTATATAGCCCAATAGTCTTTGAAATAAGAAACTAGTGAATATCACATATGAAATCTGTTATCATTATAGTAAAAGGTACTGTACAGTATCAACGTTATTGCTTTGAATTACAATTTTGTAGCCAGGATGTGAAGAATTTTTGTAATCTGAAGTGAAAAGGAGTAAATTGTATAACCCTCCCTCATCACCTCCCCCACCACTCACAGTAGTATGTTTACTTTCCAACAGAACAAATGGTTTAAGTGTTCATCAATGTATTTTGGTCGAAAGAGCCCAGCAGTTGTTGCCACAAATTCTCTGTTATATGTCATACGCGGTGACTGTAAAAGTGAAGTCGTCGGAATGGTAAGGAGAATGAAATGAATGATCAATGATAACTTAATATTCCTACATATCTTCATCCAGAGTTTTGACACCTTAAAATATTTTTATTTTTTTTTATAGGTATCTATCTCTCTCATGTGGAGTATTTCGACCCTAAGAAACGAGTGGATAAACTGTACATCACTCCCTGAGAGTCGATCTGATGCTAGAGCAGTCTCAATTTGACTCCCTCCTTGAGCCACTAGCAACTATCACAAGCCCCAGAATATCCAACAGTGAGAAAGAACCACTGTCCTGTATGGCAGTGAAGAGTGACATTACCCACATAACCTATATATTATACTGTCAATGAATATTATTATGCATCTCTGTATGAACCTGTCCTGTGTGGCAGTGAGAAGTGATACCACCCTCAATGTATACTACAACCAATAAATTTAACCTAATAAATTTGTTAAACTAAAATCATCATTTCACGGAATTTTTATTATGATATTACATTTATTTTCTCATTCCTATAAAAGAAACTCACAGAACATTTGGAATGGCATTCCTCATTCTGATGTTGTATGGCATTCAGAATAAACTATATACATTACAGTATATTTAATTCTATTTCATTCCTATTCATTCTGGTACGTCAGAAGCAATCAGGTTGTTCAAAATTGTTGTCGGTCGATGGGTTATTCTGTATAAAAATAAAAATTACATATATAAATTTTAAATAAGTTTTTTAAGGAGGTTTAGGTTAAATTGGTGGGTGTAAAAACAATAAACAATACCAGAAACACCCACTAGCTGTGTCACTAAAAACTATATGATGTGTATCCAACAGTGAGATAGTGTCAATGAATACAAAGAACCACTGCCACCCACATAACCTATATATTTTACTGTCAATGAATAGTATTATGCATCTCTTTGTGTACGAACCTGTCCTGTATTGCAGTTACATTACCAACATGATTTTGACCTCTATACTCTCTACATAGTTATATATTTGTGTACGAACCTGTCCTGTGTGGCAGTGAGAAGTGATACACTACAACCAATAAATTAACCCAATAAATTGTTAACTAAGGTCATCATTTCACGGAATTTTTATTATGATATTACATTCATTTTCTCATTCCTATTCCTATTCATTCTGGTACTTCAGAAGCAATCAGGTTAGTCCAAAAAATTTTTAATTGGTGTCTCTAAATTGAACTCTCACTCTTCCTCCTCAAGAAGGAGGTTAGGTTAAATTGGGGATAAAACAATAACAAGAAGCTTACCAGAAACCCACGTTATAGCTGGTAACAGACAGTTCCTTCTCCTTTGATTGTAGCTTATCCTCCTCCTTAAGGGGCGTTTTGTTTTCTGGTAAATCTATATCAGGTAACTCATAATCGTCGTCATCCTCCTCCTCCTTCTTCATGTCGTGATAGTTAATGTGAGGTAGCATTAACACATTTATTATACTTGTTTGGGGGATAGAGTATGACTTTTGAATATATGAGGCAAGGGTGCACTTAGTCTGGTGTCTACTTAAGCTTTTCGGCCAACTAAATCCCTTATTACATACATTACACTTGAAGTTTTTTTCACAATTCGTGCTATGAGTGTTAATGTGATATTTTAAGTTCTTTTTGTTGATCACCTTGTCGCATATATTACGGCGAGCCTGTAGTCTTGTATGTTTAAGATTAAGTTTTGTTTTGTCGGTGTTCAGGGATTCGTGTTTGGCCATGTAGGCAATCAGAGTTGTTTCCCAACAAAATCCCTTATTACATCTCTCACAATTAAAGGGTTTCCTGACGTGGGAGAACATATGTTTGTAGAGCGAAACATGTTTCTTGAAGTACTTGCTGCATACAGTGCAGCTATAGGTTCTGAAGTGCTGGACCAGGTGTTTGGCAAGGCTTCTCTGAGTATATAATCGCTTGTCACAAAACTCGCATTTAAAATTTTTTTCTGAGCTGTAGCGTAACCGATGGTCGCGAAGGTTTACTAAATTACTTAATTTCGTGCCACATATATTACAGATAAAAGACTTCTTCTGCTGCTTACGGTGCGTTTTGATGTGAAGCTGCTGACTACCATAGTCTTCCTGCTTCAATTGCTGATCCATAATCTTCCGTTGCAGTATAAGCCAAGGTAGAGTAACTACTCGACACTGAGGGTAGATGAATCTGGATCGGGCGAGCTGTGTCACTAAAAAACTATAGTTGTTGTTGTTGTTAAGATTGTCGGACCAGGTCCGACACGGGCCTTTGCCTGTAGGCGGCCCGTTTGGTGGTTCCGGCTGGAGCTCCTGGAGCAGCAGACCGGACATTTGGAATAGTGGTGAAAAAAAGATAAGTCTGTCGTCTTATGATGATGTATACAGTATACATATCAACAATTTTTATATTATGCATTTGTTCATTGAAAAACCATATACTAGTAAAGAAGATTTAGAAACAGCCTGGCCTGAAACATATATTTTTGCTGGGATTATAGCAAACAATACTCTATAAGAAAATATAGAGAATGTTCCTTCTCCATTAAATATGTATGTATCCTCTTACTTATTGTATATTAATCCTAAAATTATCTAACCAACAATCACAATTATATATATATACAGGAATATTCAAATCATATATGTCAAAAAAATGGAATATTTATTAAAAATAAATAAAAAAGATCGCGATCGCGATCAAAATCACGACAAAGATCTGAAAATTCACGATCAAAATCACGACCTTGACCACGACAAAGATCTCAAAATTCGCGATCAAAATCACGACGACAATCGCAATCAAAATTACGACAAAGATCTGAAAATTCGCGATCAAAATCACGACGACAATCGCAATCAAAATTATGACAAAGCTCTGAAAATTCGCAATCAAAATTACGACAATAACGAAAAATATATGAAAATTCGCAATCAAAATTACGACAACGAAAATATATGAAAATTCATAATCAAAATCACGTCGACGATCGCAATCAAAATCACAAAGATCTGAAAATTCGCAATCAAATCACGACAAAGATCACAATCAAAATCAGGACGAGGATCGCAATCAGAATTACGACAAAGATCTGAAAATTCGCAATCAAAAATTAAAATCCTTGGCTACAGCAACGACGACGATCTGAAAATTTGCAATCACGAGCACAATTGCGAGATCCAAATTTGGTGGTATTAGATGGAGAATTAAGAACCATACGTAATAATAATAATGATGTAAATTTATCAGATTCAGATTTTTCCAAATTAGTTTTAGATGTGGGAGAGGCCGACCAATCTATGATTGTAGATTTAAATGAAGTACCTAAATTGGCTGAGAATTTCATAACATATATAGATACAAATAAACCAATGTCATTACCTAAAGAATCATCTGGTACAAGAAAAAAGAAGTTAAATAAAAAAAGAAAGAAAACATTTGATTCAGATTATGCCTGTAAAATAATTAATTTTAATGACAATTAAGAAAAATAAATAATGATTCGATTATATTATATTATTCCATATCTTAGTTTAATATGTTTATTCATTTTTAATTGTATTATCAATATTAAAGATAGATAATCATCACATAAATGGATATTTAATTCAATTAAAAAAGATTTAGAGGCTGAAAAAATAGCCATAACTCAATAAAAGAATTTCATAGATATACAAAGTTGGACGTCAAATAATATTACTTAAAATGATGTAGTCAACATTTTTAAGGAATCATCTTTTCATTGTAAGGATATTTGTCTAAGAGTTCCCGAAAATAAAGTAAATATTCCACATATTTGTCGAACTCTAGGTGGGCACGATTGTGGTCCGTACCTTAAAATAGTAAAAATTCCCCAAGACGCTTCTACACAGTATACAATAAGCGGAACAGTATTAATTGGAGGGTGTACCTATTGCTTATGGAAGGAACCTCCCCTTGAAACAAAAACTTTATGTAATTCCGTGTGGGGATATTTACAGTATTCGCAAGAAGAGGATAGATGGAAATGTAAATCTAAATTACCTGGTTTCTATGACGCGGATAGAAACACATTTATTGTTTGTGAACCTGATGGAAAACTGATACGCAAAAGAAAAATTGATGGAAAAAATGAAAGTGTAGTCGATATTGCCTCAATGACTCCTAATGATTTTTATGAGTTACAACATGAGTTTGAATGTGAATGCGCACAAGGCTATGTGGCCAACCCTGAAATTTCGAGATCAATGTGTTTCCAAGATCCGTGTTTAACGCATATACCTCCTCACGTTACAGATGCTTTAGGTTATAATCGTGAAACAAAAACTTGTGAATGTGGTCAATTTTATACCAATATAAACGGAAATAAAAGTAATCCATGTACGGCATGTCCCGATCCAGAGTTAGATAGAGACAATAATACACTTACAATTTGGGTTAAATGAAGTAATAATACTGAAACAGAAAAATCACTTGGTAGTTACCTGTGTCTTAATCCAGAGGATAAAATTAGAGGATGTACTAAAGTTATAATTAAAGCTAAAATAGTATCCACTTCAAATAGAGATATTACACAAGGTAATACACTCGAAAAGGAAGATTTTTTGAAAGAATTGTGTGGCCTTAATTCTAAAAAACTCAGTGAGCTGGTCTTATTTTTTGGGATGAGGGGGTAAATAAAAAGTTTTTTTTTTGTTTTTATTAATCTTCTTCAAATATTACACATATATATCCATAACTGTATTGAATGAATTTGTTAAAGTAGATCCAAAATTGCATAGTGTTGAAGGATCCAAATATATATTGATTACAGGTTGAATAAACGTATTGGTGATAAGGTAAGCATGCTTTTTTACTCTGCCTATATTGAGGCATGAACTAGAAACATCTTTAGGTGTACACCACACATTTTGTCGTCGAGAGATATTATCATTTTTAGCTATAGATGAACTGAACAGATCTAAGGCATACAAATGAGAAGGTGTATTTGTAAACGTCCACAGAATGATTTTTTCTCGTTGCTGTATCTTTCCAGTTGCTTCTCCTACTCCTACAAAATTTACATTTGGCAACACCCCTTTATTTTCATTAGTAACTGAACAACTATCACTGTGATGTTGGTAGTGGTTATGGCTGTTATGGTTGTGTAGATAATGCGGGTTATTGTTCAGTTTATTACGCGGCCATGATTGGATAGTTAATCCATTAGTTATTATACGGTGGAGAATATCTATATTTAATTGTGAATCAGTTACTAGATAAGTTGGAGTACTGATATTACTGTATATCATATTATCATCAATAACTTTAATTGCTGTAATTATAGCAATCAAAATTTCTTTGGTTGTCAAGGCTATTTCCGAGGTTAAGCGGTGTATTCTTTCCTTAAAAGCATTATATATTGTTATTTCAGTAATATAACAATAATTTTGGAAACTTTTTCGGCCTTCGTTCACAACTAAGAATCCATTTTCTGACAGAAAAAATGCATTGTGTTTATTGATATTTATATCCTCTTCAACGCAAATATCCTTATCAGCAGTTTTTTTGGGTTCTTGTCTCTTTGTTGAATCTTTTTTCTTTTCTCTTCTTACTCTGCTGCTCCTTCGCATTTTCATCATCCTTATCCTTATTCCTGCGGAGATTAACTTTATTAATTGGAAGCGTTTTAGTAGATTTGGCAAAACTTGAGTGTGAGTGTGCATCAAGTTGGCTATACACTATCTTCAAAGTCACAAATACATCACTTCCAGTAAAGGGTATATTAAAACTCTTCTCCTTGGTGGTGGTCATTGGGAAGTTGCTGAATAGCTCTGTTATTTAGTTAGATCTTCATCAGTTACTGGGCCTTCAGAGTGGCTACAAAGCACATAATGCTTTTTGTGCTTAATGGAACAACAGAGCTGATGCAAGAGCACTATGTGAAAGTTGGCCGACAAGACCAAGAGATGCGCCTGGAAGGTTTTAACTGTTACTCTGAAATCCTTGTAGATCCAGAAAGATATTTTTTGCCTCCACTTTCATCTAAAGCTCGGTTTGGCGAATTTCTCATCAAGCTATGGATCAATTCGGTGCTGGGACTCCCGCCTAGCATCTCAGAAACTAGGTGGTTACTGCGGTTTCAATGAAGTTAACAGGTGTCTTAGACGGACCACAAAATTCATTATACTAGTTAATGATGGCAATTCGCAAAACATTGAAACCACTGGAGAGAAAAAAAAGCAGAATCATTTGTCAATGTGTCAAAAGAATTTTCTTGGAGACTATCGTGCTGAGAAAGCAACTACAAAGAAATCGTAACAACAAATGCTTCAGAATTATCATGCATTGGGAGCAAGGATGTCAAATTACATTTTTTCCACTCTCATATTGAATTTTTTCAGGTAACCTTGGAGACGTTTGTGATGAACACGGCGAAGGTATCAAGATATCATATAATGGAGAGCAGATATCAGGGGAGCAATTCAGTCCTAACATGATGGGCATTATTGCTGGACACTACAGCGAAGAGCAAGCTGTACAAAGAGTAAAGTTCAGAAGCACTTTTAGAACTTCATATTTTGTCATTATAAAGGATTTGAACTTATGTTTTTTGGTACAATTTTTATGAGCTTATCTGCTTGATAGGTTTAAAATTGTATCTTGCATGACACTGATAATGTTACTATATTTTACTATTTTTTTATTCTTTAGAAAGTAGGTCTGATGGTGAAGATAGAAACATCCAATTAATATTCATTAATATGAAATTAGTCATGGCTTACAGTCACATGAGATAATCTCATCTTTTTGCACGATACGTGATGGGATGGAATATTAAATATTTGTACCTATTGATTTTTTTATAAAACCTGGTCTGATAGAACAAAACAAATATCAGATTCGAATTCAGCAATATGAAATTAGTTGTGTGAGCATGATCTCATTATGAACCATTTTGGCTGTTGACCAGTGTAATAGATTTTATATTTTATATCCCAATATTTATATATCAATCCTTACCCTACCCCAATTCAAAAATATTAGTTGTTATCGTTTCATCAATCAACTATCATCATCACTATTGCTATTATCATTGTTATTATTTGAACCCCATTGGATATATATGTTTTTATTTTCCTTTTTTATTCCTGCAATCAATGAATTAAGTATTTTTTTAATACCGAAAGCAGAACTACCAGATACTGTTATTCCATTTATCGATGAGAATTTTATTTCGATGGGTGAGTCAAATATATTTAATATAGTTTTATCTTTGGATAAATATCATTGTTTATTCCCTGAGGTTCGTTGATGAACAATTATAACTTTTAAATTTTTTACAAAAGAAGGCCACGTCCTTAAGAGTGATTCAAAATAATTGGCATATCTCTTATCTTGTATATATAAAAACTGAGATGTTACTATAAATTGATAATAATCTTTCCATTCGTTTAATATTTTTTGTTGATTTTTAGAATTTAACTCCATAATGAATAAGGAAATTCAGTTTATATTCACAGAATGTAAAACCGGTGGACATATATCTCCGGAGGAAATACAAGTTGCAATTGAAAAAAAAAAGAAAATTGTGAAACTGAATATGAATATGAAATTATGGTTAACAATACATGTCGTCGACCACCAACCAAAAGATCAAGCTCCTCTTCGTCGTTGTCGTCATATAAGTGTTTAAAAAAAGGTTTTAAAAAATCACAGTCAGAAGAATACCCATCAGTATATAAGTATATAAAACAAATGAAAATGGCTGCTCTAGAATGTCAAAAGATTTTAAAAGAAGATCCTTATTGGGAGAATGAGGCAGCTGGTAATGAATGGAAAAGTAACATTTACTGTCCGTATCACGAAAAACGAGGACATTCAAAACACCCTCTGCTAGTCTCTATATAGATACTAATAAATTAAAATGTTTTTCAAATACATGCTGTGTGGTAAACAATACTATAGATCTTTTAGATTTTCTCGTACAAAAACGATATCCAAAGTAACTTTTTTATTTATTTTTTTTATTTTATAAAGTTTTTCAGTTTTGTTATAGATTTGGGGTGTATAAAAAAACTACAGTTCAAATAAATTTTTAATGAATAGTGACAATTATGTGGTTCAGAATGATAGTGTATCTTCGTAAACTTTGTAGGTTCATTTTTACCATTGAAGGAAGAAATTAGCTTCCTTAGCTCTCTACACATGCATACTGCATTATATCAACACTATAGGTGAGACGCGGGGTTCAAACTGGGCGATAACACCTAAATCTATTATCATATACATTCTTTCGATGACTCTCTGTTAAAATAGCAGATAATTTTATCGACGTATCATCACACCGTTTTTTAAAATG
>NW_024712913.1:5582623-5619800 GCF_018991925.1 Homarus americanus
TGTGAATCCCTCAAAATCATGCTCCTCATCACTGTCTTAAAGGGGCTTCTCCCAGGATTTGATGAGGATTGTTGCCTTTACTTCTTTGGCAGAAGCAGCAAAATTGTGAGAGCTGGACCTGAAGTTGTATAACTTCAGATTTCTGAGGGTCCTCTGCCCTCCTGTGTCCTCCACCACCACCTCATCCAAAATTTTGCGTTTGTCCAGCCATTTTGTAGCATAAATAACACCTTGATCCATTGGCTGTATGACAGAGGTGGTGTTGGGTATCAATGCCTGGCACCTGATCCTTCCATCCCTGCTACACAGTTTTTCAATGTTACAATGTGAGGGAGCATTATCCAAGAGGATGATAGCCTTCACTTCATCAGCAGGGATTTTCAGATCTTCCACCTGCTTATGCCTGATCTCCACCACAGCATGTATGATAAACCAGTCTGAGGTTATGGGTCCTGTAAACCATTCATTTTTGGAGTTAAGTATAGTAGTGGACTGGGAGCCTGTGCATAATGTCCTTGACTGCACGAGGCTTCTTGCTCTTCCCCACTACCACACGTGTAAGCATATGGCTCTCATTGGCATTTGCAGACACTCGCTCTTTTGAAAGTTTCCTACTGGGCACACTTTTTTGCTTCTGGAGGCTTGTATATTCTTTAGTAAAGCTCTCCAGAAGAGTCCAGTTTCATCTGCATTGTATAGTTGGCATAATTGAAAGTTTTTGGCATCCATTAAGTCCTTAAATTTTTCCTAAATGGCTTCACAGTGCGAATATCAGCACGCAGCCTCTCACCACAATTTTTTTCTCACAATATTGTGGCTCCTTCGCAATCTGAATAGCTATTCCACTCGCACGTTGCTGTACGAACATTTATACACTGCCTCTTCCAAATCTTCATTCCCAACCTTCCTCATTCTTCTAATGCCAGATTTTTCCTGGTCCACATTAAATTTCATGGCATATTTGTGCAACTTATCTTTGTATTTTCGTATATCCGACGCCGACTTTTGAAATTCTGTATTCACCGCATATTTGCGAGGGAGAAGCACCCTTTTCTAGTTTTTCAATCACCTTTAACTTTTTGTTCACTGATAAGGTCTTAGACTTAACCTTCTCACCACCCTAATGGATACCAAATGTTAGGTGTTCTGGATAATAAGTTCTATATACAGGAGAGAACACAAACACCTGTATAGTTTTGTAGGTTCGGTTTACTGGATAAGAGTATGTACACAGAGGGGGGGGGGTAGCACTCCTCCCAGCTAGGCTCCTGGTCAACTGCTATAGACGACGTATGGCAAGTGATACATTAGCAGCTTCCATACGTCGCCAGGCACATTAATTAAGCATGTGGGATATGGTAATAACATTGCCACATGCTGCTAACTAGGCTGAATAAATATAAATGGAGCACATACATAATATACATACATAATACATAATCCAGCATACATAATATACATACACCTCCCTCCCCCCTATACGCTCATAGCAAAGTCTTGAGCGGACCTTTTCTTCTGGATCCGTTCTGAGCGTCGAGGGACTTCATCACTGGGAAGGGTATGGGACTCAACACTGGTGGCGGGGCCAGCAGAAGGCATTGTTACGGGGCGGAGAAAACGGCGGTTCCTCCACCACACACGACCACTGGGTAACCGCACCTGGTAGTCCCGTGACCTACCGAGGCCCATGACTACGCCTCCTTTGTCCCAACGTAGGGAGGTCGGGCCCTGAACACGGACTTGGGTGCCGACACTCAACCTGGGGAGAGAACGGGCGTGGTCGTTGTAGCGGGCGACGACGTCCTGAACACGTTCGGCGGCTCGGCGATCACAATCCTCTGTGTTGGCCTGCCACTCCTTGGAGAAGGATTGAGGGTGAGCAAGGACACAAGAACGAAGGGGGCGTCCATACAAAACCTGGGCAGGGGAGCGTCCGGTGTAGTTAGGTGTGTTGCGGAGTTCAAGAAGACCCCGGTCGAAGGCCTCGCAGTCAATGTTCCCAGAAGGGGCCACCTTAAGGATGAGGTGCTTCAAGGATTTGACAGCAGCCTCAGTGTGGCCGTTGGACTGCGGGTAATGGGGTGATGACAACACATGCCGGACTCCCCATCGGTCAAGGAACACAGCAAAGTCCCGGCTTGTGAACTGAGGCCCTCCGTCGGTTCGCAGGCGTACAGGAACGCCCACGTCACGGAAGTAGTGGCGGAACTTGCTGATGGTGGCGGCAGACGTCGTGTCATTACCGCACTTGATGACAACCGGCCAACCAGAGAGACGGTCGACGATAACAAGGAAGGACTTTCCTGACACACAGAAAAAGTCGGCCGACACAGACTCAAAGGGGCGGGTGGGGTTGTCGTCACTCATGAAGGGTTCCTGCTGCTGGCTGGGTTGTAATACTTGGCAGGGCTCACACGCACGGACAACATTGGAGATGTCGGAGTTGATGCCGGGCCGGAACACAGTCTGTCTTGCACGCCGTTTGGTGGCCTCGGCTCCACAGTGACTGTCGTGGAGGCGAGCCAAGGCGTGGGGACGTGAAGCAGCAGGGACAACTACCGAAGGAGAGGTGTCACTGGCCAGAGGTAGGGATAGGGCGGCAGCAAGGTAGTTGCTGCTCCCTTCGTGCACCCTGTTGGCGTATTTTACCTCCAGAATCGGTTTTGGGAAGTCCTGGGAGATGATGGCCAACTCTTGACAATGTCTGTAGGACAGCAAAGGAGTCGGGACACCATTATGCACGTCAATCCAGGCCTGACACGACCTGTTGCCAAAGGTGACATGTGCATAGAGTGAACCCAGGGCTGGGGCCATCTGTGAACCATCTGCCGTGACGCAGAGGTCCTCGGGAGGCGGTCCTAGATCGCTTGGAGAGAGCCCCAAGCATCGCAAATGCTGGGGACCGATGACTGTAGCATCAGCGCCGGTGTCGGGCAACATCTGAAGACGGGATGACACACCGCCGTAGGTCACGATGACGCTGATGTACTGGGGGACTTTGGTCCTGGGATGCGAGGAGTACACCCTCCTAATATGGGTCGGGCTTTGTCCAGGGTCGTCGTGCCTCTGATTTGGCGACTGTGGGCGGCCCTCACTGGTAGAAGGGCGCCGAAGCTTCCGCCGACGCTGTCCCTTGGGTTTGTGGGTAGGGCAACACTTGTCATAGTGGCCCAGACGACCGCACACATTGCACTGTACGTACTTAGCTGGGCACCGCACTGTGAGCGACCAGTGGCCCTTACGGTCACAACTGTTGCAGGTAGACTGAGCAGCTGGACACAACTGTGTTCCGTGCTGCTTACCACAGTTGTTGCAAAATGAACCGGGCGTGGACGTGGTGGGCGAAGGCGTAGGAGCAGACTTCTTGTCCTTCTTGTACCGGGATACAGCGCGTACAGCTGTAGGGGGAGCACGGATGGCAGAGGTGGCACACCTGGCAGCCTCATAGGAGCGACATATCGTCAACACATCCTGAAGAGAAGAGGAAGAGTCGAGGGAGGTGAGGCGTTGGACAAGTTCCTCGTCCTTAACACCCATCAAGATCACCTGCTTCAACTGGGTCTCCTCACACTGCTGGTGGTGGCCTAGACATATATCTACCTCTTCCGAGGCTCTCCTAAGACGTACATAAAAGGCGTCAAAAGACTCACCCTCCATCTGTCTGCAGCTAAACAATTCCCTCCTGCGCAGAGCTTCATTCTGCTGTCCTTTGATGTGCCGTTGTAGAACGTCCAGTACCTCCTCTACAGACAGCAAAGAGGTTGGGGGTACCTGCAACGTATGTTCCAAGACACGCTGAATTTCCAAGGACAGGCACATACGCAGCTGGATGAGTTGTTTAGGCTGTGACAAACTCTGGAGATCCACCATTGTAGAATAATCAGCCCACCGTCGCCGCCATTCACGAAAAGTCTGGAAATTCACATCAGGCTTCAAGATGGGCGGTGTTTGAGCTGCTGCTTTAGGTGGGGCTGGGGGGCGTGAAGGAAGCATGGATGAGGTATCTGAACCAGTCAGTACCGAGGCAGTGTTAGAGCCAGGGGCTTGGTTAACAGTGAGGCGAGATATCAAGGCTTCAAACCGTGCACTGTCTTCCAATCTCCGTTGGTGGTCTCGTTCTGCCTCTGCTTGCCTTCTGTGCTCATCCGCCAAACGTCTGTGAGCTTCATCCTCGCGTCTCTCATCTCTCATAAACTTCAGTAAAGCAATTATATCTGGAGACAACGCTGAATATTGAGGTGAAGGACTGCGCGATGTTGTGGGAGCTGGAGCGTCGTGGCCGGCCTGGTCATCCATCTCTGCGGGACTATCATCCGCTTGACTCATCCAGACGCTGGGTCCACGGCTACGTAAGGCATGAGACATAACTACTTCATCTGTGTACTGTGTCTTAAATCGGTATTGACCGGTCAGCCCGTCGTATCAACAAGATTTCAGACAAAAAAATTAATTAAATACACAGATAAGTAGGTTATATATATAAAATATATATAAGAGAGCCGCGCGGTCAGCAAGTGTTAGTACATGTATGTGTGTGTGTGTCCCGGGCAGGGAGAGCGGTCTCCTCGAGCTGTGAAGGGGTGTGGAGACGACGCTGTGAGGGGGGGTGGAGACGGCGAGGAGCGTCAGTCACCCTCCAGACTTCGTGAGGGGAGGTGTACTCAAGTCTACTCCTTACAAATGCCCAGAACATGCCGTATACCTTGGGAATCCTTTAGAACAAGGTCACACATGAATGGCACGAAACACATAATGCACTAAACACTTCACAGAAAATCACTGTCACTGACACTGCTCAAAGTTGCTAAATTCCTCGAGGAGGGGTGGCGGGCGGCGGTTGACACAGGGCGGGAGCCCATAAGCCGGCTTTCCACAAACTTTGCACTATCACTCGTAATTATCCAGTAAAAGTACGCACTGCGCCATGTTATGTTCTATGTAATAAGTTCAATATACAGGAGAGAACATAAACACCTGTATAGATTTGTAGGTTCGATTTCCTGGATAAGAGATATGTACACAGAGGGAAGTAGCGCTCCTCAGCTTGGCTGCCTGTCAACTGCTATAGACGACGTATGGCAAGTGATACATTAGCAGCTTCCATACATCGCCAGGCACATTAATTAAGCATGTGGGATATGGTAATAACATTGCCACACGCTGCTAGCTAGGCTGAATAAATATAAATGGAGCACATACATAATATACATACATAATACATAATCCAGCATACATAATATACATACACCAAACACCTTCTTAGGGGCCATGGTTATTGTCTTAATTTTTAAATAAAATGCAAAAATCTGTATGCTACTTCTACTTACAATGTAACCTCATTACTGGCAATGTCAAATTAGTTTGAAAATAAAGTTCAAACCGTCTAAATGGCAATGAAACACTATCGACAGAGCGAGAGAACTGAAGGGATGCTATCGTAGGCATTGCTTGTTAATTTTTTAATTCCGTATTTAAATTTGTGAATTTTTGGGGGGGCAGATTTTGGCTGGCTTAAGTGATATTCGGCTTATTAGGTGTGCCTTAATAGGGTTTTACCACTAATGTAGCTAGGGGGGTCCCGCCCCGGGCGGCACTTTTGGGTCTGCTCATCACCCATATCTGCAGCTACTGGAGACGTTAATCCATCCCTTTGTATCGGCGGCAAGTTAATCCTTGTCGTGTCTGACCTAACACCTGACCCACATCATCACGGCCACGTCATGAGCTACACCCTTGCTATGCGCCCCCCCCCCCCCCCGCCACACACACAACCTGTAACCTGTTGAGGATTAAGGAAACAACTTCAAACAAGTACGCCAGTGAGCTCATGTGGTGTGGGTCAGGTGTTAGGTCAGACACGACGAGGATTAACTTGCCGCCGATACAAAGGGAAGGATTAACGTCTCCAGTAGCTGCAAAACCATGCAGTCTCGGGTCAACATAAGAACATAAGAATGGAGGAAACTGCAGCGGGCCTATTGGCCCATACTGGGCAGTCCCGTTTACACCCAACCCCTATTGCTCATATGAGCATCCAACCTATGTTTGAAGCAATTCAGGGTATTCGAGTTAATGATGATATTGGTAACTTGTTCCATTCATCCACTACTCTGTTTCCAAACCAGTGTTTACCTATTTCACGCCTAAATCTAAATTTGTCTAATTTAAAACCATTGTTACGAGTTCGCTCCTGGTTGGATAGTTTGAGTACCTTTGTAACGTCCCCTTTGTTTAGCCCTGCCTTCCACTTATACACCTCTATCAGGTCGCCCCTCGCTCTACGTCTCTCAAGGGAGTGCAAATTAAGATGCTTTAACCTGTCTCTATACTCAAGGTTCCTAATGCCAGGGATTAGTCTTGTCATTCTCCTCTGAATTCTTTCCAAGGATTCTATATCCATTCTGTAATACGGTGACCAGAACTGAACTGCGTAATCCAGGTGTGGTCTCACGAGAGCAAGATACAGTTTTAGGATGACCTCGCTAGTCTTGTAACTAACACTCCTTTGTATGAACCCAAGTACTTTATTAGCCTTGTTACGAGCAAAAACACATTGTTTACTTGGCTTAAGGTTCCTACTTATCATTACTCCTAAATCTCTCTCGCAGTCGGATTTCTCTATGGCATCGTTGTTCATCTGGTATCTGGTTTCCCTGTTTACATCTCCTATACTGAGTACTTTACATTTGTCGACGTTGAATTTCATCTGCCATTTTCCAGACCATTCGAAAAATTTGTTTAGATCTTCCTGTAGTTTTGCCGAGTCCTCGTCAGATTTGATAACATGTCCTATTTTAGTGTCATCAGCAAATTTACTTATGTTGTTGTCAATGCCGATATCTATGTCGTTTATGTATATAATAAATAATAATGGTCCAAGTACTGAGCCTTGTGGAACTCCACTTGTGACGTTGCTCCAATGGGACTTAGTGCCGTTAATGCTCACTCACTGTTTCCTGTCCTGTAACCACGCCCTAATCCATTTAAGGATGTCACCTTTGATGCCATGAGCTTCTACCTTTCTAATTAGTCTTTCGTGGGGAACTCTGTCGAAGGCTTTGCTAAAGTCGAGATATACCACATCATAATTGTGCCCCTCGTCCACCGATTCGAAAACTGATGAAAAGAATGTTAATAGATTAGTTAGGCAAGAACGTCCGCTTGTGAAGCCATGCTGGGAATCATTGATCAATCGGTGCTTCTCCAGGTGATTTCAAATAGAGTTTGAAATGATTGCTTCCAGTAATTTGCCTACTATTGATGTTAGACTGATTGGGCGGTAGTTAGAGGATAGTGATCTATCCCCCTTCTTGAAAATCGGTATTACATTCGCTATCCTCCAGCATTCTGGTACTACACCTGTTTTTAATGACATGTTAAACAACTTTGCTAAGGGCACACTAAGCTCTTCCTTACATTCCTTTAATACTCTGGCAAATATCTCATCGGGACCAGGTGAATTATTAGGCTTTAGTTTGTCTATTTGCTTACTAACATCGTTACTAGTCACTACTATCTCACTTAATTTGTTTTCTTCACTATCTCTGAATAGAGTCGGGTCATATCAGTTCATGTACAGCCGACCAATCCACCAGTTACAAGCAATTCACTTCAGTTCTGCACAAGTCTCCATCGTGACAAGACGAGGGGAGGCTAGACGACTTTTATGTTCTCTTGTGTTTTCGATCCAGTTATTTACTTCGTTGGAAGACATACTACTATAAGGTAAGAAATATTAAAGTATTGGTTAAAAAATATTGATGTGACTTTTGCTGCGGTACTGAGATTAAATATTAAGATTTTGTTTCACAGCATTGCGATTTTATACTAAGACACTATCCTCACTGGGGTACAGACAAAAGCCCCCCCGACAAAAGCCACCCAGACAAAAGCCCCCCAGACGAAAGCCACCCAGACAAAAGCCCCCTACTTTGATCAGGGTCACCCCGACGGGGTGGCTTTTGTCTGACAACAGTAAGGGCTTTCAAAAGTTACGGACATAATTAAATAGTTGAGGGTAAAATATACTGTTCTTCTCTGTGGTTAATTATTGGTTAGGTTAGGGCAATGATCTGGGGATAGTCATGGAGCGTCAGCGTCGACCCAAAAAGAAGAAACAAATGTTTGGTGAAGGATCACGAGATGCTGAATTGCCATACGACATTGAATTGAGGAGAGAAATGTTTTCTTCGCTGGACAGAGTGATCCAAGAAATAACTTTGAGATTTCAACAGCTTCATGAACTTGCTGAGAAATATGCCTTCCTTACCCCATTGAATCTTTTGGATGATAAATATGAGTGTCAAATAGATCACGATCACGACGACATTGATAAAGAGGAGTTCCTCGTTGAGAGAAAAAGACTTCAGCATTTTGTTGCTGTTGCTGCTATAACTATTAAAGACAGAATACAGACGTGGAAAGAAGGCCCCCTTGAACTTTTGCAGTTTATTCAAAAGTATAACCTTGGGAACTCGGTTCCAAATAAATTAATAATGCTGAGGATTTTCCTCACAATTGCTGTTAGTGTTGCTACCTGTGAGAGGAGTTTTTCGAAACTAAAACTGATCAAGAATTACTTAAGATCTACTATGAGCACCTTGCGGTTGAGAAATCTTGCCATACTGTCTATAGAGCGACAATTGACAGATGAAATAGTTTTTGACAATGTCATTGAAGAATTTGCCAACAAAAAAACAAGAAAAGTTACTTTGTAGAAAGTTGTAGTTTTCATTTCAGAAATAAAGATGGTCCTAATTTTTTACACTTTTTTACTTTTTTCCCTATCCTATATGTCGTTTTTGCTTTTTGTTTAACTGTTACTTATAAAGTTTAAGTATGTTTGGGGTGTATTTAAAGCATACTATATTTGAGTATGTGAAAGTACAGTAATATTATAATGGTACACAAACTATTTAATATATATATATATATATATATATATATATATATATATATATATATATATATATATATATATATATATATATATATATATATATATATATATATATACTGTGCAATATGTATTTTTTGTAGGGACACGGGGGGGGCGGCAAATTCAAGGGCCGCCCCGGGCGGCACACACTCTAGCTACGCCACTGGGTTTTACTGTATGTTTATATTTATAATTTTGACATCAAAAGAAGCTTTGAGTAGAGTTAGTAGGTAGAGCACATTGAGGAGACTTAGAAGGGTAATTACTACTTCAACAACATTCTGCCCCACACTTCATTGTACAGTACAAGTAGGCCTAATAAATATCAGTTTAATGCTCGCTTTAACTCTTGATACAATCAGCAGCATAATTTATGATAATTTGTGTTACAGAGAGCAGCTTCTCCAGAGAACAGAAAGAAAATAACAAAACTATATGACACGCATGACAGTGATAACATTGAGAGTGAAGATGATCACTCTGTTCTCAGCGAAGATGACTCTACAACCATTGAAGAGGAGACTCCTCAAAATGGTGATCAAAATGGTGCTACAAGTTGAAGAAGATGAATTAGAAGTTAATGAAAAGAAGGCAGAAGAAGAAGAAGAAGAATTAGAAGTTGATGAGAAGAAAGACGAAGAAGAAGAAGAAGAAGAAGAAGAAGAAGAAGAAGAAGAAGAAGAAGAAGAAGAAGTTGATAGGAAGAAGAAGAAGAATTAGAAGTTGATGAGAAGAAAGACGAAGAAGAAGAAGAAGAAGAAGAAGAATTAGAAGAAGAAGAAGAAGAAGAAGAAGAAGAAGAAGAAGAAGAATTAGAAGTTGATGAGAAGAAAGACGAAGAAGAAGAAGAAGAAGAAGAAGAAGAATTAGAAGTTGATAGGAAGAAGAAGAAGAATTAGAAGTTGATGAGAAGAAAGACGAAGAAGAAGAAGAAGAAGAAAAATTAGAAGTTGATGAGAAGAAGGAAGAAGAAGAATTAGAAGTTGATGAGAAGAAGGAAGAAGAAGAAGAATTAGAAGTTGATGAGGAGAAGGAAGAAGAAGAATTAGAAGTTGATGAGAAGAAGGAAGAAGAAGAAGAATTAGAAGTTGATGAGAAGAAGGAAGAAGAAGAAGAATTAGAAGAAGTTGATGATGATGAGGGTGAAAAGGTGGAACATAATATAGACGGAAAAAATATTATAAAACTCATATTATGTGTTATAAAGAAGAAAAAGGATATTAAAATAGAAAAAGAGGAAGAAGGAAAGCAGGAAAAGGATATTAAAATAATAGAAAAGAGGGAGAAGAAAAGAAGAAAAAGGAGTTTATGATAAAGGAAGAGGAAGGCAAGGAATTTAAGGATGTTAAAATAAGAAAAATAAATAAAAAAACTCACAATAGTTTTTGATTTTGGAGAAAATACCTCATACACTGCTATTAAAAAATAAATTGAAAATATTTACAAAATGATTCATACTCTGTTTTATTATAGATAATTTATGCTTTAGTAATTGTAAATATTCTAATAAATGATTTTCAAAATTTAAAATGAAACTTATTATGTATTTTATTGCAACCAAATGAAAATATGCATCTTTAGTAATAGTCAAAAGATTTTTATTATTATTTTTATTATTATCGTGAGTTACCACATAAACTGGAATATCATGTGTTGCTAGATAATTAAAAAACTTTAAATGATTATATGTTTTTATAGAATGGGCAACATTTTGAAACTCTAAAGTATAGATCGACATCAATTTTATTTCTGTTGAAATATTAAAACATAATAGTTTTAGCCAATCAAAAATATAATAAATAAATCTTAATTGATGTAAGTTGTTTTTTTGTAAAATATTTAAGAATTTAAAATACGTGTCATTATTAGAATTCATTTCTATATAATATTAATTCTTCTCAAACAACTATTTTTTATTCATCTTACTCCTCATTCTCATCTTCCTCATCCTCAGCCACATCTTCATAATTATTTCTTTGATTAATATTCTCAAATTCTCCTTCTGTTTCTTCAAATTCACAAACATCTGTTTCCCTTTCCCACAGGTCGGCAGTTTCCCTTTTAAACCCTCTATAAAAACAATCATTATTTTTCTCTTTGTATTCTCTAAGAATTTTACTTATAGTTACAGCATACATTTTACTTATAGCTCTCCTGATATCTTTGGATGTTTTAAGTATTTGTCTTATTTGCTGTGGTGCTGTTGAAATATTATCCATAGATACATCTGAATAATATGCACTATTTAAATAGGACAAATATAATATTAAATTACCCTCATGAGCTCCAATACAATTTAAACCAAATGAAATTAAAGCATTCACAGGAAAAGTATTTTGTTTTTGAGTATCTACAAATGTTTCTGATTCGATATTTACTAAATTGGATCCTATACCATATATAAATTTTCCATTGGGTTTAAGTACTAAACCACCCAATGGAGTATTATTGATAATTTTCAGTTCATTTTCTAGGGAATGGGACAACTGGCCGCCGCCATCTGGCCGCAGCCCAGTTTGGTTAGGTTTGGTTAGGTTAGGTTAGGTTAGGTTAGGTTGTCAACAAAAAGTTCCATATGGCGGCCAGTCGGCCGCGGCGAGTTTCCCGCGGCCAATTGGGCTGCGGCCAGCTGCGGCCAGATGGCGGCGGCCAGTTGTCCTAGACCCCATTTTCTACATCAGCAGCGGCTGAGGCGGTGGTGGTGGTGATGGTAGTAGTCTTTATAAAAGGAAAATAATGTACTCCCAAATTAATGCGGCTCATTAGACATTCGTCTTGATATTGTGGGTCTTTGTTAGATAGGATATCCTTACATGGGAGAGGACATCTCTTTTTTCTATGGGGATCTGCGTATATTGAAACGCTCCATTTGGTGGGTTGTATTAAATTTTCACCGTGGATGTCGGTTAATTCTTTAATTAACGGATCAATTAACTTTAGTTGTATAATTTTATTAATATCATCGTCGAATTCTATATAAGAAATTTTATTCACCACTTCTTTATAATGTCCGCCTCCCGAAAAAAGACGACACTTTACTTCCAATAGATGAACGTTTAATTCTCTAAGAGAACTATCGACAATAGTATATCTTTTCATTTTATTTACAGCTCCCATTTGTGGAATCTTTAATTTCAAAGAAGGTTGATAATTATTTTGTTCTCTACTTTTTTTTGTAAATTGAGATAATAGAGTGTAGGGGTATCGAAATATTAATGTTGTCTAGCACTCAGGATGGAAGGAAACTCTAATGTGGTTTTCTTGTATAATATATAAGTTATATGATAGACAGTCTGGTGCTGGAGATGCCGTGTGGTGGGGAGCTGCTCAGTAGAAGACGTTCGGTGAGTATCGTGTTGAAGGAGGTAGATGTGCAGGAGCTTCGTTAGAGAAGATGTTGCCTGTTGCTGGCCTCCTGGTTGAATAAATGTTAACAGCGTGGAGCTTGCTGGAGATGTTGCTTGTTCAGGAAGATGGGCAGAATGAGAGTTGGTTGGTGAGGAAACTCAGAGAAGGACAGCTGGTGGGTCGCCATGCTCGCTGGCGGGAGCGAGGACCGCCAGGCAGGCGAGCAGGAGCTAAGGCAGCCAGGCAGCGGCGGAGGAGGAGGTGTTGCTAGTTCAAGAAAATGGTCAGAATGAATCTCAATGGAGAGACAGAGCTTATATACCAGCAGCAGCCGCTATGAGTCATGTTGGGAAAACCCGAGCAGTCGCCGGTGAATAGTTTCGTTGCTAAGATAGGGTAACATCTGGGGACAGCTCTCGCTTGGTTGCTAGGCAACGGCACGTTGGAATGTGATAGCAGGTGGTGGCTGCTACGCAGTTTGTAGGGGAGACGTCCACTACAATACTCCCCCTTCCCTCCAGGCGGTGTAGGAGACTTGTTGTCTGTAGAGTTGCTTAGCACATGTGAGGCAGACCGGGCGGTGCATGCCTCATGTGAGACAACGGCGATGGCGTGATGAGCCGATCGCTGAAATACAACTGTCTAGATACACACTATCTGTGGGAGAAGGGAGAAAAAGGGTGTGTGGAGGCGATGATTGGTGTGCTTCCCTCACGACAGGTACAGGGTCGTCAGATGCGCCTGCTGGGGTGTGTGTGGGCCTGGATCAGGAGCAAGGGCTGGGTCAGCAGAAGCGGGTTAGGGCTCGTGACAGCAGCTGGGTCCACGACAGCAGCAGGGTGCAGGACATTAGCAGGGAGTACCTGAGGGAGAAAAGAGGGGGTGTGGAGGCGATGGATGTTGTGTGCTTCCCTCACAGCAGGTACTGCTGGGCCAGGGTCGGCGTCTGAGGCAGGACGGGTGTGCTGGGGTCGTCAGAATGTGGTGCGTGGGGCAGGAAGAGGAGCCGGTGTCTGCTTGAAGACTGGGAGCGTGATCAGTGTCTCCTCCATCCTGTGTGAGTGCTAATCTCCGGGAGTCACCATTGTAGGGGTATCGAGATATTAATGTTGTCTAGCACTCAGGATGGAAGGAAACTCTAATGTGGTTTTCTTGTATAATATATAAGTTATATGATAGACAGTCTGGTGCTGGAGATGCCGTGTGGTGGGGAGCTGCTCAGTAGAAGACGTTCGGTGAGTAGCGTGTTGAAGGAGGTAGATGTGCAGGAGCTTCGTTAGAGAAGATGTTGCCTGTTGCTGGCCTCCTGGTTGAATAAATGTAACAGCTAGGAGCTTGCTGGAGGAGGTGTTGCTTGTTCAGGAAAATGGGCAGAATGAATCTCAATGGAGAGACAGAGCTTATATACCCAGCAGCCGCTATGAGTCATGTTGGGAAAACCCGAGAAGTCGCCGGTCTTTTGGCTCGGTTGCTAGGATACGGCGGGCATTGGAATGCGGATACGCTTGGTTGCTAGGGAAGATGGTAGCAGGTGGTGTGCAGCTACGCAGTTTGTAGGGGAGACGTTCACTACAATACTCCCCCTTCCCTCCAGGCGGTGTAGGAGACTTGTTGTTTGTAGAGTTGCTTAGCACATGTGAGGCAGACCGGGCGGTGCATGCCTCATGTGAGACAATGGCGATGGCGTGATGAGCCGATCGCTGAAATACAACTGTCTAGATACACACTATCTGTGGGAGAAGGGAGAAAAAGGGTGTGTGGAGGCGATGAATGTTGTGCTTCCCTCACGACAGGTACAGGGTCTTCAGATGCTCCTGCTGGGGTGTGTGTGGGCCTGGGTCAGGAGCAGGGGCTGCGTCAGCAGAAGCGGATTAGGGCTCGTGACAGCAGCTGGGTCCACGACAGCAGCAGGGTGCAGGACATTAGCAGGGAGTACCTGAGGGAGAAAAGAGGGGGTGTGGAGGCGATGCATGTTGTGTGCTTCCCTCACGGCAGGTACTGAGTCGTCAGATGCGCCTGCTGGGGTGTGTGGGCCTGGGTCAGCGTCTGAGGCAGGACAGGTGTGTCGGGGTCGTAGGATGTGGTGCTTGGGGCAGGAAGAGGAGCCAGTGTCTGCTTGAAGACTGGGAGCGTGATCAGTGTCTCCTCCATCCTGTGTGAGTGCTAATCTCCGGGAGTCACCATTGTAGGGGTATCGAGATATTAATGTTGTCTAGCACTCAGGATGGAAGGAAACTCTAATGTGGTTTTCTTGTATAATATATAAGTTATATGATAGACAGTCTGGTGCTGGAGATGCCGTGTGGTGGGGAGCTGCTCAGTAGAAGACGTTCGGTGAGTAGCGTGTTGAAGGAGGTAGATGTGCAGGAGCTTCGTTAGAGAAGATGTTGCCTGTTGCTGGCCTCCTGGTTGAATAAATGTTAACAGCTAGGAGCTTGCTGGAGGAGGTGTTGCTTGTTCAGGAAAATGGGCAGAATGAGAGTTGGTTGGTGAGGAAGCTCAGAGAAGGACATGCTCGCTGGCGGGAGGGAGGACCGCCAGGCAGGCGAGGAGAAGCGAGGGGCCGCCAGGCAGCGGCGGAGGAGGAGGTGTTGTTTGTTGTAGAAGTGATGCCGGAATGAATCTCAATGGAGAGACAGAGCTTATATACCCAGCAGCCGCTATGAGTCATGTTGGGAAAACCCGAGAAGTCGCCGGTGAATAGTTTCGTTGCTAGGCAACAGCACGTTGGAATGTGATAGCAGGTGGTGACGGTGCTACGCAGTTTGTAGGGGAGACGTCCACTACAGGACAATCAAATATAATATGTTTGGAATATACAGCGATTGTTTCCCCCGTTTTCAATTCATAGAGATAACAAACTTCACATTCTTCATTGGAGTATATTATATGTTTGTAGGGCTTATGAATATAAATTAAGACAGAGGATACTGGAGGAGTATTATCACATTTTAGACATAATGTCCCCATAAAAGCTTCATGAGAAGCTTTATTTAGAAATATACCATTATTTGTTACATTATACAAATAATTTTTTATAAAATTTATATAATTAATATTGTTGTTTTTATTACCATTGTTTGTGATATTTTCATAAAGATCATAACATGTTTTACAAAAAAAAGGTTTAAAGGGAAGTGCTGAAAATAAATTAGTATTCCATTTAGCTGCATCACATAGTTTTTTTTTTTCTATAATATTCTAACAATTTATTATTTTGTAGTGGATTATCAAGATATCGTTTCAAGAGATTATTTGTTTCAGTTTGTTTCAGATCCATTCATTTGATAATGACTAACAAAACTTATTATTTTTATTATGAGGTTTATATAAAAGGAATATCGAGCATAGAAAGGAATTTATACTTTAACAGTTACAATTCCCACATCAGAGACAATGCCCACATCAGAGACAATGCCCACATTAGAGACAATGCCTACATCAGAGAAGTTGTCAGAGGATTTACAATACTTCTACACGGTTTATAACATGAGTAAATCTGATTTCAAGAATTATGTAGATAAACATATTTTCCTAAAAATGGTACCTCTCTCCGACGGTAATAAAGAAATAACACGAGAGTGGTTAAAATATCAAGAAGTTGACGACGACAGTAAGATTGAAGAATATATTGAAGAATGGGATGATGAATTGTTCGATTATATTTTAGGAGAAGACGACGGCGCACATAAATGTCTGGCATTTTTATGGCAACACTACCATGACAAATTGGTCTTGCATCGTTATTACAATACTTCGTATTGGAAGGGGAAGTGTTTATCCACAAGGAGTAACCCCTAGTGGATGTTAAATGTCCATAAATGCTTTATGGGAAATTTATTTAAAAAATATACAATTTAATCTTCCCTTCCTTGTTTGTTTGTAAGATTCCAATATTACTTTTTATTATTTTTATTAATATAAAAGTACGTGCGTAGAAAGAAATTTATACCTTATAAAACTGTTACAATGAAGTCATCTAATACAATGAAATCATCTAATGAGTTTGAAATATACATTCTTGTGAAAAACCTATGTGAATCTGATTTCATAAATGATGTGGAGAAACTTACAAAAGGGGGACTTCTCTCAGTCCGTAATAAAGAAAAAATACGAGATTGGTTAAATTGTCAATTAGTTGACGGAAATATTGAAGATTATATTGAGGACTGGGATGATGAATTGTTCAATTATATTTTGGGAGATGACGACGGCACTCTTCAATCTTATGGATTTTTAAATCAACTAACATATGACACTATGATCTTGCATCGTTATTACAATACGATGGTGTGGAAGGAGATACAAATGGAATGCCTGCAAGAATTATTACAGTGTATCCCATAATACCATCATCACAAGTTCGTTAATTGTATTTCATTATTGTATTCCTCTCACATCCAAATTATAACTCTAAATAAATTTGTAATCCATTCAACTAATTATTTCTGCCTGTTTACTTACGTAAAGTCGCGCGGGTATGATATTTACAATTGAGGGAGCGAGGGAGGGAGGGAGGGTGATGGGGAGGGGTTGGGCTAGGCTGGGCTGGGCTATAACGAATGTTACGGTTACGTTCTTAAAGTGTGGTGGTGCAACAGTGTACAGTATAAAGAATGGATTACAGTGGACTAAACACATACACAAAAAAGGTATTAACTAAGCCGGTTGGTTTATATATTTTTAGACTAAGTGTAATATTTGTATAAACTCTCCCTCCTACCTTTTACAATCTGCGCACTCACAGTGTTCTACTAGATTACCACTGACTTTATCCATCTGGTCCATTCCTGTAACATTTTTAAAAGTGTGTAGTGGTGATAAATTATAATGCAGTGCGTGCATATAATAATAAATTAATATTTTATATTTCAGACTGAACAACCCAAAACAATCAATCAGAACAATTATGGTTGCCCAACATGATACGGGTGATCTAGTCAGATCTCTTGTGCGTATTCCGGATAGTGGCGGCCTCAACAACTCATCGGTCGACACAATCACTCTCAACCTGGGCAGGGTATCTACTCTGGTCGCCTCTAGGCCCGTGATAACAACGACTATACCACCCTATCTCACTAAATCCAAGACCTCTAAGGTTAACTCTCAAGAAAACCAGAATAGTGTCCAAAATAAGCTGGGAGGAGATGCTACGGAAATACAGAACGAGGTCCTCAAATTCTGCCAGAATATAGGTAGTGCTACTGCGTCGTCTACCACAGCCTCCCATAAGCATCACTACCGGACTCCAAGGAAAGTGCTGGCTTAGAGCCGGTGAAAAAGAAAATCTGCATAACTCAACAGGTGGCTGACATTGTGTCGTCTAGCCCATCCAGGTACCTAATTAGACTTACAATTCCTCAATATATTGACTATGCCAACACTACTATAAAAGAACTTACGGAGGAGGTAAACACCCTGAGGAAGCAAGTGCATCTGTTTCAAATGCTATTCAAGAACAAGGATCGCTTGGTCGATGTTGTCAAGCGATTAGGGATTAAGTGCACAAAATAATTTCTGATAGGGGTATCTCCCCTCTAAAACAAATACAAGAGTTAGTTAGCATAAAACTACTACAAATGCTCTATTCAATACTATGCTCTTATGCTCTAATGTAATATCCAAATCTTATAATCCAATAAATAATAATTGCAAATTTCATTGGTATCATTAAACCTATTACCCATAAAATAAAAGAAAACTTAATAAACTTGGAAAATGAGATACAAAATATAATACAGAATTTTTAATAAAAATAATACAATTTTACATAATAAAATCACAACTCAGTCCATCATCAGAAAATTTTATATTTGTTATATTTTTCATAATAAAAGAATGAGTAAAAAATTTAAAATATTGCCTATTAATATCAGAATATTTTTTTAATACAAACCTAACTGTAGAAGAACAAGTTATTTTTTTCAAATTGAAATGTGTCGGCGAATACCGCCTCAATAAGAGAAGACTCAACATCCTCTGGGAATGTAACTGTGATTTTGTTGTTGTTGATGCCAATGGTATTGGTAGATAGTGTAAAACGAACAAAATGTATCCCATTTTCATGGGTCCATGATGATGTAGTTATTTTAATATTATATGTAGTATCAGTGTCAAGATAAATAGGATTTTTTGATATATTTAAAGATTGCTCTATAGGAGAAACGATACGAATGAGATGGCTGAACCAACGATCATGTCCTAATGACAATTTCCCGATTTTATTTTCAACAAAACTATTGATATGAGGATATTGCTTTAATGGGAAATTGGTCTTCAACATTTTCCTAACTGACGTCACTTTGTTTTCCAATTAACATTTTTCCTGAAATTGTTTCCACGAACAATAAAAAAATTTGTATCGGTGGTGGATTTTGAAAATAACCTTAAAAAAAGTTTAATGTTGTTCAATGCCATTTTGCTATGGGCAAATTTTTTACTCCATATTAAATATTTCGCTTTGCTAGTGTCATCGTTGTCAATTGTGATTTTGGCAGATATCAAAAATTGCATAATCGACATAATATCAACTTCTGTGAAGTATGAACCACAATCCACCATTATTAATTTAGAGTTCCTTATAATATTAGGCATCAACTCCAATGTATGGGAAGATACTGGTGTATCATCGCCCTTTTGTTTCCACTCACAAAAAGGTGTAGTGGACGTCTCCCCTACAACTGCTTACAACTGCGTAGCCACGCCACCACCTGTTACCGTCTTCCCTAGCAACCAAGCGTATCCGCATTCCAATGCCCGCCGTATCCTAGCAACGGAGCCAAAAGACCGGCGACTTCTCGGGTTTTCCCAACATGACTCATAGCTGCTGCTGGGTATATAAGCTCTGTCTCTCCATTGAGATTCATTCTGACCATTCTTCTTGAACAAGCAACACCTCCTCCAGTCACCTCACACTTTATTTAAACTAATAACATTTAAAATCTGGTAACTAATGTTTTTGTAATAATTTAAAATCAATATAAACGAAATTAATTTTGATATATAATTATTTGGTCTAATTTACAACATATGAACAAGAGGCAAAAAAATTCGGTGGGGTGGGAGGAGGAGTATTTACTTTATTCCGGATAATGACTGCTGCCGAATATGGTGTCTGTCTCTTCCTCTTCCTCCTTGGGTTGTAGCAGATTTACTTCGGACAGGGATAGATTATCGTACTCGCATTCCTCCCACTCTTCCTCCTCCTCCTTCACTACATCAAGATCAAGATCTAGTAATTCTACTTTTTCTTTGTCTTCTTCTTCCTCCTTAGGTTGTAGTTTAATTTCATCTTCCTCCTCTTCCTCCTCCTCCTCTTTTGGTTGTGGTTTATCCTCAGGCAATTTTACTACATCAGGTAGCTTACAATTATCGTTTTCGTCTTCGTCATCCTCGTTGGCATCTTCCTCGTCCTTTGGTGGTGGGGATATGTGTTTTTTTCTGTGGTGAGCCAGGCTATTCGGCCAATAAAATTTATCGGTACAAAACTCACATTTAAAAGTTTTCTTTAAGCTGTGACGCAACTGGTGAAGGCGAAGGATGCGTGTACTACTTAATTTCTTGCCATATGCGTTACAGCGAAACTTTACTTCTTGTATGTGTGTTTTTCTGTGGTTATTCAGGGTTTGTAGCCCATAATATTTCTTATCACAAAACTCACATTTAAAAGTTTTTTCTCTTTTATAGCTATGAAGCAACAGGTGATCACGAAGGTGTCTTTCACTACTTAAATTCTTGCCACATACGTTACAGAGAAACTTTGCCTCCTGTATGTGTGTTTTTCTGTGTTGATTCAGGACTTTTGCCCTGTAATATCTTTTATCACAAAACTCACATCTAAAAGTTTTCTCTACGTTGTGGCGCAACTGATGTTCGCGAAAGCTTATTAGACAACTTAAATTCTTGCCACATATGTTACAGAGAAACTTGCTGCTTGGTTGTGGGGATGTGTGTTTATTTCTGTGGTAAGCTAGGCTACTCGGCCAAGAAAATTTCTTGTCACAAAACTCGCATTTAATAGTTTTCTCTTTTTTGTTTTTGTCTTTCTCGTCGCTGTGGAGCAACCGGTGATTGCGAAGGCTGCTTGTACTACTTAACTTCTTGCCACATACGTTACAGAGAAACTTTACTTCCTGTATGTGTGTTTTTCTGTGGTTATTCAGGCTACTCAGCCAATAATATTTCTTGTCACAAAACTCACATTTATAAGTTTTCTCTACGTTGTGGCGCAACTGATGGTTGCGAAGGCTTGTTACACTACTTAAATTCTGGCCACATATGCTACAGAGAAACTTGCTGCTTGGTTATTGGGATATGTGGTGTTTAGGCCTTTGGTCCATAATGTCTCTTATTACAAAACTCGCATTTAAGCTTTTTCTACATTTTGGCGCAACTGGAGTTCGTCGAGGGTTCTTGCATTAAAGTTTTTTTTTGTCTTTGAGGGGAGATGGGGATATGTGTTTTTTTATGTGGTTATCAAGGGTACTCTGCCTATAATATTTATAAAACTCGCATCTAAAAGTTTTCTCACTTTGGTTGTCACAGTTGAAGTGCATTTTGGTGGATGCTTGTAAGTAACTATACACACAGAGTAGATAGGTGGTGTTACCGGAGGGCTCAAGGAGCCGACTACTACTGGCTGTTGAATGGAGTGAGAACTCTTATTAGGCAACTCCTCCCTCCTCCTCCTCCTCCTCCTCCTTAGCTGTTTGAAGTGTTCTTTTCTAATGACCTTATTACATATGATACAGAGTTTACATATGCGAATTGTAAAGAATGCCTTAATAGTGAGTTAAAGGAAACTAGACGGCCCTTTTCTAAATATGTTTAGACTATATAAAGAATCGGGAAAAAATGAAACTTATATTTTTCATTAAGGTATATGTTTTATTATTCATTTAATAATTTTATACTTTTATATTTGAACAACGAAGAGGTAGTAATTTATCGGCGTCCTTTGTTAAATATATTTTATCCTCAGGCGAAAGTTCAGCTTGTGTTTTTTTCTGTGGTCGGCCAGATAGTTAACTTTCTGCGAAGACCTTCTTGCATATTGTGACAGCAAACCTAAGGGGTATAGATTCCTCCCATTCCTCCTCCACTACATCAGGAAAATCTACATCTAGTTTATCCTCCTCCTCCTCCTTAGATTAGAGGCGATTTATTTCGGACAGGGGTAGATCATCGATCTAGTTTATCCTCCTCCTCCTTAGATTGTAGGCGATTTACTTCAGACAGGGTGTGTGTGGTGTGGTGGGAGGAGGAGTATTTACTTTATTCCGGATAATGACTGCTGCCGAATATGGTGTCTGTCTCTTCCTCTTCCTCCTTGGGTTGTAGCAGATTTACTTCGGACAGGGGTAGATTATCGTACTCGCATTCCTCCCATTCCTCCTCCTCCTTCACTACATCAAGCAAATCTAATTCATCACCCTCCTCTTCTTTAGGTTGTAGTTTACCCTCAGGTAACTCTTCTACATCAGGTATCTTATAATAATCCTTTTTCTCCCGCTCCTTATCATCCTCCTTCTTCTTCTTGGCAAGGGTGCACTTAGCCTGGTGTTTACTAAGGCCGGAAGGCCAAATATATTTCTTATTACATATACATTTATATAGCTTGTTCTTATAATGATACTTTAAGGAATTTGCAAAATTAAATCCCTTATTACATATCTTACACTTATAAGGCTTGTCCGATGAATGAATGTTAAGATGGTTTCTTAGGTAAACTTTACTGATTTCCTTCTTACATATGTGACAGCGAACCTTTATGTGTGTTTTCATGTGGTCAGTCAGGGCCTTTGGCCCATAATATCTCTTATTACAAAACTCACATTTTAAGCTTTTTTCTACATTATGGCGCAACTGGTGTTCGCGAAGGGTTCTTGAACTACTTAAATTCTTGGCACATATGTTACAGAAAAACTTAAAGTTTTTTTTTTTGTCTTTTGGAGGAGATGAGGATATGTACTTTTTTTTCTGTGGTTATCAAGGGTACTCTGCCTATAATATTTATAAAACTCGCATTTAAAAGTTTTCTCACTTTGGTTGTCACAGTTGTAGTGCATTTTTGATGGATTCTTGTAAGTAACTATGCACAGAGTAGATAGGTGGTGTTACCTGAGGGCTCAAGGAGCCGACTACTACTGGCTGTTAAATGGAGTGAGAACTTTTATTAGGCAACTTCTCCCTTCTCCTCCTTAGCTGTGCGGCAAGCAATATCCCTTTTTATATATTTATACTTATAGGGCTTATCTGTTAAATGAATATTAAAGTGGTATTTGAAGTGTTGTTTTCTGATGACCTTATTACATATGATAGAGTTTGCATTTGCGTTTGGCTTTGTGAATAGTCAAATCCATTTTCATAAAAATGGACCAGCCAGGGAAGTTACGATTAGGCTGTCACTCACTAAGACTGACCCTGAGGCCCTCCCCTCAAATTTTTTACAGTCTCTCACGCCTCTCGATGGTAAATGTAAAAACTATCCGAATCTTCCTTTTATTTATATCCGAGTATTACATCTGTCGTACATGCATTATTAAAATACAAAATCTTGTTCTTTCATTTTATACCAAAGAATGTGAATATACCTCAGTAAATAATAGGGGGGAGCTATTATGTACTCCTGGTACATAAAACATGGAACAGTACATAAAACTGGATAAAGGTAGGCTACATTCCCACAAAACAGCAAAATTTCAGAAAACCAACTTAAATGTATGATATAATTCATGCTCCATCCGGTTTAATTTATTAAGGATCTTAAAACTTCTTTATGACATTTAACACTTTCAGTTAGAAAAATATAACTTTGTCGACGATCAACCATGTTACGATTTATCTTCAATAGTTTTTGTACTGAAATTTGGTTTTCACATTGTTACGAACCATGCCATCAATTGTCATGATCTACCTACCCAGCATTATGAACCACGCCATCTATTGTCCTGATCTACCTACCCAGCACCACGAGCAACGCCATCTAGGGACGAAACCCGAGTATGACTAGTCTAAGTTGCCACTCCGGGGTTTCCCTTCTCCATGTCCTGGTTGTTGCGTCACCTCCTCCAAGTCTTCCTCATCAGATCCAGATCGAGGAAAGTTCAGTTCACTCTGGGAAGTGACCACAGGATCACCTATCCTGGAAACCTACGGCAGTGACTACCTACCGTCTTCTACAATACTCAGCCTTACTCGTCAGCCATCTCAGCTCCGCACTTAAGTATTTGTAATCTTATATTGCCTCCCCACCTCCACCTTGCTTCAAATTATTGTATGTTGTATAAATATGTATATACTGTTAATGTTTAGGTTAAGTATGGTTAAGGGTAAATTATAGAAAGCTGAATATTTTGTTAAGGGATTTATGGTACTTTATTATACACAACAAAAACTTGCATCCTTTGTCTACCCTTTTATAGTCCGATTGTCTTTGTTTTTTTTATTGTTGTTGCCTGTTGGGATCTGGGTAGACTTTTAACTATATTCTAAATCCCCAACTCGTAACAAATGGCGACCGTGACAGGACACGACTTTAAGTGCCACATTTCTTCCTCCCTTGTTACTCCTTGTTAATTATTCCTCCCAGTCACTTCTGTTCACAATTGCTTTACCGGTGGTTTAAAGTTCACTTCATATGTGTGTGCATATATTGGTATTATCATACAGTAAGAGTGACAGACGTAGGATATTAGGTTCCAGGTGTCATAAGGCTTACCTGTTATTACACGTGGCAGTCGTGTAGTAAGTCTTATCGAGTGTAGGGAAGAATCCGGATCTGTTTAATGCCGCACCCTCGCTCCAGAGTAGGCTGTTCCATAGTCACTAGTTTAAGGTGAAGTGATATCTTGGGACGCCCCTCTCTACCAGGACCCCATAATTATAAAGCCTCAATTATTGTTCTTCTCATTATCTCATTCTCATTCTTAACGGATCAATGCCAATCAAGTATCTAAGGGTTGTTAATCCGGATCTGCCGTATACGCCCTTCCTGGGTTGTTAATCCGGATCTTTATATTAATGCCGTAATACGCCCTTCCTGTTTACTCAAGGGTTGTTAATCCGGATCTTTATATAAATGCCGTAATACGCCCTTCCTGTTTCAAGTATCTAGGGTTGTTAATCCGGATCTTTATATTAATGCCGTAATACGCCCTTCCTGCTTCAAGTATCTAAGGGTTGTTAATCCGGATCTTTATATAAATGCCGTAATACGCCCTTCCTGTTTCAAGTATCTAAGGGCTGTTAATCCGGATCTTTATATTAATGCCGTAATACGCCCTTCCTCTTTCAAGTCTCTTATCCTTATTTAAGGAGCTTATCAGAAGAACAATATTCATAAGTGTAATTTCCCTAGGTATAACTTGGGTAGTTTCCAGGACTTTCTGGTTATCCACTGCCGTGATATTTTCTAGGGTAATCCACTTATCTTATCTTTTGACCATTAATTAATTTATCTAGTTTTTCTTAACAATGGCCACTTCAGGATTTGTTAAACTTGGTAGTCCTGGAGGAGTGGAAGAGCAAGATACCATTTCACATCTTGAAGCATGTGGAGGAGCGTGGAGAGGTTAATTTAGGGCGTGCGGCTGAGCTGGCTGATGCGTAAGCCTTGCTGGTGGAGTCACTGTGCCGTAGGGAACGTGGTACTTTCCGGCATGTTAGGTCCTCCTCTGATGATAACCTTGGGGGCGTGAGTGGTAGGTCGAAAGGTCCCACACCTACCCCCCCTGATGCAACCAAGTTTTATTGTTCTTACTGTAAAAAACCAGGCCATACGATCCAGTCTTGTAAGCACCCAAAGTGTCGAACTGCTAAAAGTAGTTCCCTGGATCCCAAATTCAAACCAATACCTGTTCGTGTTCTGGGTATCAGGTTCTATATACAGGAGCGAACACAAACACCTGTATAGTTTGAAGGTTCAATTTACTGGATAAGAGATATGTACACAAGGGGAGTAGTGCTCCTCAACCTGTCTGCTGATCAACTGCTCTATAGACGACATATGGTAAGTGATACATTAGCAGCTTCCATATGTCGCCAGGCACATTAATTAAGCATGTGGGACATTGATAAATACATTGCCACACGCTACTAGCTAGGCTAAATAAATAATACATAAATGGAGCACATACATAATATACATAGCATAATATAAATACAGCATACAGAATATACATACACCTCCCTCCCCCCTATACGCTCATAGCAAAGTCTTGAGTGGACCTTTTCTTTTGGATCCATTCTGAGTGTCGAGGGACTTGATCACTGGGAAGGGTATGGGACTCAACACTGGTGGCGGGGTCAGCAGAAGGCATTGTTACGGGGCGGAGAAAACGGCGGTTCCTCCACCACACACGACCACTGGGTAACCGCACCTGGTTGTCCCGTGACCTACCGAGACCCATGACTACGCCTACTTTGTCCCAACGTAGGGAGGTCGGGTCCTGAACACGGACTTGGGTGCCGACACTCAACCTGGGGAGAGAACTGGCGTGGTCGTTGTAGCGGACGACGACGTCCTGAACACGTTCGGCGGCTCGGCGATCACAATCCTCTGTCTTGGCCTGCCACTCCTTGGAGAAGGATTGAGGGTGAGCAGGGACACAAAACCTGGGCAGGGGAGCGTCCGGTGTAGTTAGGTGTGTTGCGGAGTTCAAGAAGACCCTGGTCGAAGGCCTCACAGTCAATATTTCCAAAAGGGGGCCACCTTAAGGATGAGGTGCTTCAGGGATTTGACAGCAGCCTCAGCGTGGCCGTTGGACTGCGGGTAATGGGGCGATGACAACACATGCCGGACTCCCCATCGGTCAAGGAACACAGCAAAGTCCCAGCTTGTGAACTGAGGCCCTCCGACGGTTCACAGGCATACAGGAGCGCCCACGTCACGGAAGTAGTGGCGGAACTTGCTGATGGTGGCGGCAGACGTCGTGTCATTACCGCACTTGATGACAACCGGCCAACCAGAGAGACGGTCGACGATAACAAGGAAGGACTTTCCTGACACAGGGCTCACACGCACGGACAACATTGGAGATGTCGGAGTTGATGCCGGGCCAGAACACAGTCTGTCGTGCACGTCGTTTGGTGGCCTCAGCTCCACGGTGACTGTCGTGAAGGCGAGCCAAGACGTGGGGACGTGATGCAGCAGGGACAACTACACATGCTCCTTACAGAACAAGGTCTCCGTCGCAGTAGAGTTCATTGCGGAGTTTCCAATACGGGAGCAGGGTGTTGTGAAGATCGTAGCAGTTGCTAGGAAATCCGTTCCTCACACACTCGACGAGTCGGACGTAGGAAGGGTCATCTCGGGCCGCTGTTCAAAGGTCCTCCATTGCCTTGTCGTCATCTGGTGACAGGCCCGAACGAAGGGATTGGACGGCGTGTAGAGTGACCACAGTCCTGACGGAAAGAGCGAGGTCGGCGTCGAGCACACGGTCTTCTGGAGTAGGGCGGCTGACAGGAGAGCGGGATAAGGCATCAGGCATGCAGAGCTCCTTACCAGCACGCCACACTGCTGTGAAGATGTACGCCGAGAGCTTCTCTTTCAGACGCTGGAGGCGAGGGTTCTCAACGGCGTCCAGCGTGTAGTGGTTGAGGATCGGGACAAGCGGGCGATGGTCGGTCACTAGGTGAAAGTGTTGCAGGCCTATGAGGTAAAACCTGCACTTGGACATCGCCCAAACCACAGCCAACAGCTCCAACTCAATAGTGGCGTAGCGCGTCTCAGTGTCAGAGAGGAAACGCGAGCCACACTGGACGAGCCGGAACTGCCCTCCACCGTGATCCTGCAGTAGGGCGTATCCCACGCCGTACAAGCGTGAGGCATCTGTCTGCAGAACCGTCGGCAAGGCTGGGTCAAACGTGGCGAGGACAGGTGGACTAGACAGGGCCTGTTTCACTTGCTGGAAGGCCTTGTCGTGGTCGGGGGTCCACAGGAATGTCCTCTTGGGGCTCATCAGGGGGCGAAGTGGTTGGGCAGCTGCGGAGATGTCCGGCGAAAACTCTGCTAACTGGTTGACGAGACCGATGAAGGACCTCAAGTCGGTGAGGTTAGCAGGGGTGGGAAAATCCGTGATGGCGCAGACCTTTTCCGGGTCAGCTGCGATACCATTCCCTGAGAGGGTGTACCCACAAAAGTCCACTGAAGAGCTGGCCGGAACAAACTTGTCGGCATTTAGGGTAATGCCGTGCTTCCGGCACCTGTTGAGTACCTCGTAGATACGGCAGAGGTGGTCCATGTAATCCTCATCGTACACGAGTATGTCGTCGACCACTTTCACGCAGTTTGCCAGACCTTGTAGACCCATGTCAGATTCCCAACATTATTTGGAAACGTACAATTTATAACAGCTCGCCGTGGCTTCCTTGGGGCCATGGCCCCCAGGTTGAGAACCACTGAGTTAAGGGATACTTGATATAAGAGCCGGGAGGGAGATACGACATAGTGAGTTCATTGTTCATAATTGTCAAATGAGTGACTTATATAACAATAAGAGATCAAAAGGAATTAATTTACTAATAATATAACATTTATGAGTCATATTGATTAAGTTTGAGAGAAAATGCTTTCTCCCTTATATTTTTATAATGATATAATGTGACTCATGGTGTTGTAGGGTTTCGTGATATAATGTTGTCTAGCACTCAGGATGGATGGAAACTCTAAGGTGGTGGTTTTCTTATATAATATAAGTTATATGGTAGACAGTCTGGTGCTGGAGATGCCGTGTGGTGAGGAGCTGCTCAGTAGACACGTTCGGTGAGTAGCGTGTTGAAGGAGGTAGATGTGCAGGAGCTTCGTTAGAGAAGATGTTGCCTGTTGCTGGCCTCCAGGTTGAATGAGAACGGGACAGCGAGGAGCTTGCTTGGAAGAGGTGTTGCGTGTTCAGGAACCGAAAGCAGAATAAGAGAGCTGGTTGGTGAGGACGCTCAGAGAAGGACAGCTGGTGGGTCGCCATGCTCGCCGGCGGGAGCGAGGACCGCCAGGCAGGCGAAGGAGAAGCGAGGGCCGCCAGGCAGCGGCGGAGGAGGAGGTGTTGCGTGTTCAAGAAGAGAGGCCAGAATGAATCTCAATGGAGAGACAGAGCTTATATACACAGCAGCCGTGAGTCACCCGTGAGTCAACCGTGGGAAGCCGCCGGTCTTTTGACTCCGTTGCTAGGATACTGTGGCATCTGGTGACGCCCCCCCCCCCGGGCCGCTCATTTGGTTGCTAGGGAAGACGTAGCAGGTGGCATGCGGCTACGCAGTTGTAGGGGAGACGTCCACTACAGTATTCTCTTCATCTGCATTTTATTTTTCAACATTATTTGTGGCGGGGTTCGGGAGAAAAATGAAGGAGGCCACGAGGATGTTGAAAATTCCTCAAGGGGGGATATGGAGTGAAAAGGGTTGAGAACCACTGCCTTAACTCAATGAATTTTTATTTATTTATTTATTTATTTTTACATAAAATAATTTCATTTAGAACATTTTATTTAGAGGGATCACCAAGATCTTTATTTGTTGCCAATCAGGGGCACAGACATTATCCCCCAAGTAATAACTTAAGGGAAAATTCTTACTTGCCCACTATCACCCGGCAGGGTTGACAGTGCTGAGACACTAACACAGCGCTCTATTGGCAACAATGTTCACTATTACTCTAGCAATATTTATTGGGTTGAGAATTCCACCCTGAATTGTTCTCATATAACCCATATAAGGATGTAAAGTCCATTTCAACATAACTCAATATTACTAGGAAGACCGGAAGGTCAACATTCCGGAAGGAGCGCTAAGTCTAGCAGCCTCCCTAAAGTTCGCCTGGAAAGGCTGAACCCGCTACTGAGGACATCAATGAAATATGGTTATGAAGAGAAAAACTCAACTCTGGCCTTTATGCTGAGAGCAATTAGAAACCCGAGGTTTTTTGTGAACGAACATAAGAGTAGGGAGAGAGACAGTCATGGCATTCTACTAGCACGTGAATAATTGGGACAAAGAAGATCATAAACAAGCTATATATTTTTTTTTATGAGAATTAGCCCACCCGGGCACAGGTCAAGCGACCCACAACGGAGCCTGGGGGGCGAGAAAAAAAAAACGGAAAGAAATTGTAAATATAGAATAAAAAAGGTTATACCTGTAATGTATTAATCTACACCACATTGAAGACGAGCCCGGGAGGGCGCAGCGACATTCACTGAGTGACTTAAAGGCAAGGAATAGTCACCACGATCTGAACGACTTCACAAAGAAAATGTGTTGTGGTCGCCATGCTGACCAGAGATCGTATAAGAAATTGTCCCAAAATAAAAGTCACTCTACTTCATCACTGTGCTAATAAGTACAAATACCGAATATAATATCCTCGCGGAGCTTAGTATTTCAGCAATTAGAACACAAATTCGCGGAGCACTCCTTTGTGTGTATTTATAGCTGAAACGCCAGGCAAGAGATGAAGGTCGTGATGCGTATGGTGGGGGGCGAAGGAGGGGGTTTTGAGAATTGCAATTAAATGCCAGGTAGCGATGTGTCCTCCTAATATTACTTATTAAGTAATTATTAGATGTTTTAATTGCCTGTATGTTGGCCTGGCGAGTTGGCTAGGAATTAACATACCTAGGTAACATTGCTGAGCATCGCATTCCGAGCTTGAACAAAAAAACGTATTACTGTACTTAGAATTATATTATTATTTTTTTAAATGTGTAAACAGACAGTTTTGAGTGATAGTGACTAAGCAGGGTGGCTGCACCAGGACCACAGGGGATGTAGCTGCTTCTCCTGGGTGTTAAGGGGTGACTATTACCAGCATAATAGAGAGCTTATAGTAATATGAAAAATATAAACAAGAAAATATGTTTAAAAAGGATAGAGAAGGAAGAGAACCTGGGTGGCCTGCCATCCTGGGTGGGGGGTGGGGGAGGAGAAATCGCGTGCAGTGGAAAACTGCAGCTACTTAAAACTGGCTACTATGGTTGGTGAAATGGTGCACATTAAGTATAAAACGTGAATAAAAATGAACTCCAAACAGTGGTTGATAAACCCATGGTTGGTGAGGGATTACTTTATATATTGTGCATTACAAAACCATAATACCATGTTTGGTAGTGTCAGAGGTGCACCTTGGAGTGTCTGAGGTGTACCTGGGAGTGTCATAGGTGTACCTGGGAGTGTGAGGGGTGTACCAGGGAGTGTCAGTGGAGTACCTGGGAGTGTCAGAGGTGTACCTGGGAGTGTCACAGGTGTACCTAGGAGTGTCAGAGGTGTATCTGGGAGTGTCGGACGTGTACCTGGGAGTGTCAGAGGTGTACCAGGGAATGTCAGTGGAGTAACTGGGAGTGTCAGAGGTGTACCTGGGAGTGTGAGAAGTGTACCTGGGAGTGTCTGGGGTGTACCTGGGAGTGTCAGAGGTGTACCGGAGAGTGTCGGAGGTGTACCTGGTACCTGGGCGTGTCAGAGGTGTACCTGGGGAGTGTAAGTGTGCCTGGGAGTGTCGGAGGTGTGCCTGGGAGTGTCGGAGGTGTGCCTGGGAGTGTGGAGGTGTACCTGGGAGTGTCAGAGGTGTACCTGGGAGTGTCAGAGGTGTACCAGGGGGTGTCAGAGGTGTACCTGGGAGTGTCGGAGGTGTACATGGAGTGTCAGAGGTGGTACCTGGCAGTGTCAGCAGTGTACCTGGGAGTGTCAGAGGTGTGCCTGTGAAGTGTCTGAGTGTGTACTACCTGGCAGTGTCAGAGTGTCTGAGGTGTACCTGGGCGTGTCTGAGGTGTACCTGGGAGTATACCTGGGAGTGTCAGAGAAGTACCAGGGAGTGTCACAGGAGTAGTACCTGGGAGTGTCAGAGGTGTACCTTGCGAGTGTCAGAGGTGCACCTAGGAGTGTCTGAGGTGTACCTGGGAGTGTCTGAGGTGTACCTGGGAGTGTCGTAGGTGTACCTGGCAGAGTGTGAGGTGTACCTGGGAGTGTCAGAGTGTACAGGGAGTGTCAGAGGAATACCTAGGAGTGTCAGAGGTGTACCTGGGAGTGTCAGAGGTGTACCTAGGAGTGCGGAGGTGTACCTGGGAGTGTCAGAGTGTACCTGGGAGTGTCGGAGGTGTACCTGGAGTGTCAGCAGTGTACCTGGGGTGAGGTGTCAGGGAATGGTGGTGCCTGGGAGTGTCAAGGTGTACCTGGGAGTGTCAGGTGTACCTGGGGTGTCCAGAGGTGTGCCTGGGAGTGTCAGAGGTGTACTTGGGAGTGTGAGAAGTGTACCTGGGAGTGTCTGGGGTGTACCTGGGAGTGTCAGAGGTGTACCTGAGAGTGTCGGAGGTGTACCTGGGAGTGTCGGAGGTGTACCTGGGAGTGTCGGAGGTGTACCTGGGAGTGTCAGAATTTTGTCCACTTTTTTAAACAATATTTTTACCAGTACTAATAAAATTATGTTCACCAGTGAGTTTGTATATTCTCTGAACTTAAGAGTACATGTACTATACAGAATTTTTTTTACGCGGTTTTGAACTTTTGATCGTGTGATGAAAGGCATTGGTTGATTATCATATTTGGACATAACTTTACTTATAATGTTGATACCAAGAGTTGAATTATTTTGTGTAAAAATACAGTATTCATTTATTTTGTGTACTGTAGTGTTATATTAGAAATTAAGGGTATGTTTATACATTTGTCTATTTACATTGTGTAATGTTTTCCTCCCTTTTTAAAGTAGTGTATATCATGCTGATTGTTCTCTGGTCTGTATTAGTTTGTGAATATTTACTTATTCATTTTGTCATCGCATTTAAACACCATATCTCTTATTTTAGATAATACAAAGGTAATCAAAAGGTTTAATTTTTCTTTAAGCAAAATGCTTTGCTTATATACAAGGTTTTTTGCTCATGCAATTAAATGAACTTTTTAGTCTCAAATTCAATACCATTAAATGACTCTTGAGAGAGTGTGTGTGTGTGTGTGTGTGTATGCTTGAGAACTTCTAGTAACTCAAATATTATGTTCCAGTACGACTACATGAAGTCATCAATTAATTATTTGTAATTTTTTATTTTCCCATTCAAGCTTTTATTATTTTTTTTAAATAATTTTCTACTTTTTAGCTTTTCCTACATTAATGTTGAGATAAGCTACTGAAGTCTCTATCTCAAGTCAATGGCAACTGCAAATGAGCCTCATAGGCATTGTGGGGTGTTATGTTTGGTTCATACTCAGGATGGGATGGAGAAAGGAAGCTCACAATGTGCTCTCTGTATACATGTTGTATTGGATGTACAATACAGCTTGGTGCTGGGAAGTGGCAGTGTGGTTACAAGCGTGATGTAGAGAGAGCTGGTTGGTGAGGATGCTCAGAGGACAGCTTGTGGGTCGCCATGCTCGCCGGAGGGAGCGAGGACCGCCAGGCAGGCGGAGGAGGAGGAGGTGTATGCTTGCAGCGGCTGTAGCGAGAAGAAGAGAGTTGGTTGGTGAGGATGCTCAGAGGAGGACCAGCCTGTGGGTCGCCATGCTCGCCGGCGGGAGCGAGGACCGCCAGGCAGGCGGAGGTGTTGCTGGCTGGTTGGTGTAGGTAGAAAAAAAAGAGAGATCACCACGAGGTCAGGTCTTAAATAGCGGGGGTAGGCGTGGCTTAGTAGTTGACCTCCGTGATGTACGGCGGCGCTGGTTGACCCAGACCACGAGGCACACGCTGTGGAATTCGCGGGGTCGGCTACTCAGCGACAAACAGCATTTGTAGGGGAGAAATCCACTACAATACTCCCTCCTTCCCTCCAGGCGGTGTAGGAGACTTGTTGTCTGCAGGGTTGCATGGCACATGTGAGGCAGAACGGGCGGTGCATGCCACAAGTGAAACATAACAACGATGGCGTGGATGAGCCGGCCGCTAGTGGAGGCAACTGTCTAGACACACAAGATCTGTGGGAGAAGAGAGGGAGAAAGAGGATTGTGGAGGTGATGAATGTTGTGCTTCCCTCACGGCAGAAACAGAGTAGTCAGATGCGCCTGCTGGGGTGTGTGGCCCTGGGTCAGGAGCAGGGGCTGCGTCAGCAGAAGCGGATAAGGGCTCGTGACAGCAGCTGGGTCCACGACAGTAGCAGGGAGTACCTGAGGGAGAAAAGAGGGGTGTGTGGGTCCGCAGTCAGGCGCATGGGCCGCGTCGGGAGCAGGGGCTGCATCAGGAGAAGCGGCAGGGGGTACTGCTGGGCCGGGGGCGGCGTCTGGGGCAGGTCGGGTGTGTTGGGGTCAGTAGGACGTGGTGCTTGGGGCAGGAAGAGGAGCTGGTGTCTGCTTAGAGAAGTAGTGCTGCTCTAGGGTGTCTAACCTGCGGTTTAGAGACAGTAGCTGTGGGTAAGCCAGTCTTCCATGTTGCTTGAAGACTGGGAGAGTGATCAGTTTCTCCTCCATCCTGTGTGAGTGCGAATCTCCGGGGGTCACCATTTGTGGGGTATGGGATTTTTGGTTCACACTCTGGATGGGATGGAGAAAGGAAACTCACAATGTGCTCTCATGTATACATGTTGTATTGGATGTACAATGCAGCTTGGTGCTGGGAAGGCAGCATGGTTACAAGCGTGATGTACAGAGAGCTGGTTGGTGAGGGTGCTCAGAGGACAGCTTGTGGGTCGCCATGCTCGCTGGCGGGAGCGAGGACCGCGAGGCAGGCGGAGGAGGAGGAGGTGTTGCTGACTGGTTGGTGTAGGTAGAAAGAGGGTGGCCACCACGAGGTCGGGTCTTAAATAGCGGAGGTAAGCGTGGCTTAGTAGTTGACCTCCGTCATGTAAGGCGGCGCTGGTTGACCGAGACTGTGGAATTCGCGGGGTAGGCTACCCAGCGACAAACAGGGTTTGTAGGGGAGAAATCCACTACAGCATGACTATCCATTAAGGACAGTGTGTACTATACTGTACTGTGGGTCAGTGATTTGTTCCTGGAGCATTCTACCCTGTTGGGAAGTGAAGATGGTTTAGTATAGTGTGCTGCATCCACATTGTCCCTTATTGTCAGTCACATTTATGGGACCGACTTCACTTTCAATGGCAACTGCTTTGTTTATGTGAATTGAAAAATGACACGTTAAATTCTTTGGTAAATATTACAAGTTACTTCAGTTTTATCATCTAAAGCTTTAGAAAGCATCTTTGGCTGAATGACGAGAAAAAATTATTCATAGTACAGCACCTTCAAGACCTAGTATTTGCTAGTTTTCAAAAACCTAATCCACCATTACTGAGTTTTGAGGCACCACTACACCAGGCTCTAATTCCTGGTCTTTTGAAGTGCATAAAGGGCAAAGTAATGAAAAAAGACATACCAGTTACACAAAACTAACACCACCTTAAAGAAACCGGTGTGTACAGGAGACTGGAATCGTGGGTAACCAGAATCCCAGTTTTCAAGTGTAATGCAGTACTGTACCGTGATTTTATCATGTTAATTTTAAAAGATTGTCATTCGTAGCCAGTTTTTGGTTGGGACTGGTTTTTGGAATTCTGAATGTGGGAGGTTTTATTGCACAAGCTCATAAAGTTGTTAGGGGTACACATGGGCGCTTCTTCCTTAATTCTTAAAAAGTGTACCAATGGGTGTCAGCTAAACTATTTTACTAAGATTTTATGTGCTGGTAGAACATCATAATTTACTGTAGTTAGATGACTCGGTACTAGTGAGGAAAATATTTTATAGCATTTTTGTGTAAACTAGGTGCTGTTCTGAAAAAGTTATTTGGCTGAAAGGAAAGAACAATTAAGTTTAGTTTTCTTACATTCACTTGTTTGGTAGACCTTTTGTTGATATTTTTGCCTCCTATAAATTCCTCTTTGCTCATTTATTAGAATTATGATCATGTATTTTAAGTTGCCCTCTTACAACAATGTTTTTTGTATAACATCTCTCAGGCAATCCTTAGTTTGTTTATAACAAACACTTTTAAAAGAATTCTGTACAGATACTCATGTGTACTGTAGGTCAGTAATATCAGCTTTATCTGTTTTTACTTTGTTTTTCTTTTGCAATTTGTAAACTAGACTAGGAAAAGAGTTTTAATGCTTGAAGAGCCTGCCTGTACAGTGGTCCCTCGGTTAACAAACACAATTTGTTCAGAAGGTTGTTCGTTAACCGAAAATTTCATTAACCGAAACCATTGCTTCAATGGGATTTTGGGTAATTGGTTCCAGCTCACCGAAAATTACATAAAGGAAAAAAAATGCAGTAAAGTACACTTACTTTGAGGCGTGTATGCAGAAGGCTCCTGGTTGATGATGCTGATGTGAATTTGAAGTGGGAGGTGGAGGAGAAGGAAGTGGGGGTGGAGGAGAAGCATTTTACTGCTTCTTGGAAGGTGAGTCACCTTCCATGAAAATGTCAGGAACCTCTGGACTGACAGATTCTCCAGCAGGAAAATCCTCTCTCCCTTTTGAAGTGGAAAGCTGAGGGGTAGCATCTTTTTCCCGCTGCCTTTTAGTGAAGAAACTTTCAATTTTTGTTTGTGGGGCATTTCTTCTCCTCATCATTAACTGATTTTTGAAGGAGAGCACTTTGTCCTCAACATTACACAAAACAGGTTCCGTTGTTTCCACATCAGGGTGCCTTGAAGCGAGTTTCCTGAACATCTCCCAGTGGTAAACAACATCTTTTAAGTCTGAAGAAGACATACGGTCATCACTTTCCCTTTCCTCCTCACCACTGTCAGCCTCTAACATCTCATCCAGTTGCTTCAAGTCTTCAGGAGTAAGTTCCTCCTCATGAGACATCACAAGCTCTTGCACATCCTCCTCCACTTGAAGGCCCAATGACTGACCAATGGACACAATCTCCTGGTCCAACTATGTGTCATCCTGAAATCCCTCGAAATCGTGGACTACTGATGGCCACAGTGCTTTCCATGAAGAATTGAGGGATCTAGTGGAGACTTCTTGCCATGATGACACAATCAATTTTACAGCCTCCAGGATGTTGAATTGTGTCTTCCAGAACTGTGCCAGTGTTAGTTCAGGATCAGTGGAAGTTGCTTGATAACACCTCCTGAACATTTTCTTCATGTACAGCTTCTTGAAGTTGCTGATCACATTATGGTCCATTGGCTGTATAATTGATGTAGTGTTGGGAGGCAAAAACAACACTTTGACAAAGTCAAATTGAACCTCCAAAGTGCTGGCAAGTTGAGGGTCATGACCAGGGGCATTATCCATAAGGAGAAGAGCCTTTAAGGCCCGTCCACACGATCGAGCTGTGCCCGCGCTAAATGCCCGTTATCGGGCAAACCAATGGAGTGCCCATGCCCGTCGCTGAGCAAAAACATTGTCCGCCTGCCTGGTGGTTTGCTGCCGGATATGGAGCGACGACTTTAAGTACTGCAGATGTGATACATATATGTTCCCCGCTCAGTCCAGACGTCCAGTGTATAACCAAATAAGCTTATGCAATGTATATTATTGGCGTGACAATAAATGGGAAATTGTTTATGTATTATGTAATGAGGACATTCGTGTGTGTGTTCTTCGTTCCTGCCGCTCTCCTCACTCTCGTCCCATAGTTTCCTGTCTATGCATAGCATAATTCTAACATTATTCAATGATTTTTTATGTATTACAAATCTCACCTGCAAGTAATCTTCCTCGAGTACTTCATACATAGCTTGACAAGTTGCAGGTATTATGCGAGACAAACTTTGTTTTGATATCCTCGTACTATACTGAAGTGACGTGTAGGTGCACCCAGTTGAAAGATATATGAGCATTGACTCTAGACGAGCCTCTGCAGATATACTCTCCCTCATATTGGTATTCTGTTTTTTTTTATATATGGTTCCATTTTCCCTAGAAGTTTGTCAAATGTGTTGGGTCCATTCGCATGTAATTGGTGAAGTCTTGCTCATGTCCATTTTGTCCATCTTGCAGTTCAAGTAAATCGTGGCAT
>NW_024712913.1:5619900-5638618 GCF_018991925.1 Homarus americanus
GTGAAGAACACTGAGTCCGTCCGTCAAATTTATACTATCCAGACCCAGAGTTATCATGTTGTAATATTTTATGAAATGATGCAGGTTCGAATTTTATGTTGTATAATTAATCGTATATAAATAAGTGTCGTTAGTCATCTACTACAGCCCCACAAAGTACCTACTAAGATATGGATATACACAATCACAATACTATAGAAGAAGAAGAAGAAAGAAGAAGAAGAAAGAAGAAAGAAGAAGAAGAAGAAGAAGAAGAAGAAGAAAGAAAGAAGAAGAAGAAGAAGAAGAAGAAGAAGAAGAAGAAGAAGAAGAAGAAGAAGAAAGAAGAAGAAGAAGAAGAAGAAGAAGAAGAAGAAGAAGAAAGAAGAAGTTTTCTCTACTGGTACTGGGGAATTGGACTCTTCTGCATTCATCAATTTTTACCATAGTGATGATGAGAAAAGAGAGAAAACTTTTAAATGTGAGTTTTGTAATAAGAAATATTATTGGCAAACTAGCCTGAATATGCACATAAAAACACACATACAGGAGACAAAATGTCGCTGTAATGTATCTGCAAGATTTTAAGTAGTACAAGCCACCTTCGCCATCACCAGTTGCGTCACAGCTCAAAGAAAACTGTAGAATGTGAATTTTTTGACGAAAATTTATTGTTAGAGGTGACCTAGCTGCATACAGATATAAACACCAGCAGATATTCCCATGTCTCTGTAATATATGTGGAAAGAATTTAAGTAGTACACATTGCCTTCGCGAACACCTGTTGCTCCATAGCGATAAAGGAGACAAAACTTTTAAATGTGAGTTTTGCGAGAAGAAATACTATGGACCGACTGCCCTGAATAATCACAGAAAAATACACACACAGGAGGCAAAGTTTCGCTGTTACGTATGTGGCAAGATTTTAGGTAGTACAAGCCGCCTTCGCCATCACCAGTTGTGTCACAGCAGATCAAAGAAAACTTTTGAATGTGAGTTTTGGAGCAGCAACAGGTGTTCACGAAGATATGCTTCACTACTTAAATTCTTGCCACATACGTTACAGCGAATTTCCTTTCTTCTGTGTGTGTTTTTCTGTTTATTCAAAGCAACAGGTGTTCGCGAAGTATGACCTTAAAATGTCTATACGTTACAGCGAAATTTTGCTTCCTGTGTGTGTGTTTTTCTATGTTTTTTCAGGGCTGTCGGCCCGTAGTATCTCTTCTCACAAAACTCACATTTAAAAGTTTTCTCTCCATCGCTATGGAGCAGCAACAGGTGTTCATGAAGGTATGTTGTACTACTTAAAATCTTGCCACATACGTTACAGCGAAATTTTGCTTCCTGTGTGTGTGTTTTTCTATGGTTTTTCAGGGCAGTCGGCCCGTAGTATCTCTTCTCACAAACTCACATTTAAAGTTTTCTCTCCATCGCTATGGAGCAGCAACAGGTGATCCTTGAAGGCTGTGTGTACTACTTAAAATCTTGCCACATACATTACAGCAGAAAACTTTTCTGTATGTGTTTTTCTCATATAAATCTTCTGCAGTAACTTCAATCTCGTCAATTCTTTCATAATATTAGCAAATTGGAATTGCAACAGCAATTTATTCTTCCGGATAATGATTTACTTCGGACAGGAGTCGAAATCCATGATGAATTTCATTTCGTGGCAGTGACTGGTGAATGACAGGAAGGCAGCATGCACTACCTAACTTCTTGCCGGCTAGTCTTATTTTATTGCATCCGTCGCCACCATCTGTAAAAAAATAAAAAAAATACTATTAATAAAAATACATTATGTCTCATACTCTTAAAATTTTAAAAACGTTGTTACCCCCTTTTTCTTAGGTTGTAGTTTACCCTCAGGTAATTCATCTCAGCTTATAATAATCCTTTTTGCATAATGCATTAAAAAAAAGTAAAGTAACTTTATGCAAAGACCTTCTTGCCTAAGAATTTACTTTAACTGCTCTTGAATATGATGCATTTAAAAAAGCATTTTTGATTATTGATTACAGCAGCTTATTGTTACCTAGTGCGACACTACAAAAAAATAAAGTGATATTTTGTTATTAAAAGTTGGTTTAGGGTACATTTTTATTGGTTTACATAGTTTGACTACTCTAAAAATACATTTCTGTTATAAATAGTAATAAAAAATGCAGCGTATAGATTCCTCCTCCTCATTTACTCTTTGTTTATCCTCCTCCTTAGATTTTGTAATTTACTTCCATATGTGTGTCTGAATGTGGTTAACCAGGTTACTCGGCCAATAATATTTTTTACTACAGAACTCACATTTATAAGTTTTCTCTCTTTTATCGCTATGAAGCAACTGGTGATGGCGAAGGAATGTTGTACTACTTAAAATCTTACCACATACGTTACAGCGAAACTTTGCTTCCTGTGTGTGTGTTTTTTCTGTGTTTAACCAGGCTACTCGGAATAATTTTTTAATACAGAACTCACATTTAAAGTTTTCTCTCTTTTATCGCTATGGATCAACTGGTGATTGGAAGGCTGTGTGTACTACTTAAAATCTTGCAGATACGTTACAGCGAAACTTTTCTTCCTGTGTGTGTGTTTTTTGTGTATATTCAGGCCAGTCGGCCCGTAGTATCTCTTCTCACAAAACTCACATTTAAAAGTTTTCTCGCTATTAAGCAACAGGTGTTCGCTCTTGTTGCTTGGTTGTGGGAATGTGTGGTGGTGTTTATTGCTCTTGCTGCTTGGTTGTGGGGATGTGTAGTAATGGTGTTTATTTATGTCACAAAACTTACATTCTAAAGTTTTCTTTAAGCTGTGACGCAACTGGTGATGGCTAAGGCTGAGTTTACTACAACGAAATTCTGCCTTTTTTCTTTGATTGTGATTCAGGGCTTGTAGTCCATGTCCATGTTGAAACTGGCTTTTTTTGTAGTTGTCGAGATCGAGATAAATCTTCTGTAATACCCTCGATCTCGTCAATTCGTCCATAATATTAGCAAATTGATAACAGCAGCAGGGGAAAGAGAAAGGCAGGCAGTTTTTTTACCAGCTGAGGGTACCGTATGTAATTTGTGCTGTGTTTGTTAACAAACCAACAAAGAAGCCAGGCCCAGGCTACTTATACCCTCGTTTTATTTTAAATAATAATAAAAAAATTAAATCTTCCTTCCCTTCCTCCTTGGGTTGTAGCAGGCGCAGCATATTTAGATTATCACACCGTATTCTTCCCTCTTCCTTCACTACTAGTAATTCTAAAACTTTTTTTATTCTGGTTGTAGTTTATTAATTCCATCTTCCTCCTCCTTTTTATCCTCTTCCTCCTCCTCCTCGTTGGCATTCTTCTCCTTGTCCTCTGGTAGTGGGGATATGTGTGTTTTTTTGTGAGCAGGCAACTAGGCCAATAAAATTTATTGTTACAGACAGAACTCACATTTTAAAGTTTTCTTTGAGGTTTGATTTGCCTCCTCTGTGTGTGTTTTTCTATTAGTTTTCTCTACTTTTACTTTGATGGTGTAACTGATGTTCACGAAGGTCGCGTGTACTACTAAAATTCAGGTCACATATGTTACAGAGATGCTTGTGGTGCGTTTTAATGATGTGGAGCTGCAGGCTGTCTTCGTTAATAAACTTTTGTTCACAGTACTCACAAGAAGAATAACGCATACAAATCTTCTGCAGTAACCTCAATCTCGTCAATTCATCCATATGCGGAGAGTGTTGGTCTTATTTCCGCCACCGCCATCTGTAAAAAAATAAAAAATACTTTATTATTAAAAATACATTTATAACTTGTGTCACTCTTAAAATTTTAAAACCATGGTTTGTGTGTGGCGGGAGGGAGTATTTACTTATTCTGGATTGGTGTCTCCTATTCCTCCTTGGGTTGATTTAATTGGGACAGGAGCACATCATCGAACTCGCATTCCTTCTCCATATGTTCTATTTCTTCCTCCATAGGTTGTAGTTTAATTTCATCTTCCTCCTCTTCTTCCTTCTTCGTTGGCTTCGTTTGTGGTTTATTCTCAGGCAATTCTACTCTATCATCAGGTAGCTTACTCGTCACCTCCTCCTCCTCCTCCTCGTTGGCATTCTTCTCCTCGTCATCCTCGTCCTCGTCTTTTGGTAGTGGGATGTGTGTTATTCTGTGGTCAATCAGGCTACTAGGCAAATGAAATTTCTCGTAACAAGACTCACATGTAAACATTTTAAAGATTTCTTTGAGCTTGATAAAATTTTGCCGCCACATAACTTGTGGTGTGTTTTTCTGTGGTTTTTATTCGAGTTTGTAGTCTATAATATCACAAAACAAGGTCGCGATTTTGAATTTCAATATCGTTTTTCACTTAAATCTTGCACGTGTTTTTTTTTGTCTGTACGAAGTAACTATGTGTCACACAGTATATAAATGTGTTACCGGAGGGCTCAAGAAGGACTACTACTGGCTGTTGAATGAGTAAGAAGTCTTTATTAAGCATACTCGCTTCCCTCTCACACACACACACCACACACACACACAAACACAAAAACACACATACACAAAAACACACACACAACTGTGGGGTGGGGTTTTCAGTGGACTGTAAAGAAGAGGATCGAAAATAAAATTTTAAAACCGGAAAAATATTTTAAAACCGTGGTGGTCCTCCTGCACTCACCCTTTATTTACCCTCAGGTTATATCCTTTTTCTCCGCCCATCATCCTCCTGCTTTGGAAACAAGGGTACACTTAGCCTGATGTTTACTAAGGCCGAAGGCCAAATATATTTTATTACATATACATTTATATTTCTTCTTGTTTTTAAAATGATTATGATACTTTAAGGAATACATAAATTAAATCCTTTATGACATATCTTACACTTATAAGGCTTGTCCGATAAATGAATGTTAAGATGGTTTCTTAGGTAATTACTGATTTCCTTCTTACATATGTGACAGCGAACCTTATGTGTGTGTTCATGTGGTCAGTCAGGGCTTTTGGTCCATAACATTTCTTATTACAAAACTCACATTTTAAACTTTTTCTACATTATGGCAAACTGATGTTTACGAAGGATTCTTGAACTACTTAAATTCTTGGCACATATGTTACAGATATTTTTTATTTTTTATCTTTTGGAGGAGATGGGGATATGTGCTTTGGCTGCCTATAACTCGCATTTAAAAGTTTTGTGGTGAACCAGGCTATTCGGCCAATAAAATTTCTCGTCACAAAACTCACATTTTAAAGTGTTACAGTCACAAAACTCACATTTTAAAGTGTTACAGTCACAAAACTCACATTTTAAAGTGTTACAGTCACAAAACTCACATTATAAAGTGTTACAGTCACAAAACTCACATTTTAAAGTGTTACAGAAAAACTTTGGTGGGGATATCTGGTGACAGAGAAACTTGCTGTTGCAACTGGTGTTCGTCGAGGATTCTTGCATTTGTCTTTGGGGGAAAGTGTTTTTTCTGTGGTTTCAAGGGTCTCTGCCTATAATATTTATAAAACTCGCATCAAAAGTTCTAACTTTGGTTGTCACAGTTGTAGTGCATTTTGCTTGTAAGTAACTATACACGTTACCGGAGGGCTCAAGGAGCTGACTACTACTGGCTTAAAGAATTGAGTAAGAATTATTAGGCGGCAACTTCTTCCTCCTCCTGCTCCTCCTCCTCCTCCTTAGCTGTTTAGACTATAATCGGGGAAAATGAAACACTTATATTTTTTATTAAGTATGTTTTATTATTATTTAATAATTTTATACTTTATATTTGTAACAACGAGAGTAGTAGTTTATTTTCATAAAACTCGATGAGAATTGGGGAGAAATTTTAGACTGTGTTCATAAAATTTTCTGGATGGATTTTCTATTTCTTCCAGTTGATCCAAAACCATCAGCACCTCGTTCTGTGTCTACGAGTTCCTGAAAAAATGGATAATCATTAGTACCTTGGATCTCCATGCTTGACAACCCCACTGCTCCATCCCAAAGTCTAGGCCTTAGCTCTACAGAACACTGTATATTTTCTTGGTTGTTAGTAAGTAAAACCTTTTCGTCCCTAATACAATTTATAAACTTTTTTTTTTTTCAAATACTCAGTCCCTATCAAACATTTCATAATGAGGAATTGTCCCCATAAGAATTAATGCAATTAGAGTACAGTATATGTGTTTCAACCATTAATGTTGACCAGTACAGTATGTTTTGTTACTGTTAAGAAATATTGGGCTCAAGAGAAAAAGAAGATAAACTGACACAAACCTCAACTTCCTCGATATCTGGATACACTATTTTTTCACATATGAGCTGAGCTACTCGGTCACCCTTCTTTACTTCAAAATCAGTCTTGGCGTGGTTGAAGAGAACAACGCCAACATTTCCCCGGTAGTCTCGGTCAATAACACCGGCTGAAAGGGTAGCCTTAAATAAACACAATATTCCTTCACGTGTATCTAACCTCAAAGAGTTTTTAACATAAATGATGATATGAGAACATAAGAAAGTGAGATTAAGAATACCTAACCTCTTGAGACATTAAGGCACTGGCCATGACAGTTCAACCAAGCCAATAACCCAAAATAGACATTAACCTCCAACATCAATGTGATTCTTCCAGGAAAGACCAAATCGTGGTGCCACCCTGCCATAACAATCTTCTGGTAACTCTACCTGTATGTCCGTCTTGACAAGAGCTTTGCCCTGGCCTGGAATTACTATATCATACGCACTGAAAAAGGGAAATAAGTTGTCACTCTTTAAATATTCATTCCCGTAGTTAAAGTTAAAATAACTAAATTAACATTCAAGTCATCCACCAGACTGTCTTATGAAAAATAACAGTGGTACACACATGATGTAAAAAGCCAAGAATTAAATCATTACACAAGCAAAAGGAAAAACAGCCTACAGTAAAGTACAATACATCAATAATCATGACAGCAAGAAAATGGACATAAGATCAATAATGGTTCACCCCTACCTGCACAAGTCAAACCCGGCGGCCAGTTTTGAACCTTTACTGGGAGTTATAGCGTTCCCTGATAGCTTCTTGAACCGTAGGACACTTCTGATGGTGGAATGCATGATGCTGATACTGTGGTGACAGAAGATGGTGTTACAGCAGCAGTGAGGTGGACGGGAATACAGTACACTCGGTTTCAATCCCCACAACGGCCTCTATAGTGTTTGAATGTGGCGATAAAGACGGGCGGGAACGTGTGTACACCCTCCAGTTACCTCACACTGTATTTAATCTATTAACATTTAAAATCTGGTAACTAATCTTGTAATAATTTAAAATCAATATAAACGAAATTAATTTTTATATTAATATAATTATTTGGTCTAATTTACAATGAGGCAAAAAAAATCGGGGGAGTGGCGAAGACCTTCTTGGCTAGGGGAAATTTACGACTGCTGCCGAATACGATGCAATAGAAAAAGTATTTTTGATGCAATGATTACAGGCAGCTTATTATTATCATCCTCCTTCTCCTTCCTTACCTAGTGCGACAAGCCACAATATAGTGGTATTTTGTTATTAAAAGTTATTATAGGGTACATTTTTATTGTGTTACATAGTTTATACTGATTTTTACCAGTACTTTTATACATTTCTGTTAGTGATTAAATAGTAAATAAAAAATATAGTATAGATTCCATTCCTCCTTCAACATCAGGAAACCTTAGATTTTAGGCGATTTACTTCCGGGGTAGATCATGGAACTCAAATTCTCTCATTCCCCTCTTCTTCCTTCACTACATCAGGAAAATCTACATCCTCCCATTCCTCCTTTACTACATCAACTCCTCCATCGGGTAGCTTGCAATTATCGTCGTCTTCGTCGTCGTCATCCTCCTCGTCCTCTGGTGGTGGTGGGGATATGTGTGTATTTCTGTGTTTAACCAGGCTACTCGGCCAATAATATTTCACGTCACAGAACTCACATTTAAAAGTTTTCTTTGAGCTGTGACGCAACTGGTGATGGCGAAGGTTGCGTGTACTACTTAAAATCTTGCCACATACGTTACAGCGAAACTTTGCCTCCTGTGTGTGTATTTTTCTGTGTTTATTCAGGATTTGTAGTCCATAATATTTCTTATCGCAAAACTCACATTTAAAAGTTTTCTCTCTTTTATCGCTATGGAGCAACAGGTGTTCGCGAAGGTATGTTGCACTACTAAAATTCTTTCCACATATGTTACAGAGAGGTGGGGATATCTTATGGTGTTTATTTTTGTGGCGAGCCAGGCTACTCGACCAATAAAATTTCTCGTCACAAAACTCGCATTTTAAAGTTTTCTTTAAGCTGTGACGCAACTGATGATGGCGAAGGCTGCGTGTACAACTAAAATCTTGCCGCATACGTTACACTTTGCTTCCTGTATGTGTGTTTTTCTCATATAAATCTTCTGCAGTAACTTCAATCTCGTCAATTCATCCATAATATTAGCAAATTGGCAACAGCGAATTTATTCTTCCGTATAATGATTTACTTCGGACAGGAGTCGAAATCCATGATTAATTTCATTTCATGTGGTGGTAATTTAGGCTTGAAAAGTTTTCTTTAAGCAGTGACGCAACTGGTGAATGCCAGGAAGGCAGCATGCACTACCTAACTTCTTGCCAGCTAGTCTTATTTTATTGCATCCGTCGCCATCTGTAAAAAAATAAAAAAATACTATTATTAAAAATACATTATAACTTGTCTCATACTCAAATTTTAAAAACCGTTGTTTGTGTGTGGTGGGAGGAGGAGTATTTACTTTTCCGGATAATGACTGCTGCCAAATATGGTGTCTTGTCTTCCTCTTCCTCCTTGAGTTGTAGCAAATTTAATTTAGACATGGGCACATCATCGAACTCGCATTCCTCCTCCACATCAAGATCTAGTAATTCTACTTCTTCCTCCTTAGGTTGTAGTTTAATTTCATCTTCCTCCTTAGGTTGTAGTTTAATTTCATCTTCCTCCTCTTCTTCTTCCTGTTGTGGTTTATCCTCAGGCAATTCTACTCCATCATCAGGTAGCTTACAATTATCGTCACCGTCGTCGTCGGCATTCTTCTCCTCGTCGTCCTCGTCCTCTGGTAATGGTGGGGATATGTGTGTTATTCTATGGCAAACCAGGCTACTAGCCCAACAAAATTGCTCGTCACAGAACTCACATATAAACATTTTAAAGATTTCTTTGAGCTGTGACGCAACTGGTGATGGCGAAGGTTGCTTGTACTACTTAAAATCTTCGCCACATACGTTACAGCGAAACTTTACCTCCTGTGTGGTGTGTATTTCTATAACACTGGGCTGCATTTGAAAAAAAAATTCATGAGGTGCGGGGTTTCTTAGCTGATTCTTTATGTATTTTGCGTGCTGATTCCAAAAATGCCATTCATTTTGCCCAATCAGGTCAGATTTTTATGCTATGGGAATTAGGAAAAAATCGAAATTCTTAAATATGATGTCAAAATTTTTATGCAAAATATATCATAAGAAATGTAACCACAACACATAGGACCAAAATATGTCAACTACATAGATGCCTTTACAGTTAGACATGCATAAATGGCTGTCGCAGAGAATTTCTTTGGTGGTTGGTGTCTGGGGCGTCCCGTTTCAGACACCAACAGTAGTCGGCGAGCATGTTGATATCCCAGCGACCCTGGTACCGCTCCTCCATTACACGGATATCTTGATGGAAGCGTTCTCCTTGTTCCTCACTCACATCACCACAGTTCTCTGGAAAGTAGTCCAAGTGGGAGCTGAGGAAGTGCATCTTGATGGACATGCGTGCACCAAGAACTTTGGAGCTCAGAAGTAGGTCCTCAACAACTCGTTCATACTCTGGACTTCTGTAGTTGCCAAGAAAATTGGAGACAATAGACTTAAAGGCATGCCAGGCTTTCTTCTCATTTACATCCATGCTGCAATCAAACTTGGGATCTTTGAAAAGCTCTCTGATCTGAGGGCCATCAAAAATTCCTGCATTCAGCTTTGCCTCACTGACTTTTGGAAATTTTCTTTCAGAAAATTGAAAGCCTGGCTTTTTTTGTCCAGTGCCTTTACAAAGTTTTTGAACAGACCGAGCTTGATGTGCAGTGGCGGAAGAAGAACGTTCTGCGGATTCACCAGAGCATGGGCAACAACATTGTGAGAACCTGGAGTAAGTCCACTTCTTGCAGGCCAGTCACATTGCATGTAGTGCTGCTTGTCTGCTCGACTATCCCACAGACAGAGGAAACATGGAAACTTGGTGTAACCACCTTGTAGGCCCAGCACCATGGACACAACCTGTGGAAAAAACAGATTAAAAATATGTTTAGCTGAATAGTTTTATTATTAAAAAATATTAACACTTCATAATATGACAGTATGTCGGCAGACATAATTACCTATTAGAAAAACTGTCAACAAAATATCAATTTTTGAAAGCAACTGTTTTTGGTGTATTAAATTACCTTCAAGTCTCCACAGATCTTCCAATTGTGGTCTTTATACTTCAGAGCAGTTAACAGATACTCCATGTTGTTGTATTTCTCATCCATCTGCACTGAATGCCCCACCGGAACAGACGCGACCTGGTTTCCATTGAACAACAACACAGCTTTCAAGCTTCTTTTTGATGAGTCAATGAAGAGCCGCCACTCTGATATATTGTATGATATTCCCATAGCTGCAATGAGTCCACTGATATTGTTGCAATACACCAATGAAGTTTCCTTGTCAAAACTGAAGAACTTGCGAAATTCCTTGTCACGGTTACGGTACCAGGCAAATGTTGTTCCTGGTGCTAAGACATTGTGTTCGCAAAGCCGTGATCCTAGTAGTTGAGCTGACTCCTTAGACAAGCACAAGTCTCTTGTTAAATCATTCAACTCAGCTTGACTGAAGGGTATGGGCTCTTTTGCAGAAGCTGTGGGCAAGTATGTACTAGAAGCGTCAGTCTCTTCTATGTCTTCATCGATATCATGATCGTCATCGAGTATCATGTCCCTATAGTTTTCTGGTGAAGTTGGAATTGGTATTCCTGGTCCGTGAGGAACTGGTTTGATGGCTGAGGCACATCAGGGTAGTTGCTAGTACATGCCATGTACCACCAGATGAAAAAGAAATTTAATTGTGAAAAAATATATGTAAAAAAACACGGACATATACTCTTTTCCTTTGCGTCACGGCGGACATTTAAATGGCCGGCGAGCACGTGGGTGTATTTAAATGCATCGTAAGGGCATTAAAACTGACCGAAATCTTTTCTGTGAGGCTTGCCAATGTCTCCGATGATTTTTTTAATGAACAAATATGAGGACCCCATTTTGAGCGAAAAATGCCAATATTTTACCTGAATCTCCGCTTAAAATGCTATAGCACAAAATTCTGACCTGATTGAGCAAAATGGATAACATTTTTGAGATCAGCATGCAAAATACACCCAGAAAAGCTTAATAATACACAAACCTCAAAAACTATGCAGGGCAGTGATAATATTTCTTAAAAGTTTTCTCTCTTTTATCGCTTTTTCCCAACTTAAAAATCTTGCCACACGTGTTACAGAGAAACTTTGGTGGGGATATCTGGTGTTTATTTCTGTGTTCACAGAGAAACTTGCTGCTGCAACTGGTGTCGTCGAGGATTCTTGCATAAGTTTTTTTTTGTATTTGAATTGTAAGTAACTATGTCACACAGAGTGTGTTACCGGAGGGCTCAAGGAGCTGACTACTACTGGCTGTTGAATGGAGTGAGAACTCTTATTAAGCAACTCTCACTCCTCCTCCTCCTCCCCCTCCTCCCTCTCACACACACACACTGAGGTTTTCAGTGGACTGAAAAAGGGTGGAAGTGGATTTTACTTGTAAGAAAGAGAAGGGATCTTAACACTCCACTTTCTTAGAATCGGGAAAAAAAATACTCAAATTTTAAAACCGTGGTTTGTGTGTGGTCCTTCTTCACTCACCCTCTTTTTCTTAGGTTGTAGTTTACCCTCAGGTAATTCTTCTCAGCTTATAATAATCCTTTTTCTCCAGCTCCTTATAATCCTCCTTCTTTCTTGGCAAGGGTGCACTTAGCCTGGTGTTTACTAAGGCCGGAAGGCCAAATATATTGGAAAAACAGCCTACAGTAAAGTACAGTCCATCAATAATCATGACAGCAAAAACTGAAGAAAATGGACATAAGATCAATGGTGGTTAGGGAGTGACAGTTTGGCAAAAGTTTTCAAAATCTAATTGCTTGGGTTTGATTATTTGTCTATCGGCCACACTAATTCCGAATATGTTTGAGTTTTTTACATCATTGCATTAAAAGGTTTGTGGATACTTTTGGGTTTGGCATGAAAAACGCGAAAAAACTGTAAATAATAAAGGGACTGGCAATGTGGCACAACCTGTTAAAATCAAGTTATTGAATTGGATTATTCGACTACTGTGTACACTGGTTCATAATATGCTATTGTTTTACAACTCAATGCGCTACAAATTATGCCGATATTTTTGCTGCAAGTCACCACATACGTATATTTCGAAAACCAGGGCCCAATATTACCAACGGCGTGGATAGATTCCGTGGAATGAATTCAGGACATTCCCGCTCATGGAACATTACCAAACTCCGTATATGTGCCAATGGCAGGCCAATGGCAATATTTACAGAGTTTGTTGAGGCTCCCTGGACGGGAATGCCCTGAATTTATTCCACGGAATCTATTCACGCCGTTGGTAATATTCGTCCCAGGACTGATCAACGAATTCAGCCCAAGTAGCTTGACTTGGACAGTTAAGGACAAAATCTCAGTCCGTACTTTTGAATAAAATATTGTTCAATAGGTGGTGATATTGAAGTGCTGAAAGTTGTTTTTTCTGTGTTGTTTTGCAGTTAGTTCAAAGGGCCGCCACCAAGATGGGTCGTCCTAAGATTAGCAACACTCAGCTGCGCCAGGGTAACGATAAGGTGTTCGGGGTTCGGATGCCTCTGCCATCTAACAAGTTGCCTCTGAACAAGGAAGTTGGAAGTGCCCTGGCTTATGAAGCAGAAAACGAGAGGTTAAGGAGAAGAACAAATGCTTTTGACTATATGGATGCCACCAACAAGGTGACTGAGAAGGTACTGGATGTGTATAGGAAGGCCACTGTCCCCACTATCTCTGAAATCAGGGTGAAAATGAGAGTCCACGACCTGTGGAGGATGCGGAGGGAGACGATGATGATGAAGGGAAATGGACAGAAACAGAAAAGGAAGAAAACGAAGAACGGGAAGCTGAAGATGAGGTTCGAGGATATAGCTGAGAAGTTGTTTGATGTGGCAGACGACAGCAAAGTGCACGAACGAGAGAAAAGCTTCCTGGCAGCCCAGAGGAAACCGGGAAGGGAGGGCTGCATTGATGGCGTTGACAAAATTCTGACTGCCATGCTGAAAGAAGAGAGGGAGAAGGAAGCGAAGAGGGCAAAGAAAAGGGCTGAGGAAGAGAGGAAAACTGAGAAGATGAGGTCAAAGAGTAAGGAGGAGATGGAGAGGATGTCGTGCAAAGTGTCGGCAGTGGATGACAGTGCTCAGGAAGAAGATAGTGATTATAAGGATGTCAATGACAATGAGTTCAAGGCTATGGTCGACAGGAGAGCAAGATCAGAGAAAAGGAAAAGGGAGAAAGAAGCCGAGGACAGGATCGGAGAAACTGCTGACAGGTTCAAGGTATCCAATGATGCATTGGCTCACATCGCAAACACCATCAGAGCTGCAGACAACATCATAACTGAAGGGGACAAGTCTAAAGTGACTAACTGGAAGAAAGTGGAGAGAGTCAGGAAGAGGTCACGAGAACAGAAAAAAGAAAAGTTCAGGGGATTCAAGGTCAGAGGTCTCATGGTAGATGAGAGGATCAATGAAAACAAGATAGTGACTGGTGTAGGTGAGAAGAACCACAAGAGATTCGCCATGGAAAAGAGGGAAGACTGTGCAGTGATCGGCTTCCCTGGTGAGGAGTTCCTTGGTCACCTGGTCCCGGTGGGGGGAAAGGGGGTAGACCTGGCCACCAGCCTTCTGGCCTTCCTGGAGGAGCGCGGTATTGACACCACCGACCTCCTGGTTGTCCTTAGCGACGGTTGCAACAAACTGAGTGGCTATAATCACGGTTTCATCGCCGAGTTTGAAAGGCTGTTGGGACGGCCTCTCCTCCACATCCACTGCCTGATCCACAGTCTGGAGAAGCTCTTCGGCCATCTATTCAACCATTACGCTGGCCCAACCACTGGTCCCGCCTCCTGGAGTGGTGAGGAGGCTCGGAAGCTGACCGGCAACGTGTGGGACCTTCCGGTGGTTGAATTCGAGGCCGTCACCAACACCTACCTCAGGTCTCTCCTGGATGCCATCCCCTCCGTCGTCTGGGAGGAGTTCAGCTGGGACACCCGGTATCTGTTGGAGATGGCCAAGACGGTGGAGTCCGGCCACATTGAGGAGAGATGGGCCAGGGCACGGGCCGGAGCCATGACCAACGCCAGATGGCAAAACACGGAGAGCAGGGAGCTGAGGGCCTACATGAGCACCACCTCCCCCAGCGAGTCACAGAGACGGATGACCTCCTTCATCATCCTTATCTACGTGCCCTCCTTCCTGGAGATCAGGCAGAGGAATCTGCTACTGGAGGGCCCACGCCACCTCCTCGCCATCATCAACCGGGTGAGGACGTACTGCACCCTGGAGGAAGTGGAGCTGCTTACTCCATACCTCCAGTTCAACGGCTACTTCGGCCAGCACGAGGTGGTGCTGGTCTCACTGCTGGCCTCCATGGACAAGAGTGAGAGGGAGTTGGCCCTAAACATCATCAAGCAGCTGAGGAAGAAGGAAAAAAGGCACAAGAGAAAGACAGTGAGGAAAGTGAGGAACCCTCAACTGAATCTGGCAGCCACCAAGCTGTCAGAGTTGGTTGATCTGCAGAAGGCCAGCTCCTCCCCTCCCATCCTGTTCCAGCACAGTGACCAGGAACTGGAGCAATTTCTGGAGGAACCGTACAGTGAGCCAGGTCTGCCCTGCACCACCACCGCAGTGGAAAGAGGAGTGAAGCTCACCACGGAGGCGGCAGACGTGGCCAGCTCTGCCTGGCAGCAGGACCAGGTCACCTGGAACAAGCTGGAGGCCAGGAAGAGAAACAAGCGGAGGGCTAAGAAAGAGGACTACCAGTGCTAGACTGTGGGGACACTGGGACTGAGGGGACACTGTGGGGACAGCCAATGTTAGTGTGCCAACTGTGCTAGTGTGCTGCTGATAAATTGAAGCATACATGCCAATAATAAAGAATGTCTACCATTATTCTTGTTTTTTTTTATGTCGAACCGAAAAGTATCCACAAACCTTCTAATGCACTGATGTTAAAGATTCAAACATATTCGGAACCAGCGTGGCCGATAGACAAATAATCCAACCCAAGCCACTTGATTTTGAAAACTTTTGCCAAACTGTCACTCCCTAATGGTGGTTCACCCCTACCTACACAAGTCAAACCCGGCGGCCAGTTTTGAACCTTTACTTTAAAGGCAATTCTACCACTGCATTAAAAAAGTTCAGCTTATATTTTTTCTGTGGTCGGCCAGGTAGTAACTTTATGCGAAGACCTTGGCTAAGAATTTACAACTGCTCGCCGAATACGATGCATTTAAAAAAGCATTTTTGATTGATTATAGGCAGCTTATTATTACCTAGTGCAACAAGCCACAAAATAAAGTGGTATTTTGTTATTAAAAGTTGGTATAGGGTACATTTTTATTGGTTTACATAGTTTACTGAGTTTACCAGTCTACTCTAAAGATACATTTCTATTATAGTGATTAAATAGTAATAAAAAATACAGTATAGATTCCTCCTGCACATCATCTACTCTTAGTTTATCCTCCTCCTTGGATTGTAGGCGATTTACTTCCATCTCTCTACTCTTTAAAGATACATTTCTGTTATAGTGATTAAATAGTAATAAAAAATACAGTATAGATTCCTCCTCCACATCATCTATTCTTAGTTTATCCTCCTCCTTAGATTGTAGGTGATTTACTTCCAGCTTCTTCCTACACTACATTAGGAAAATCTACATCCTCCCATTTCTCCTTCAATACATCAAATAATTCCTCAAGTTGTAATTTAATTTTCTCATCCTTCGATTGTGGTTTATCGTCGTCATCCTCCTCGTCCTTTGGTGGTGGGGATATGTGTTTTTTCCTGTGGCGAGTCAGGCTACTCGGCCAATAATATTTCTCGTTACAGAACTCACACTTAAAAGTTTTCTCTACGTTGTGGCGCAACTCATGTTCCCTAAGGTTTCTTTTACTACTTAAATTCAAGCCACATATGTTACAGAGAAACTTGCTCTTGCTGCTTGGTTGTGGGGATGTGTGGTGGTGTTTATTTATGTCACAAAACTCACATTTTAAAGTTTTCTTTAAGCTGTGACGCAACTGGTGATGGCTAAGGCTGCGTGTACAACTTAAATTCTTGCTACATACGTTACAGCAAAACTTTGCCTCCTGTATGTGTGTTTTTCTATAAGTTTTCTCTACTTCTACTTTGTGGTGTAACTGATGTTCGCGAAGGCTGCGTGTACTACTAAAATTCAGGTCACATATGTTACAGAGAAGCTTGCTGCTTGGTTGTGGGGATGTGTGGTGTTGTTTATTTATGTGAGCTTGGCCACATACGTCACAGCGAAACTTTGCCTCCTGTATGTGTGTTTTTCTATAATAGTGCAACTGATGTTCGCGAAGGCTGCGTGTACTACTAAAATTCTTGCCACATACGTTACAGAGAAACTGTTTTTTTTTTGTCTTTGTCGGGGGATATATGGTGTTTGTTCTCGTAGGACTTTGGCTGCTTGTGGTGCGTTTTAATGATGTGGAACTGCAGGCTGTCTTCGTTACTAAACTTTTGTTCACAGTACTCACAAGAAGAATAACGCATACAAATCTTCTGCAGTAACCTCAATCTCATCAATTCATCCATAATATTAGCAAATTGACAACAGCGAATTATTCCGGATAATGATTTACTTCGGACAGGGGCCGAAATCCATTTTAGAGTTTTCTTTAAGCAGTGATACAACTGGTGAATGCGATGGCAGCATGCACAACCTAACTTCTTGCCACATACGTTACAGAGAGAATTTTCTTCCTGTATGTGTGGTGTCGCTGTGGCTAAGGCGGAGAGTGTTGGCTCGTCTTATTTTATTGCATCCGTCGCCATCTGTAAAAAATAAAAATATATTATTATAAAAATTACATTATAACTTGTCTCATACTCTTAAAATTTTAAAACCGTGGTTTGTGTGAGGTGGGTGGGAGTAGGAGGATTTACTTTATTCCGGATAATGACTGCTTATCGCTTTTTCACATTTAAAAATCTTGCCACATGTGTTACAGAGAAACTTTGGTGGGGATATTTGGTGTTTATTTCTGTGCTCAGAGAAACTTGCTGCTGCAACGTTCGTCGAGGATTCTTGGTTAAGAGGAGGGTGAAAGTGGATTTTACTTGTAAGAAAGAAAAAGGATCTTAACACCTCCACTTTCTTAGCTGTTTAGACTATATAAGAATCGGGAAAAATAAAATACTCAAATTTTAAAACCGTGGTTTGACTTCACTCACCTTTTTCTTAGGTTGTAGTTTACCCTCAGGTAATTCTTCTACTCAGGTAGCTTATAATAATCCTTTTTCGCCCGCTCCTTATCATCCTCCTTCTTCTTTAGGGTGCACTTAGCCTGGTGTTTACTGAGGCCGGAAGGCCAAATATATTTCTTATCACATATACATTTATATAGCTTGTTCTTAAAATGTTTATGATACTTTAAGGAATACGCAAAATTAAATCCCTTATTACATATCTTACACTTATAAGGCTTGTCCGATAAATGAATGTTAAGATGGTTTCTTAGGTAAATTTTACTGATTTCCTTCTTACATATGTGACTGCGAACCTTTATGTGTGTTTTCATGTGGTCAGTCAGGGCCTTTGGTCCATAATATCTCTTATTACAAAACTCACATTTTAAGCTTTTTTCTACATTATGGCGCAACTGATGTTCACGAAGGATTCTTGAACTACTTAAATTCTTGGCACATATGTTACATAAATTTTTTTTTTTTGTCTTTTGGAGGAGATGGGGATATGTGCTTTTTTTCTGTGGTTATCAAGGGTACTCTGCCTATAACTCGCATTTAAAAGTTTTCTCACTTTGGTTGTCACAGTTGTAGTATTCTTGTAAATAACTATGCACAGAGTAGATAGGCGATGTTACCAGAGGGCTCAAGGAGCCGACTACTACTGGCTGTTGAATGGAGTGAGAACACTTATTAGGCAACTTCTCCCCCCTCCTCCTTAGTGCAGCAAGCATATCCCTTTTTATATTTTATACTTATAGGGCTTTAAATGAATATTAAAATGGTATTTGAAGTGTTCTTTTCTGATAACCTTATTACATATGATACAGAGTTTGCATTTGCGTTTGGCTTCGTGGGTAGTCAAATCCATTTTCATAAAAATGGATCAGCCGGGTTAGATACGATGTTAACACTCACTAAGACTTGACCGAGGCCCTGCCCTCAAATTTTTGACCGTCTGTCACGCCTCTCGATGGTAAATGTAAAAAAACTATCCGAATCTTCCTTTTATTTATATCCGAGTATTACTGTCGATTGTACATGCATTATTAAAATACAAAATCTTGTTCTTTCATTTTATACCCAAAAATGTGAATATACCTCAGTAAATAATAGGGGGGAGCTATTATGTACTCCTGGT
>NW_024712913.1:5638717-5647285 GCF_018991925.1 Homarus americanus
CAAGAAGACAAATTTGACCTTTATTATTGTAATAAGTCTTACTTTTATTTTTTTTACAAAAAATTTGAGGGATTTTGAGAAAATTATAAATTTTAAAATTCTTGTGATTATTATTCCAATCCACAAAAATACAATAAAAAACTGTAATAGTACAATTTTAAAATTAGGGATTTTTCATTTTCAGATAAACGTTTATTAAAAGTAGGGTACATTTTTATTGTTTTACATAGTTTAATGATTTTTACCATCCTTAAAGATACATTTTTGTTTGAGTTATTAAAAAGTACGTACAGATAGATCCTCCCATTCCTCAGATTGTAGGCAGCGATTTACTTCAGGGGTAAACTCATCCATCAAACTCACATTCCTTCCATTCCATCCATCAAATAATTCCTTAAGGTTGTAATTTAATTTCCTCTTCTTCCTCCTCCTTTTTCTCCTCCTTGTGGTTTATCCTCAGGCAATTCTACTTCATCATCAATTATCGTCGTCCGTCTTCGTCGGGGGATCTGTGGTAGAAGCAGTACTGTTCTTGCCTGAACTGTTCTTGCCTCGCAAGCGGCGAGATGTCCCGGGTTCGATTCCCCGGCCGGTGAAAGTTTTTTGGACTTAATTCCTAGCTCCCATTAGTCCCTGTTCACCTGGCAGTAAAGTAGGTACCTCCTCCTCCTCCTCCTCCTCCTCCTCGTCCTTATAGTGGTAGTGGGGAAATATGTTTTTTTCTGTGTTGAACCAGGGTACTCGGCCATTGAACCAGGGTGCTCGGCCAATAAAATTTATTGTTACAAAACTCACATTTTAAAGTTTTCTTTGAGCTGTGACGCAACTGGTGATGGTGAAGGTGGCTTGTACTACTTAAAATCTTGCCACATACGTTACAGTGAAACTTTGCCTCCTGTGTATTTTTCTATGTTTATTCAGGGTTTGTAGTCTATAATATTTCTTCGTGTTGAGTCTCGTGTTTAATTCTGTGTCGAGTCAGGCTAGTCTGCCAATAAAATGCCTTGACACAAAACTCACATTTAAAAGTTTTCTTTCTTTTATCGCTATGGCACAACTCATGTTCGCAAAGGATTTTTGCACAACTTAAATTCTTGCCACATATGTTACAGAGAAACCTGCCTCTTATCTCGTGTTTAATTCTGTGTCGAGTCAGGGTTCGTAGTCTATAATATTTCTTATCACAAAACTCACATTTAAAAGTTTTGTTTCTTTTCTCGTCACTATGGAGCAGCAACAGGTGTTCGCGAAGGAATGTTGCACTACTTAAATTCTTGCCACACATGTTACAGGGAAACTTGCTTATCTCGTGTTGAATTCTGTGTCGAGTCAGGTTAGTCTGCCAATAAAATGCCTTGACACAAAACTCACATTTAAAAGTTTTCTCTCTTTTATCGCTATGGCACAACTCATGTTCGCGAAGGATTTTTGCACAACTTAAATTCTTGCCACATACGTTACAGAGAAACTGTTTTTTGTCTTTGTTAGGCTCCTCCTCCTTCTTATTCGGTTGTGGTTTATCCTCAGGCAATTCTACGTCGTAGTTATCCTCCTCATCCTCCTCGTTGGCATTCTTCTGGTCCTCCTCCAGAGCCTCTGGTGGTGGTGGGAATATGTGTGTTTTTCTGTGTTGAACCAGGCTACTCGGCCAATAAAATTTATTGTCACAGAACTCGCATTTTAAAGTTTTCTTTGAGCTGTGACGGTGCATTTTTCTTGTAAGTAACTATACACGTTACCGGAGGGCTCAAGGAGCTGACTACTACTGGCTTAAAGTTGAGTGAGTAATTATTATTAGGCGGCAACTTCTCCCTCCTGCTCCTGCTGCTCCTCCTCCTCCTCCTCCTCCTCCTCGACGACTATAATCGGGAAAAAATAACTTACATTTTTTATTAAATTTATTATTTTTTAAATAATTTTATACTTTATATTTGTAACAACGAGAGTAGTGTTTATTTTCATAAAACTCTATGAGAATTGGGGAGAAATTCTAGACTGTGTTTCATAAAATTTTCTAGATGGTGGATTTTTTATTTCTTCCAGTTGATCCAAAACCATCAGCACCTCGTTCTGTGTCTACGAGTTCCTGAAAAAATGGATAATATTAGTACCTTGGCTCCATGCTTGACAACCCCATAAGTCTAGGCCTTAGCTCTACAGAACACAGTATATTTTCTTGGTTGTTAGTAAGTAAAACCTTTTCGTCCCTAATACAATTTATAAACTTTTTTTTTTTCAAATACTTAGTCCCTATCAAACATTTCATAATGAGGAATTGTCTCCATAAAAATTAATGCAATTTACGTGTTTCACCATTAATGTTGACCAGTACAGTATGTTTTTGTTACTGTTACTGTAAGAAATATTGGGCTGGCTAAGAGAAAAAGACACAAACCTCTGGATACACTATTTTTTCACATATGAGCTGAGCTACTCGGTCAACCCTTCTTTACTTCAAAATCAGTCTTGGCGTGGTTGAAGAGAACAACGCCAACATTTCCCCGGTAGTCTCGGTCAATAACACCGGCTGAAAGGGTAGCCTTCAATAAACACAATATTCCTTCACGTCGTGTATCTAACCTCAAAGAGTTTTTAACATAAGAAAGTGAGATTAAGAATACCTAAACCTCTTTGAGACTGAGACATTAAAGGCACTGGCCATAACAGAGTTCAACCAAGCCAATTTCCCAAAAAACATTAACCTCCAATATCAATGTGATTCTTCCAGGAAAGACCAGATCGTGGTGCCACCCTGCCATAACAATCTTCTGGTAACTCTACCTGTATGTCCGTCTTGATAGGAGCTTTGCCCTGGCCTGGAATTACTATATTATACGCACTGAAAAGAGAAATAAGTAAGTTAATAGATTAAATAAAGTGTGATCTTCTGTCACCACAGTATCAGCATCATGCTTTTCACCATCAGAAGTGTCCTACGGTTCAAGAAGCTATCAGGGAACGCTATAACTCCCAGTAAAGGTTCAAAACTGGCCGCCGGGTTTGACTTATGCAGGTAGGGGTGAACCGCTGTTTTTCCTTTTGCTTGCGTAATAATTTAATTCTTAGGCTTTTTACATCATGTGTGTATGAATATTAAAGAGTGACATTAGCATTTAAAATCTGGTAACTAATGCTAATTAATTTTTATATTATATAATTATTTGGTCTAATTTTACAATGAGGAGGCCCCCCCCCCCAAAAAAAAAAATCGATAAGTGGCAAAGACCTTCTTGGCTAGGGGAAATTAACGACTGCCGAATACGATGCAATAAAAAAAGTATTTTTGATTATTATTATCATCCTCCTTCTTCTCCTTCCTTACCTAGTGCGTGCGTGCGACAAGCCAGCCACAAAATAAAGTGGTATTTTGTTATTAAAAATTAGTATATGTACATTTTTATTGTTGTTTTACATAGTTTATACTGTTACCAGTACTTTTATACATTTCTGTTAGTGATTAAATAGTAAATAAAAAATACAGTAAAGATTCCATTCCTCCTTCTTCACATCAGGAAACCCTCGATTTTAGGCGATTTACTTCCGGGGTAGATCATGGAACTCAAATTCTCACATTCCCCCTCTTCTTCCTTTACTACGTCAGGAAAATCTACATTCTTCCATTCCTCCTTTACTACATCAACTCCATCAGGTAGCTTGCAATTGTCGTCATCCTCCTCGTCCTCTGGTGGTGGTGGTGGGGATATGTGTGTTTTTCTGTGGTTAATCAGGCCACTCGGCCAAGAATATTTCTTATTACAAAACTCACATTTAAAAGTTTTCTCTCTTTTCTCATCGCAATGGAGCAGCAACAGGTGTTCACGAAGGCACGTTTCACTACTTAAATTCTTTCCACATATATTACAGCGAAATGGGGATAGCTGCTGGTGTTTATATCTGTGGCGAGCCAGGCTATTCGACCAATAAAATTTATCGCCACAGAATTCACATTTTAAAGTTTTCTTTGAGCTGTGACGCAACTGGTGATGGCGAAGGCTGCGTGTACAACTTAAAATCTTGCCGCATATGTTACAGCGAAACTTTGCCTCATATAGTGTTTTTCTCATATAAATCTTCTGCAGTAACTTCAATCTCGTCAATTCATCCATACACAGCGAATTTATACTTCCGGATAATATTTACTTCAGACAGGGGTCGAAATCCATGATTAATGCCAGAAAGGCAGCATGCACTACCTAACTTCTTGCCAGCTAGTCTTATTTTATTGCATCCGTGACCATCTGTAAAAAAATAAAAAAATACTATTATTAAAAATACATTAACTCGCGTCTCATACTCTTAAATTTTTAAAAACACACACATTGTGGTGGAGTATTTACTTTTCCGGATAATGACATGACTGCTGCCAAATATGGTGTCTTGTCTTCCTCTTCCTCCTTGAGTTGTAGCAGATTTAATTTAGACAGGGGCACATCATCGAACTCTCATTCCTCCTCCACATCAAGATCTAGTAATTCTACCTCTTCCTCCTTAGGTTGTAGTTTAATACAGAGAAGCTTTGGTGGGGATATCTGGTGTTTATTTCTATACTCAAAAAGAAACCTGCTGCTGCAACTGCAACTGGTGCTTGCATAAAAGTTTTTTTTTTGTTTGAATTGTAAGTAACTATGTCACACAGAGTAGATAAGTTTGTAAGTAACTATGTCACACAGAGTAGATAAGTGTGTTACCGGAGGACTCAAGGAGCTGACTACTACTGGCTGTTGAATGGAGTAAGAAGTCTTTATTAAGCAAGCAACTCTCACACTTCCTCCTCCTCCTCCGCCCCCCTCTCGCACACACATTGAGGTTTTCAGTGGACTGAAAGGGTGGGTGGAAGTGGATTTTACTTGTAAGGTAAGAAGGTAAGAAAGAGAAAGAATCTTAACACTCTACTCCACTTTCTTTGAATCGGGAAAAAAATAAAAATACTTAAATTTTAAAACCGTGGTTTGTGTGTGGTCCTTCTTCACTCACCACCCTCTTTTTCAGTGGTTCACCCGTACCTACACAAGTCAAACTGAATACGATATTTAAAAAAGCATTTTTTTTTATTGATTACAGGCAGCTTATTATTACCTAGTGGGACAAGCCACAAAATAAAGTCGAAATTAATTTTTATATTAATATAATTATTTGATCTAATTTTACAAATTTACGACTGCTGCCGAATACGATGCAAGCATATTATTATCATCCTCCTTCTCCTCCTTCTCCTCCTTCCTTACCTAGTGCGTGCGTGCGACAAGCCAGCCACAAAATAAAGTGGTATTTTGTTATTAAAAATTAGTATATGGGTACATTTTTATTGTTGTTTTACATAGTTATATTGTTACCAGTACTTTAAAACATTTCTGTTAGTGATTAAAAGTGATTCCATTCCTCCTTCCTCACATCAGGAAACCCTCGATTTTAGGCGATTTTCTTCCGGGGTAGATCATGGAACTCAAATTCTCCCATTCCCCCTCTTCTTCCTTTACTACATCAGGAAAATCTACATCCTCCCATTCCTCCTTTACTACATCAACTCCATCAGGTAGCTTACAACTATCGTCGTCGTCTTCGTCGTCGTCGTCATCCTCCTCGTCCTCTGGTTGTGGTGGGGATATGTGTGTTTTTCTGTGGTAAATCAGGCCACTCGGCCAAGAATATTTCTTATTACAGAACTCACATTTAAAAGTTTTCTTTGATCTGCTGTGATGCAACTGGTGATGGCGAAGACTGCTTGTACTACCTAAAATCTTGCCACATACGTTACAGCGAAACTTTGCTTCATGTGTGTGTATTTTTCTGTGTTTATTCAGGGGATTTAGTCCATAATATTTCTTATCACAAAATTCACATTTAAAAGTTTTCTCTCTTTTCTCATCGCTATGGAGCAACAGGTGTTCACGAAGGCATGTTTCACTACTTAAATTCTTTCCACATATATTACAGAGAAATGGGGATATCTGCTGGTGTTTATATCTGTGGCGAGCCAGGCAACTCGGCCAATAAAATTCTTGTTCACAAAACTCACATTTTAATTTTTCTCCGCTATGGAGCAACTGGTGATGGCGAAGGCTGCGTGTGCTACTTAAAATCTTGCCACATACGTTACAGCGAAACTTTGCTTCCTGTATGTGTGTGTTTCTATGTTTTTTCAGGGCAGTCGGCCTGTAGTATTTCTTCTCACAAAACTCACATTTAAAAGTTTTCTCTCTTTTCTCACTATGGAGCAGCAACAGGTGTTCGCGAAGGCTGCTTATACTACTTAAAATCTTGCCACATACGTTACAGCGAAATTTTGCTTCTTCTGTGTGTGTTTTTCTGTGTTTATTGAGGGCAGTCGGTCCGTAGTATTTTTTCTCGCAAAACTCACATTTAAAAGTTTTCTCTCCTTTATCGCTATGAAGCAACAGGTGTTCGCGAAGGTATGTTGACCTACTTAAAGTCTTGCCACATACGTTACAGCGAAATTTTGCTTCCTGCGTGTGTGTTTTTCTATGGTTTTTCAGGGCAGTCGGCCCGTAGTATCTCTTCTCACAAAACTCACATTTAAAAGTTTTCTCTCCATCGCTATGGAGCAGCAACAGGTGATTGCGAAGGCTGTGTGTACTACTTAAAATCTTGCCGCATACGTTACAGCGAAACTTTTCATATATGTGTGTTTTTCTCATATAAATCTTCTGCAGTAACTTCAATCTCGTCAATTCTTTCATAATATTAGCAAATTGGAATTGCAACAGCGAATTTATTCTTCCGGATAATGATTTACTTCGGACAGGAGTCGAAATCCATGATGAATTTCATTTCATGTGGCATTGACACAACTGGTGAATGCCAGGAAGGCAGCATGCACTACCTAACTTCTTGCCAGTTAGTCTTATTTTATTGCATCCGTCGCCGCCATCTGTAAAAAAATAAAAAAAATACTATTAATAAAAATACATTATGTCTCATACTCTTAAAATTTTAAAAACGTTGTTCACACCTTTTTCTTAGGTTGTAGTTTACCCTTAGGTAATTCATCTCAGCATATAATAATCCTTTTAGCATAATGCATTAAAAAAGATGGAAAGACCTTAAAAAAGTATTTTTGATTATTGATTACAGGCAGCTTATTACCTAGTGTGACACCACAAAATAAAGTTTGATATTTTGTTATTAAAAGTTGGTATGGTATAGGGTACATTTTTATTGGTTTACATAGTTTACTGACTACTCTAAAAATACATTTCTGTTATAAATAATAATAAAAAATACAGTATAGATTCCTCCTCCACATCATTTACTCTTAGTTTATCCTCCTCCTTAGATTGTATGGCGATTTACTTCCATGTGTGTCTGAATGTGGTTAACCAGGTTACTCGGCCAATAATATTTTTTACTACAGAACTCACATTTAAAAGTTTTCTCTCTTTTATCGCTATGAAGCAACTGGTGATGGCGAAGGTATGTTGTACTACTTAAAATCTTGCCACATACGTTACAGCAAAACTTTGCTTCCTGTGTGTGTGTTTTTCTGTGTTTAACCAGGCTACTCGGCCAATAATATTTTTTAATACAGAACTCACATTTAAAAGTTTTCTCTCTTTTATCGCTATGGATCAACTGGTGATTGCGAAGGCTGTGTGTACTACTTAAAATCTTGCCGCATACGTTACAGCGAAACTTTTCTTCCTGTGTGTGTTTTTCTGTGTATATTCAGGCCAGTCGGCCCGTAGTATCTCTTCTCACAAAACTCACATTTAAAAGTTTTCTCGCTATGAAGCAACAGGTGTTCGCTCTTGCTGCTTAGTTGTGGGAATGTGTGGTGGTGTTTATTGCTCTTGCTGCTTGGTTGTGGGGATGTGTAGTAGTGGTGTTTATATATGTCACAAAACTTACATTCTAAAGTTTTCTTTAAGCTGTGACGCAACTGGTGATGGCTAAGGCTGCGTGTAGTACCACGAAATTCTGCCTTTTTTCTTTGGTTGTGATTCAGGGCTTGTAGTCCATGTCCATGTTGAAACTGGCTTTTTTTTGTCGTTGTCGAGATCGAGATAAATCTTCTGTAATACCCTCGATCTCGTCAATTCGTCCATAATATTAGCAAATTGATAACAGCAGCAGGGGAAAGAGAAAGGCAGGCAGTTTTTTTTACCAGCTAGAGGGTACCGTGGGTAATTTGTGCTGTGTTTGTTAACAAACCAACAAAGAAGCCAGGCCCAGGCTACTTATACCCTCGAAGGTAGTAGGCCACGCACGACAAAAAAACTAGTCTTTTGAAGAACGAGTAAGTTTTATTTTAATAATAAAAAAAAATTAAATCTTCCTTCCCTTCCTCCTTGGGTTGTAGCAGGCGCAGCATTTAGATTTATCATACTCGCATTCCTTACCCTCTTCCTTCACTTCTAAAACGTCTTTTTCTTCTTCTTTCTCTTTCATCTTCCTCCTCCTTTTCATCCTCTTCCTCCTCCCTCTCGTTGGTTGGCATTCTTCTCCTTGTCCTCTGGTAGTGGGGATATGTGTGTTTTTTTGTGAGCCAGGCAACTAGGCCAATAAAATTTATTGTTACAAACAGAACTCACATTTTAAAGTTTTCTTTGA
>NW_024712913.1:5647385-5656027 GCF_018991925.1 Homarus americanus
ACCTTAAAATAGTAAAAATTCCCCAAGAATCTTCTACACAGTATACAATACGTGGAACAGTATTAATTGGAGGGTGTACCTATTGCTTATGGAAAGAACCTCCCCTTGAAACAAAAACTTTATATAATTCCGTGTGGGGATATTTACAGTATTCCCAAGAAGAGGATAGATGGAAATGTAAATCTAAATTACCTGGTTTCTATGACGCGGATAGAAACACATTTATTGTTTGCGAACCTGATGGAAAACTGATAGGTATTGATGGAAAAAATGAAAGAAGTGTAGTCGATATTGCCTCAATGATTCCTAATGATTTTTATGAGGTACAACATGAGTTTGAATGTGAATGCGCACAAGGCTATGTGGCCAACCCAGAAATTTCGAGATCCATGTGTTTCCAAGATCCGTGTTTAACGCATATACCTCCTCACGTTACAGATGCTTTAGGATATAATCGTGAAACAAAAACTTGTGAATGTGGTCAATTTTATACCAATATAAATGGGAATAAAAGTAATCCATGTACGGCATGTCCCGATCCAGAGTTAGATAGAGACAACAATACACTTACAATTTGGGTTAAATGTAGTAATACTAAAACAGAAAAATCACTTGGTAGTTACCCGTGTCTTAATCCAGAGGATAAAATTAGAGGATGTACTAAAGTTATAATTAAAGCTAAAATAGTATCCACTTTAAATAGAGATATTACACAAGGTAATACACTCGAACAGGAAATTTTTTTGGAAAGAATTGTGTGGCCTTAATTCTAAAAACGGTGCGTACGACCGTTGCTTATTTTTAATGGGGTTAATCAATTAATTTTTTTTTATTAATCATCAAATATTACACATACATATCCATAATTGTATTAAATGAAGTTGTTAAAGTAGATCCAAAATTGCATAATGTTGAAGAATCCAAATATATATTGATTACAGGTTGAATAAATGTATTGGTGATAAGGTAAGCGTGCTTTTTTACTCTGCCTATATTGAGACATGAAACATCTTTAAGTGTACACCATACATTTTGTCGTCGAGAGATATTATCATTTTTAGCTATAGATGAGCTGAACAGATCTAAGGCATACAAATGAGAAAGTGTATTTGTAAACGCCCACAGAATGATTTTTTCCCGTTGCTGCATCTTTCCAGTTGCTTCTCCTACTCCTACAAAATTTACATTGGGCATCACTTCTTTATTTTCATTAATAATTGAACAACTATCACTGTGGTGGTTGTGTAGATAATACTGGGGGTTATTATTTTTATTACGTTGCCATGATTGGATAGTTAAGCCATTAGTTATTATACGGTGGAGAATATCTACATTTAATTGTGAACCAGTTACTAGATAAGTTGGAGTATAGTTAATATTACTGCATATTATATTATCATTAATAACTTTAATTGCTGTAATTATAGCAATCAAAATTTCCTTGGTTGTCAAGGCTACTTTCGAGGTTAAGTGGTGTATTCTTTCCTTATAAGCATTATATATTGTTATTTCTGTAATATAACAATAATTTTGGTAACTTTTTCGTCCTTCGTTCATAACTAAGGATCCATTTTCTGACAGAAAAAATACATTGTGTTTATTAATATTTATATCCTCAACACAAGTTTTTTTAGTTCTTGTCTCCTTGTTGAATCTTTTTTCTTTTCTCTTCTTACTTTGCTGCTGCTCTTTCACATTTTCAACATTCTTCTTATTCATGCGGCGGAGATAAACTTTATTATTGTTAGTAGATTCGGCAAAACTTGAATGTGAGTGTGCTGCATCAAGTTGACTATACACTATCTTCAAAGTTACAAATACATCACTTCCAGTAAAGGGTATATTAAAATTCTTCTCCTTGGTGGTCATCGCTGAATAGCTATTAGCTTGTTACTTCTGTCTGTTACTTAAGTAGGTAGATCTTCATCTAGTGAACCTATAGACAATAATAGATTTTATATTTTATATCCCCATATATATATATTTATCCTTACTACCCCATTCAAAAATATTAGTTATCGTTCATATCATCATCATCACTATGGCTATCATTGTTATTACTTAAACCCCATTGAATATATATGTTTTTATTTTCCTTTTTTATTCCTGCAATCAATGAATTAAGTATTTTTTTAATACCGAAAGCAGAACTACCATATACTGTTATTCCATTTATCATCGATGATGAGAATTTTATTTCGAAGGGTGAGTCAAATATATTCAATATAGTTTTATCTTTGGATAAATACCATTGTTTATTACCTGAGGTTCGTTGATGAACAATTATAACTTTTTAATTTTTTACAAAAGAAGGCCATGTCCTTAAGAGGGATTCAAAATAAGTGGCATACCGCTTATCTTGTATATATAAAAACTGAGATGTTACTATAAATTGATAATAATCTTTCCATTCATTTAATATTTTTTGTTGATTTAACTCCATAATGAATAAGGAAATTCCGTTTATATTCACAGAATGTAAAACCGGTGGATATATATCCCCAGAAGAAATAAAAGTTGCAATTGAAAAAAAAAAAAAAAAAAAATTGTGAAATTGAATATGAATATGAAATTATGGTTAGCAAGAATACATGTCGACCACCACCAACCAAAAGATCAAGATCCTCTTCGTCGTCGTCGTCGTCGTCGTCATATAAGTGTTTAAAAAGAGGTTTTAAAAAATCACATTCAGAAAAATACCCATCAGTATATAAATATATAAAAAAATTGAAAATGGCTACTCTAGAATGTCAAAAGATTTTAAAAGAAGAACCTTATTGGGAGAATGAGGCAGCTGGTAATGAATGGAAAAGCAACATTTACTGTCCATATCACGAAAAACGAGGACATTCAAAAACACCCTCTGCTAGACTCTATATAGATACTAATAAATTAAAATGTTTTTCAAATACATGTTGTGTGGTAAAAAATACTATAGATCTTTTAGATTTTCTCGTTCAAAAACTATAGTAATTTTTATTGGTTTTATTTTTCGTTCGTTTTTTATAATTGGTGTATAAAAAAACTACAAATTCAAAATAAAATGTATTTCAAAACTTTTGTGGGTGGGGATTCAAACTGAGTGATAATGATCACTTAAATCTATTATCATATACATTCTTTCGATGACTCTCTGTTAAAATAGCAGATAATTTTATCGAAGTATCATCACACCGTTTTTTAAAATGTATTCTGTTTATCCAGTTAGTCCCCATTCTAGCTTCTCTAGAAAATGGGTCTAAAATTAAATAATGTACTTGTGGTTCAGATACAAAAGTAACTTTTTTTTTCTCCTTTTTCTTTCTCCTCCTCTTGTCCATGGCACAGATCAGCCGGGAAACTCTGAAGAAGAAAATATCTGGTAAGGTTTTCGTGGATTTTAGGTTTTTTTCGCGGTTTCTGCTTTACACAAATATGGTTAAGTGTATCCTCTAACAACACAGCAAAATGTGATACTGTGGTATGTGCGAATTAGACGTGAAAGACCCGTGGTAGTGTTGAGGAGGGAGTATACTAGAGTCATGCAGTGCGGTGGTGCCGATGTTTACCTTATTGTGATTGTGTATATCCATATCTTAGTAGGTGCTTTGTGGGGCTGTAGTAGATGACTAACGACACTTATTTATATACGATTAATTATACAACATAAACTTCGAGACCTGCACCATTTCATAAAATATTACAACTTGACAACTCTGGATCTGGATAGTATAAATTGACGGACTCAGTGTTCTGGGAGGCGAGGTGACGTACCAAGTGTTGGGCGGGCACAATAAACTCACAGGGGTCAAGGGTGTTACACCACACGTTAAATAATAATGGAACAATCAAGGCAGAGTCTTTATGAAAAAAAGGATCGCCAGAATACTTTTTTGACCACCAATTCTCCACTAATAAATGTAGATGTGGAGACCTTTTCGAGAGCCGGGTTTTATTTTTCTCAGAAGGAGAATAAAATAAAATGTTTTAAGTGCAAGTTGGAAATCGATACTGCCGTCGCCACCGTTATCGACAGTGAAGCTTTTCACAGGGAGAAACGGCCCCAGTGCATATTTTTACGCACTTTAAATCGGTCCAAGACATTCTATAACACCCGTGTATTCAGATTTGAAAAGGAACGACTTGATACATTCATAGACTGGCCCCTGTCTTTGTGGATATCTCCCGAAGATTTAGCAGCTGCGGGTTTTTATTATCTCAGAAATAAAGATCTCTACGCCTGTTATTTTTGCGGGGGTGTCATAGGTGATTGGGAAAAGGATGATACACCCCTCGGAGAACATTGTAGACTTTTTCGCCATTGTCCCTTCGTTAGAAATCAACCAACGGCAAACATCAACCTGGGTCAGAGTTGCATTTTAGACCAGATAATTCCAATTCCAGAAACAAAGAAGAAAGAGACGTCACCATATTCTTGCAGATATATTACGTTGGAAGCAAGACTGCAAAGTTTTCAAACTGAGCGGAGGCTAAAGGATTGGCCTCTAGAAATCCAACAACAACGACTGACAATCTGTGATTTAGCAAAAGCAGATTTTTATTACTTTGGCTTTTTGGATATGGTACGATGCTTTTCTTGTGGCGTAGGTCTTCACAATTGGGAGGAAAATGAAGAACCATGGAATGTACATGCACGTTGGTCCTCAAGTTGTGAATTTTTATTACTGAACAAGGAGGCTGATTTTATTAAAAAGGTGGGTAAAATATATTTAAAAGTAATATTATTTATTATTAATAGTAATTATTAAAATAACAAAACAACCAACACTAATTATTTTTTTTTCTTTTCAGGTTCAAGATCAAACTCCTCCTTACAAACAAAGTAATTCAGCAGTTAAGCCCCAGAAGATTTATCGAGTAAATCTATCGGATGATGATATGACCTATTTAATGAACCAGAGTAGTATAATAAAGGTGGTTATAAACATGGGATATCCTTCCGATAATGTAAGACGCACTCTTTATAAAAGACTTGAAGAGAGTGGTGTCCCCTTTTATACTCTAGATGATTGTATTTCTTCAGTGGGGCACAACCTAATCAATCATCTCCTGAAATAGCACAACCTAATAAATCATCTCTTGAAATAGCATAACCTCCGCAACATAAACTTCGAGACCTGCACCATTTTATAATAAAATATTACAACTTGACAACTCTGGATCTGGATAGTATAAATTGATGCAGTGTTCTGGGAGGCGAGGTTCACATTCCTAGATAAAAACCTTTAAAACCTTTAACCTTTGGCTGTCTGTAAATAATAATGGAACAATCAAAGGCGAGTCTTTCTGAAAAAAAGGATGGCCAGAATACTTTCTTGACCACCAATTCTCCACTAATAAATGTAGATGTGGAGACCCTTTCGAGAGCCGGGTTATATTTTTCTCAGGAGGAGAATAAAATAAAATGTTTTAAGTGCAAGTTGGAAATCGATACCGCCGCCGCCGCCGTTATCGACAGTGAAGCTTTTCACAGGGAGAAACGGCCCCAGTGCATATTTTTGCGCACTTTAAATCGGTCCAAGACATTCTATAACTCCCGTATATTTGCATTTGAAAAGGAACGACTTGATACGTTCGTAGACTGGCCCCTGTCTTCGTGGATATCTCCCGAAGATTTAGCAGCTGCAGGTTTTTCTTATATCGGAATTAAGGATTTCTGCGCCTGTTATTTTTGTGGGGGTGTCATAGGTGATTGGGAAAAGGATGATAAACCCCTCATAGAACACTGTAGACTTTTTCGCCATTGTCCCTTCGTTAGAAATCAACCAACGGCAAACATCAACCTGGGTCAGAGTTGCATTTTAGACCAGATAATTCCAATTCCAGAAACAAAGAAGAAAGAGACGACACCATATTCTTGCAGATGTAATACGTTTGAAGCAAGAATGCAAAGTTTTCAAACTGAGCGGAGGCTAAAGGATTGGCCTCTAGAAATACAACAACAACGACTGACAATCTGTGATTTAGCAAAAGCAGGTTTTTATTACTTTGGCTTTTTTGATATGGTACGATGCTTTTCTTGTGGCGTAGGTCTTCACAATTGGGAGAAAAATGAAGAACCATGGAATGTACATGCACGTTGGTCCTCAAGTTGTGAATTTTTATTACTGAACACGGAGGCTGATTTTATTAAAAAGGTAGGTAAAATATAATTAAAAAGTAATATTTAATAGTAATTATTAAAATAACAAAACCAACCAACAAACACTAATTATTTTTCTTTCTTTTCAGGTTCAAGATCAAACTCCTCCTTACAAACAAAGTAATTCAGCAGTTAAGCCCCAGAAGATTTATCAAGTAAATCTATCGGATGATGATATGACCTATTTAATGAATAAAAGTAGTATAATAAAGGTGGTTATAAACATGGGATTTTCTTCCGAGAATGTAAGACGCACTCTTTATAAAAGACTTGAAGAGAGTGGTGTCCCCTAGAAGGACTACAGACATATCAATTCCTCCTTTACAAGCCAGCCCATCTTATCCTGAAAATAATAGGTTTAGGTTTACATTCCCTAAAATCAATAGGCTTACAGTGCAACCTAATCAACCACAACCTAATCATCAATCATCTCCTGAAATAGCACAACCTAATCATCAATCATCTCCTGAAATAGCACAACCTAATCAATCATCTCCTGAAATAGCACAACCTAATCAATCATCTCCTGAAATAGCACAACCTAATCAATCATCTCCTGAAATAGCACAACCTAATCAATCATCTCCTGAAATAGAACAACCTAATCAATCATCTCCTGAAATAGCACAACCTAATCAATCATCTCCTGAAATAGCACAACCTAATCAATCATCTCCTGAAATAGCACAACCTAATCAATCATCTCCTGAAATAGCACAACCTAATCAATCATCTCCTGAAATAGCACAACCTAATCAATCATCTCCTGAAATAGCACAACCCTAATCAATCATCTCCTGAAATAGAACAACCTAATCAATCATCTCCTGAAATAGCACAACCTAATCAATCATCTCCTGAAATAGCACCCCATCATCATCTCCTGAAATAGCACAACCTAATCAATCATCTCCAACCTAATCAATCATCTCCTGAAATAGCGCAACCTAATCAATCATCTCTGAAATAGCAACCTAATCAATCATCTCCTGAAATATTTCCTGAAATAGCACAACCTAATCAATCATCTCCTGAAATAGCACATCCTAATCAATCATTTTTCTTGAAATAGCACAACCTAATCAATCATCTCCTGAAATAGCACAACCTAATCAATCATCTTCCTGAAATAGCACAACCTAATCAATCATCTCCTGAAATAGCACAACCTAATCATCAATCATCTCCTGAAATAGCACAACCTAATCATCAATCATCTCCTGAAATAGCACAACCTAATAATCATCAATCATCTCCTGAAATAGCACAACCTAATAATCCTCAATCATCTCCTGAAATAGCACAACCTAATAATCATCAATCATCTCCTGAAATAGCACAACCTAATAATCATCAATCATCTCTGAAATAGCACAACCTAATCATCAATCATTTCTTGAAATAGCACAACTTCATTCTCCTCCACGTAGTAATCCAGCTACCCCTCCCCCAGTTCTTTCCCCTCTTCCTCAATATAATGCTCTCGTATGTTTAGTATGTTATAATAAAGACAGAAATATTGTAATCATGCCCTGTACACATGTTGCAGTTATTTTTGTTGTAGTCGTAGTTCGAAAGCCAGGTTTTATTTTTCTCAGAGTTAATAAATAAAAAATAAAAAAAATTGATGAAACATCGGTGAGGAGCTGGCAGGCGGATTACATTTTTTGTCACAAAATGGATGGATAATTTATTTTATCAGCTTTCTGAATGAATTTTAATAAGGATTTGGTAAGGAATGACATCGAGTTAACATTGGCCTGCTCAATCTCAATGTCGAGAAAGAGAGTAATAAAATAGAAAGTGAAAATAAAAATGGTTTTTTGATGTCTTTCGTTTTGGTATTTGGGGGTGAGTATAATAAATACAAATTTTTGATGGATAATTTATTTTATTACATTAGCTAAAAAATTTAGCTTTCTGAATGAATTTTAATAAGGATTTGGTAAGGAGTGACATCGAGTAATTTTATTGTTATTAAACATCGGTTAAACATTGGCCTGCTCTATCTTGAGCTCTATGGGTAATCCAGGTTGTTTCTCTATGGGTGATCCGTATAGGTTGTTGCTCCATAGGTGGTTGGTATGTAAGTTGTTGCTTCATAGGTGGTCTTATGCGTGGACTGTTGTACTATGGTGGTCCATATGTGGACTGTGGCACTATGGGTGGTCCATATGTGGATGTGAACTGTGACACTATGGGTGGTCCATATGTGGATGTGGACTGTGGTACTATGAGTGGTCCATATGTGGATGTGGACTGTGGCACTATGGGTGTATGTGGATGTGGACTGTGGCACTATGGGTGGTCCATATGTGGATGTGGACTGTGGCACTATGGGTGGTCCATATGTGGATGTGGACTGTGGCACTATGGGTGGTCCATATGTGGATGTGGACTGTGGCACTATGGGTGGTCCATATGTGGATGTGGACTGTGGCACTATGGGTGGTCCATATGTGGACTGTGGCCCGTATGTGGACTGCTGCTTCATTCTGGG